>NC_057389.1:91822080-92126939 GCF_019320065.1 Cervus canadensis | reverse complement strand
TCTATATAATGGGCTCCAGTTTCATCCATCTCATTAGAACTGATTCAAATGAATTCTCTTTAATGGCTGAGTAATATTCCATTGTGTATATGTACCATAGCTTCCTTATCCATTCGTCTGCTGATGGGCATCTAGGTTGCTTTGAGGAAGGCTTTCTTATCTCTCCTTGCTATTCTTTGGAACTCTGCATTCAAATGGGTATATCGTTCCTTTTCTCCTTTGCTTTTCGCTTCTCTTCTTTTCACGGCTATTTGTAAGGCCTCATCAGACAGCCATTTTGCATTTTTGCATTTCTTTTTCCTGGGGATGGTCTTGATCCCTGTTTCCTGTACAATGTCATGAGCCTCTGTCCATAGTTCATCAGGCACTCACTCTATCAGATCTAATCCCTTGAATCTATTTCTCACTTCCACTGTATAACTGTAAGGGATTTGATGTAGGTCATACCCGAATGGCCTAGTGGTTTTCCATACTTTCTGCAATTTAAGTATGAATTTGGCAATAAGGAGATCATGATCTGAGCCACAGTCAGCTCCTGGTCTTGTTTTTTGCTGACTGTATAGAGCTTCTCCATCTTTAGCTGCAAAGAATATAATCAATCTGATTTCAGTGTTGACCCTCTGGTGATGTCCATGTGTAGAGTCTTCTTGTGTTGTCGGAAGAGGGTGTGTGCTATGATCAGTGCATTCTCTTGGCAAAACTCTATCAGCCTTTGCCCTGCTTCATTCTGTACTCCAAGGCCAAATTTACCTGTTCCTCCAGGTGTTTCCTGACTTCCTGCTTTGACTTCCTACTTCCTACTCGTGTCGCCACTCCCAGGGTGACACACAACACAGGCTGGCACACACGCGAAGGTCAAAGATCACAGACACGGCTGCTCCCGCAGTATAACCTGACAGCCCCAGGGGCTGGCCTCCCAGACCCAGAGGTGAGCACGGTCACAAACACAAACAGGGCCGCAAGGTGACGTAGCCCCACGGGCCCCGGCAGCCACACAGACTGAATGCTTGCGTCCCCCTAAAGTCATGTTGGACTTCCCTGGTGCCTCAGCAGATAAGGATCCACCTGCCAATGCAGGGGACACGGGTTTGATCCCTGCTCGGGAAGAATTCCACATACTATGGAGCAGCTAAGCCCACAGGCCCCAACTACTGAACCCTGCTAGCCCTAGAGCCTGTGCTCCACAACAAGAGAATTCCCGGCAATGAGAAGCCCGTACACCACAACTAGGGAGTAACCCCTGCTCGCTGCAACTAGAGAAGAGCCTGACTAAAGCAACGGACACCCAACACAGCCAAAACTAACTAAATAAATAAAAGTTTAAAAAAGAACACAATCAGTTCCTGTGCTGAAGCTCTAAACCCCAAGTGATGGCATTAGGAGGTGGGCCTGGGGGGACGTGATGAATCATGAGGGTAGAGCCCTCAGGAATGGGATTAGTGACTTATAAAAAATGGACCCCAGAGATCTCACTCACCCCTTCCACCAAATGAGGAAACCAGCCAGAAGACTGAACTTGTGGTTATGAAACAGGAAGTGGGGCTCTCACAGACATCGGATCTGTTAACACCTTGCACTTGGACTTCAGAACTTGAGAAGTGTCTGTGGTTTCTAAGCCACTCAGCCATTGGTATTCCGTTTGAACGGACTAAGACAACGCTGACATGGCCCACAGACTGCCATGAGGCCACAGCCCCTTGAGAGGTGAGGAGGCCTCACCCTCCTCTGGGGTACAGACTAGGCTAGGAGGGGTGAGACCTCTTATGACGCACCCCTGCCCCCCAGCGGCTAGTCCCAGTGTCACAGGTAGGACAAGGGATACCCTCTGGATACGCAGAGGAGCTGACAATCACAAACCCCAACCAGGCAGCAAACGGGAGGGCCACACATACACCAATGACCTTATAAGCCCTGACTCTCAACCATCTCAGCCACACACGTCCAGGCAGGCACTCTCAGTGAGTCACACGGGTGAGTCACTTTACAACCCCAGGGGTGGGAACACCCACATGCATATCTCAATGGCCACCAGCATCTGAGAGAAACACAGCCGCACAAAAGTCACCAGTCAGGTGTGAAAATGGGCACTGACAAGTTAAAATGCAGTTGGGGAACTTCCCTGGCGGTCCAGTGGTTAAACTCTGTGCTTCCACTGCAGGGGGCACGGGTTCAACGTACAGTCCCTGGTCAGGGGGACTGAGATCCCACAACCTCATGGCAATGTCAAAAACCACAACCAGAAAAACAAAACAAAATCACATGCAGTCCCCAGAGCAGGGACACAGCTGTTGAACATCCAGACATGCACGGGGACCCAGTCCCAAAGCCAGGCACTCTCAGATTGGCACACCAACCCACACCATCACAGGTGCCCTCTCTCCCTGCATAACCTCTGCTTGCACACATGCACAGGTCACACACGCACCCCCGTGAGCACTCACTGATGTGAACGCGTGTCCAACGCGGTGTCAGTGAATCCTTGCACAGTACACGCAGGCCGATACAGGCACACGTGTACGCACGAGACACGGATGCTCGCACACACATGCATGTAGACGCAGGACACACACACACACTGATACGTACTCACTGAGACTTGAAAGTCTGCACACCAGTGTGCACGCATACAGGTGGTGGACACACAGGCCTTCCCACCCTAAGACGCACAGGCGCACATAAGACATCAATGTGCACACACGTGCTTTAAACTCCACAGTCCCTAGCGCTCACTGTCCGGCTGGCGGCTGCCCCTCCGGCCCTGCCCCCACCCCGCCCCACCCCCGCCCCAGGCACTCACAGCAGGGGTCCGTGGATACCATCCTGGATGCTCATCACCAGCCGTGGAGGAGCCACGTCGTGGCACAGATAGTGGTTGGAGTCGGCGGTCAGGCGAAAGTAACCATCCACCAGCGACACCAAGGACAGGGCCGCAGCCCGGGAAGGCAGGGTCAGCTCCTACGGGCCGGGGGCGGGGGTGGGGGGGTCATCAGGCACGCATCACAGGCCGGAGGCACCTGCCCCCCTCAGCCCGGCTCCATAGCCCCAGGCCCCACCAGGCACTTGTTGTCCTGACAATGGATGCTGACGTGGCGTTCCTTCAGCACCACGTGGGTGATGTCTTGGAAGTCGCAAAAGTAGGACCAGGGGGTCTCCCGAGGCCTGTCCACTGGCTCGCTGCCCGCCTTCTGGGCCTTCATTTTCTTCCCAGATGGGCCAGCATCGGGCATCCTGCTGCCGCCACCACCGCCACCATCACCAGGCCCCTGGAAGCCAGCATGTGGGGCAGGTGAATAGAGCAGGGTTTGTGCCTGTTCAGTCCTCCTGCCCTTCCCTCCCTGCGGAGAGGCAGAGCCGGAAGGAACAGGGGACCTATTCGGGCATCTACCCATGAGTGCAGTGGCACAGGCTGGATCGGGAACCCATCCAGAGAGATAGTCACCAGAAGATGGAACTTTGGGGAGGGCAGAAAGGGGGCTCCTAGCCCTCTTGGCCCCAGAGGTCAAAGGTGTTCTCCAGAAGCAGAGACCCTAGCCATCAGCTCCCCGGGGGTGGGGGGCAGGCAGAGGATTTATCACCATGGGGGTTGAAACAGCTGCTGTCCCTCTATTGAAGGCCAAGCTGAAGGAAATAGGCTTGGCCTGGAGTTGATCCAGGCTGACCAGGTAACCAAGTATGTGGCACAGACTTTTAATTCCACGGCAGACCAGAAGAATGTCATATTATTGGAAGGGATCCGGAACCAACATGCATTGGAAATGCTTAGGCAGAACATTAAGACTGAACTTAATTCTTGATTGCAGGCCTTATTAGAGCCTTTAAGACACTATCCAAGAAACAGACCCCCAGCACAGACAAACATATCCCAGAGCCATGGAGGGAAAACCACCTTTGCCATAGCCACCTTCCGAGGCCAAAGTCAAGGCTGAGCAGGAGCCCACACCCTCCACTGTCAGATAGTAGAGGCACCTCACTCACCTCCGCCCGTACCAGCCGCCACCGGATGCCTTCTGTGCCTGACACCAGCACCTCGTGGGTGGGGGGTCCGGCAGCAGACTCAGACCCGGGGTCGGGAAGGGCCTGGCCACTGTCCCGGATGTAGCAGGGCTCCCCCTCGGCCAGGGACAGCAGCTCCAGGTGGCACACGGGCACACGCTCTGTGCCAAAGCGGGGTGCCAGTCGCTCGAGCGTGGCCAGGTACTTCACCATGACGACCTGCTGGGAGAGGCAGCCCGGCTGGAAGGCCCGTAGGAACTTGCGGAAGATGCTCCGTTGGCGCAGGCGTGTCAGAGCATTGTGCTGCCGGATCTGCCGCCGGAAGGAGCGTGGGATACAATCCTTGAAGCTGTGGGGATGACCAAGAGAGGCAGTTCAGGGGCCCCGGCTGGGCGATGATGGGAAAGTGGTTTAACCTCTCTGAACCTCAGCTGCCTCGTCTAGAAAACAGGCAACCTAAATGCCATCGACAGATGAGCAGATAAAGATGTGGTGTACATATATAATGGAATACTATGCAGCCATGAAAAAGAACAAAATCATATCAGCGGCAGCAACACGGATGCAACTAGAAATTGTCACACTGAGTGAAGTAAGTCAGAAGGAGAAAGACAATACCATATGATACCACTTATATGTGGAATCTAAAACCCAACAGGCACTTCCCTATTGGTACAGTTGATAAGACTCTGTATTCCCAAAGCAGGGGGCCTGAGTTTGATCCCTGGTTGGAGAACTAAGATCCCATATACCACAACTAAGCTTGTGTACCACAACTACTGAGCCCCATGCATTCTAGAGACTAGGTACCACAACTAGAAAAGCCTGCACAACACAATGAAGAAAACAGTGCAGACAGAAATTTTAAAAATTAATAATTAAAAATAAAATATGACACAAATGAGCTTCTCCACCAAACAGAAGCAGAATTATGGACATAGAGAACAGACTGGTGATGGCCAAGGGGGAGGGAGTTGGGGGAGGGGTGGAGTGGGAGGTTGGGGTTAGCAGATGTAAGCTTCAGTATGGATAGACAACAAGATCCTACTGTACTGCACAGAGAACCATACTCAATATCCTGTGATAAACTATAATTGAAAAGAATATTTAAATATATATACATATATATATAACTGAATCACCTTGCCGTACAGCAGAAATTAACACATTATAAATCAACTGTACTTCAATCAAAATATATTAAGCTAAAAAATATTAAAATTGAATAAAAGTACAAATGATAAAAAAAAAAAAAAGCAGGCAGGCTGTCATGAAGGTGGAAAGAGAATGTGATAAAGGGCGAGCATAGCAAGGCCAGATGGTGTCAGGACCAGGGCCCAGGGCTCTGGAGGGGACTACGTGGCTGAAATTCCAGATATTGGGTGAATTCCTTAAGCTCTAAAGAGCTCCGTCTTTTCATCTGTAAAATGGGATCAAACAGTACCCACATCTAGGGCTGACGAGAGAATTAGGACTATTGATTGGCACAAAATAAAGACTATGTGAGTGTTGGCTATTATTATTACTAGAGAAGTCACTATTGTTTTGATCATTAATATGATTATCAATAAAAGGACAGCTCTGGGAAGCCCCTCTGCTCCTCACAAAGCTGTACTCTTCACCTCTTCTCCTGCCTGAACTGCCCACCACAGAGCCCGTTTATTTTATTATGTACGTATGTTTGTTTTTTTTTTTTTTGGTTGGGCTCGGGGAGCACAGGCTCTAGAGAGAAGGCTCAGTAGTTCTGGCACAGGGGTGGCAGGTGGGATCTTCCTGAATCAGAGATCAAACCCAAGTCCCCTGCATTGGCAGGTGGATTCCTAGACTAGCAAAGTCCCCAGCACAGCCCATTCAGATTACAGGTTTCTACACCCCATCCTGGGTTTCCCCAGTGGCTCACTGTGGTAAAGAATCCCCCTGCCAATGCAGGAGACGCGAATTCGATCCTGGGTTAGGAAGATTCCCCTGGAGAAAATGGCAACCCACTTCAGTATTGCTGCCTAGGAAATCCCATGGACAGAAGAGCCTGGGGGACTATAGTCCATGAACTCGCAAAGAGTCAGACATGACTGAGCAACTAAACACACACACACACTCACACACACACTCTCACACACACCCAACCCTTATCTTCCATGTCCCAGGCCATTTTTTCCATCCCTTGAACAGAGGGATCCTAAAGCTCGAGGTTCTAGCTGTCTTCTGCCCCAACTCCCAATCTTTCCAGGGCTCCCTAAAGACCTTGAGGGAAAAAGACCCCCGATTAGTGCCTGGCTGACTCTAGCACTTGGGCAATTGCATTCCAAGTTCAATTCCCCTGGAAACAGGCCTTTGCCGTCTGCTGCCTCTGGGCCTCTGTATATGTTGTTCCCACTGCCTCCAATGCTTTGCCAAAACAGTCCACGTCTGGATAAAGCCAACTCAACCTTCAGGTCTTAGCAGAAATGTCACCCCAGGAGCATCCTCTGATCTCCAGGCTAGGTAGAGTGTTTCCTCTGGGCTCCCCAGCATCCTGGCTTCATGGTCACAGCCCTGGTCCTCCAGAGTGATAACACGACATGGATTGAAAAATATGTGCTTTAAGAATTGCCGAGACATGGGTATATACCTATGGCCGATTTGTAAAACATTGTAAAGCAATTATCCTCCAATTAAAAATAAACTAGTTTTTTAAAAAAAGGAATTGCAGTCCTAGGATTTCCCTGGTGGTTTAGTGGTAAAGAATCCACCTGCCAACGCAGGGGGCAGGGGTTCAATCCCCAATCTGGGACGATTCCACATGCTGCAGAGCAGCTAAGCCCATGCGCCACAACTACTGAGCCTGTGCTCTAGAACCTGTGCTGGGCAACAAATCACTGCAGTGAGAAGCCTGTGCACTGCAACTAGAGAGTGGCCTCTGCTCGCCACAACTGGAGAAAGCCTACGCCACAACAAAGACCCAGCGTAACCAAAAATAAATAAATAATTTCAAAAAGAATTGCAGGTCCTAGGACTTCCCTGGTGTTCTAGTCATTAGGAATATGCCTTTCAATGCAGGGGACGCAGGCTTGATCCTCGGTCAGGGAACTAAGACCCCACATGACCTAAGGCAACTTAGCCCACACGCTGCAACTAGAGAGAAGATCATGAAGATTCCATATACCTCAACTAAGATTGATGCAGCCAAAAAGAAAATAAATGATTTTTGTTTTTTTTAAAATGCAGGTCCTGGGACACTCCCTGGCGGTTTTCAGTGGTTAGGATTTGGCACTTTCACTGCTGGAACCTTGGTTTCAAACCCTGATGGGGGAACTAAGATCCCACAAGCTGCATAGCACAACCAAAAAAGAAAAACAAAAAACTGCAAGGTTGCCTCCTCCAGGCAGTGTGCCCTGATTGCTCCAGTCCTCACCTCAGTGGAGGTGAGTAACTCCCCCAGACTCCTGCCTTCTCCCTTCCCTTGAATTCTAGGGAGTCATCCAAGCTCATTCTACTCCAGCCATACTTTCTCCAACACATCAGGCACAGCCCAGGCTCAGGGCTTCTGTACTGGCTGATAGCTCTGGAAAATTCTCTTCTCACAAATACCCACCTGGCTCCCTCCTTTACTTCCTTCAAATCTCTGAAAGTGAATGTCACCTTTTCAGTGAGAAACTGATGACCCAGTTTTAAACTGTATGCCCCTCATTCTCTAATACCCTCTTCCTCTTTTCCAGTTTAATTTTTCCCCATTGCATTCGTCACCATCAGAAACACTATACATTTTACTTTTGTATTTTGCTTATTGCCTGTCTTCTCCCTCAAATATGAGCTCCAGGGACTTCCCTGGTGGTCTAGTGTCTAAGACTCTGTGTTCCCAATGCAGGGGGCCCTGGGCTTGATCCCTGGTCAGGGAACTAGATGCCATGTGCCACAACTAAGAGTTTGCATGCCACAACTAAAGATCCTGTATGCTGCAACTAAGACCAAGCACAGCCAAAATAAATACACAATTTTTTTTTTAAGTGAGCTCTAGGAAGTCACAGATTTTGTCTGCCTGGCTTACTGTTGTGTGTCCAACCCCCAAAACTAGTGCCAGCACACAGCAGGTGCTTGATAAATGTTTGTTGAGTGAATGAAGGCATGGCAGTATGCAAAGTTTACCCTGGCCTTCAGATATCCGGGCATGTCCACCTACCTATGCAATGTCCCCGCCCCATTCCCAGATACCTGGTCTTCTTGGCCACCTTCTCAAGGGGGACACCATCGTGGAGAGCAAGGTGGCAGAGGTGCAAAAGGGCCATGCCCAGGCTCTCATTCTGAAAGTGGTGGATCTCCTCCTCGCTAGACAGCTCCCATAGAGATGCCACGTCGTTTACAAACTCATGCTTGCCCTGGGGATGGGGAACCAGGCAGAAAGGGAGGTGTGAGAACCTGTTCACTCCCCAGCTTCCGATTACTTTCAGGAAGAGAGGGACTCCATATGTATGCCTCATCTGCCCAATCCTATGCCTGTGGCAGACATCACTAATCAACCACAGTACTCTTACCCCTGCAACCCTAAGAGTCCAAAACCCTTTTCTTCAGGCAGCCAAAGGATCCCAGATGGCATCAGTGAAACCCACTAGCTATAGCAAATTGGGAGGGAAGTGGCGGCTCCTCAATCACCCAAGGTCCCTCACAAATAGTCACGCCTCCCCAGCCCTGCTCACACCTGCTCAAAGAGGTACTCAAAGGAGGCAGGGTCCAGCAGTTGCACCCCCTGCTCTGCCTGTTCTGAGGAAGTCTCGGACCCTGGGGGCCCGCAGCGGTACACAGCCGGCTCCTGAGGATTCGTGCCATGCCAGTTTCGGAAATAAAACCTGCAGGAAAGAAGAGGGTGCAATCAGGGTTTAGCATGGATTCAGGCCAAGTTTTGGCAGGTGGGGACAAGGGAGGGAGGGGAGAGGACAAAAGCCTTCTCAGGGGACTTTGCCCACCTCATGCGGAAGTGCAGCGTCAGGCTGGAGTCCCTGGAGGTATCCAGGATGTGATTTGGAGGCAGCCAGACCTGGGCCTGGGCATCGAAGAGGGCGAAAAGATTGAAGCAGGGTGGGGTGATGCCTGCACAGGGGAGAAATGAGTCAGGAAGTTGATGTCTGCTGCCATTAGCCTCGTGGACTCCTAGACCTGCTGTCTCCCTTCACAACCTCTCCCTGGCCTCCTCCCCTGCCAAAAGAAGACAATGCAATATGTAGACCATGCTGGCCACACAGAAAAACTACATTTCCCAGTCTCCCTTGCAGCTAGGATGAGGGGATTGGACAGTTTTTTGGCCAATGGGATGTGGACAGAAGGAATATATGTTTTCCAGGTCTAGAAATAAACTCTCTTGTCCTCTTCCCTACTGGAGGAATGTTGGAGACCCCGCATGCGTAGTGGTGAAACTACAAGATAGAGGGGAACTATTTGACTAGCATTAAACGCTAGGGCATCAGCATTAAATGCTTACATCTGTTGGCTCAGATGGTAAAGAATCTGACTGCAATGTGGAAGACCCAGGTTCGATCCCTGGCTCGGGAAGATGCCCTGGAGAAGGGAATGGCTACCCACTCCAGTACTCTTGCCTGGAGACTTCCATGGGCAGAGGGCCCTGGTGGACTACAGTCCACGGGGCCGCAAAGAGTCAGACATGTTTAAGCAACTAACACTTTCACTATAAGACTTAAGGTAAATTTTCACCGTCTTAACCCAGGAGAATTTGGGGGATGCTGCTTCTGACTACAGCAAAGCTAGCACAGACTTACTAACACAGCTCTTCAGACTGCTGGCACTTTGCCTGTCTCTTTTGGAACTCCAGCCCCAGAGAAATAGCCAACTACCCTTGGCTGTCATCCTGTAGATATCTCTGGCCCCCTGAGATGTGCTTTGTTACAGACAGATCTCATCTGAGGTCCCCAAACCTGCCCCCTCTCAGCTTAGTTCTCTAAGCCAGGATTTCATCTTTGTCCCTAACTCATCCCACCCCCTTAAAATCAGATTGGTCACAAGTCCTGTTCTTTCTGCACCCTTCATTCTCTCTAGGATCCACCCACTTCCTTCAAATACAAAACACAGTCCCAGTTCAGCCTCCAGATTTGTTGTCATTACCTATACTGGCCACCCAAGCATCTTTTTTAATACATATATCACTTAAAAACTGTATCTAAAATAGTTCTCTTGGAATAATTTATAATCACCTAAGTATCAGCCTGGAGAAGGCAAGGGCACCCGACTCCAGTACTCTTGCCTGGAAAATCCCATGGACAGAGGAGCCTGGCAGGTTTCAGTCCACAGGGTCGCTGAGAGTTGGACATGACTGAGCGACTTTGCTTTCACTTTTCACTTTCGTGCATTGGAGAAGGAAATGGCAACCCACTCCAGTGTTCTTGCCTGGAGAATCCCAGGGACGGGGGAGCCTGGTGGGCTGCCATCTATGGGGTCGCACAGAGCCAGACACAACTGAAGCGACTTACCAGCAGCAGCAGCAGCAGCAAGTACCAGCCACTAAAGAAATAAAACTTGGCAAGTCCGAATGAAACCCTCACCTACATCCACCTCCTCTCTGCTATCACAAAGAGGTAACCATACTCCTGAACTAGAGTTTATCACTTTCATATTTTCTATGACCTAGTTTTAAATGCTATAAACTTGAATGTGGTATTATATCATAGGTGTCCTTAAGCAATTTGTTTTTTCAGGCTATGATAGCTTTTAATACGTGATACATGTAACTTTGGTTGAATTTCTTTTTCCTGGCTGCATACTATTCCAGCGTTGAACCACACTGCAACTGATCTGTGCATTCTCCTCTACACAGACTTTGAGATGGCCTCTTATTTCTCAGTGAGATAAATGAGGCTGCTCTGAACATTCTTGTGTGCGTCTCCTGGAACACATGAGCCGAGTGTTTGTAGAGTGCGTATCTAGGAGCAGAACTGTATGCCCTCAGGGAATGTATTCGGGTTATAGGATGCCAAATTGCTCTACAAAAATCACTGCATCCAGGAATTCCCCAGGAGTCCAATGGTTAGGACTTGGTGCTTTCACTGCTGAGGACCCAGATTCAACCCCTGGTTGGGGAACTAAGATCCCATAAGCCACATGGCACAACCAAAAAAAAAAAAAATTGTTACATCCAAATTTACTGCACCCAAAAGAAGGAGCATGCCTCCCTGTGAGACAGCTTCCTAAAGAACCAATCTGTGGGCCTTCCCTGGTGGTCCAGTGGTTAAGAATCCATTTTCCAATGCAGGGGATGCAGATTCAATCTCTGGTCTGGGAACTACGGTCCCACATGCTATAGGGCAACTAAGCCCATAAGCCACAAGTGAGGAGCTCCTACACTGCAGCAAAGATCTGATGCAGCCAATAAATAAATATTTAAAATACAAACAAAAGACAAATGTTAGAGGAAGATATTCTTTGGAAAAAAAGAACCAATCTATTTCACTCTCTGGCTTAAACCTTCCATGGCCCCCCCTTGGCTCCATAAGAAAGCTCAACCCCCTCAGCAATGAACAACCATGACCTGGACCCAGACAGTCATGCTCTGCTTTGAATTTCTAGTTTCCCTTCTAAATTCTTGAAACAGATGCTCCAGTTACTCTTAAGATCTTTTGCTTCCTCAAACAGATCAGGTTCTCTGGGACCTTCACCAGGCATGATTCACACACCTAGCAAACCTGTCCGACTTCTTTACGGTCAGAGACTTCCCTGGTGGTCCAGTGGCTAAGACTCTGCGCTCCCAATGCAGGAGGGCCAGGTTCTATCCCTGGTCAGAGAACTAGATCGAACATGTTGCAGCTAAAGATCTCAAGTGCTGCAACTAAGACCTGGTGCAGTCAATCATTTATTTATTTATTATTGGAAAATAAAGTATTGCCATCAGTGGAAAAGTATAAAGTGCTATAGAAATCTACCGGAAAGCCCCCATTCAGTTGTGGGGCAGGGGGGTTGAGAGGATGTCCTGGAGGAAGGGGTAGGTAAGTGAAGTCCCCTTGAAGATGCCCTCTCTTCCTCTGGCAGAAGACATTAGACTTCTGAGCACATCCACTGCAAGCTCTCATGACCATTCCATGTTTCCCTACTGCTCCTGGGAAAAAGTCTAAACTCTCTCTGGGGTTTAAGGCCTTTAAGCTTTAAGGTTTAAGACCTGGCTCTGGCTGACCTCTCACCCATCATCTCCCTTCCTGGAGTTCCTTGCTCCTGACCTCACCCACCACACTCTGCTCCCGCCACAATAGTCAGAGCATCTTTGACCCTTGAGTCCAACCATGTTCCTCCTTTGCTCACAGTCCTCCATGGCTCCCACCTCACTTGCAGTAACATTCAAAGTCTTCCTTGAGGTCCAAAAGGCTCTGCACAACCTGCACCATCACCTATTCACCCTCACCTATCCCTGTCTCCCCTTCACTCACTTGGCTACAGCCACACTGGCCTCCTCATAGTTACCAGCAAGTTCCCACCTCAGGGCCTTTGCACTTGCTGTTCTCACTGCCAGATGTCCCTGTGGCTTGCTCCCTTATCTCCTCAAGTTTTAAATCTTTTTTTTTTTTGGCTGCACCATGCGATTTGTGGCATCTTCGTTCCCAGTCAGGGATCAAACCCTGGCTCCCATCCCCACAGTGGAAGTTCAGAGTATTAACCTCTGGACCACCAGGCAAGTCCCCAAGTGTTAAATCTTTACCATCATCTCTGGCCTTCTATTCAGTTTCCTTATTTATTGCATTTCTTGATGAGTCCTATAAGAATTCAGCTGCAATGCAAGAGACCTAGGTTCGATCCCTGGGTTGGGATGATCCCCTGGAGAAGGGAATGGCAACCCACTGAAGTATTCTTGCCTGGGAAATCCCATGGACAGAGGAGCCCAGCAGGCTACAGTCCATGGGGCTGCAAAGAGTTGGACACAACGGAGCAACTAACACTTTCGATTTCATTAGAATATCAGCTTTTTACAAAGCTGATTGCAAATTACAGAGACAGTAATTGGGGACTGGCACACAGAAGGTACTCACTCAACGCGGGCTGTGTGAATGGGCAGACAACTGGATGAACAGGGCCCAGTGGCTGCTGGCACCTCCACCCCGCTATGGAGCCGACGGCCGGGACTCACCGACTTTGTGTGCGATGTGGATGCAGACGTCCTCTGCGGTCAGTGTGGCCTCAGTGAAGGTGACCCAGGGCTCCCCACCACTGGGGCCAGCCCAGTGCAGAAGCACTTTCAGGCCTCCTCTGGTGGCCATGGGCTGAGCTCCGTCCCCACTGGGCTTCCTGCCCCTGGTGGCGGCCCTCCATTGGCACAAAGGCATGTTCTTGACAGCCGGCCTGCCTGTGAAGGAACACCCTATCAACCCCCAGGCCTCAGCGTTGAGGGCCCTTTTTAGTACCTCAACCTTCCCACCTTCCAGACTGAAGGGAAAGATTTGGGACCTCTCACTGTGCAAACTTAGGCACCCAATTCCCCCTCATAGTCCTCAGTTTCCACATCTGTTTGATGGAGCTGAGGTATGTGACACCCTCCCCCCCACGCTACATCAGTCATGAACAGCACCACCACCAACCCCTTTACTGGACAAATTCACCAATACAAGTCTGCCCTGAACCCACCTTTCCAAAATAACCTGGGTGGTCAGACAGACCTGGGGGTGAATCCTGTGTCAACTCAGGTGCAAGTCACTTCATCATGTTGGGCCTCAGTCTCCCCATCTGGAAAATAGACATGCTGAGAGTGTTGCCATGAAGAGACGGTTGTGACATTTCTACATTCCTTTTAAAGGAACTTTTAAACTAGAGTTGTAAGGGAATGATGCACTACTGTACCATATTGTGAGCAGGTGAGGACTTACTATTGCCATTTTGTTGTTTTCTGGTTGCTCTGTAGACAGGTTCTTCCTTGTTTCTTATCCTGCTGTCTGTCTTTGTGTTTGGATGAAATTACTACAGGATTTTTCCCTTGTGGTTACCCTGAGTTTAACAAGTTTAAGATGTGTCATGAGACTTACAAAACATACCTCACACTGACAATATCCTCTTTTAAGCTAACGGCTTCCCTTTAGTAGAATTTGTAAACTTTACATTTCTAATTCTCCACCTCACATTTTGATGACTGCTGTTACACTTCACATTTTTTATATTGTGTAACTAAATCGGATGATTGTAGTTATGGTTATTTTTTCTACGTTTTTTTAAAACGAGTTATAAATCAATTAGGTTGTGATGTTTCAACACAGTTCTGCATGTTACACATTAAGAATCTTGAAAAAAAAAAAAAAAAGAATCTTGATACAGGCATGACCAAATAACAAATATGATAAAGCCAAGAATGAAGTCATTATCATTAATTTTATAATCATAGTCGTTTCTCTCTTTCAGCCAATATTCCTGCCTCCCACATCTACCCCTACTAGTGACCCCGGCCCCTGCTGGCTCCCTGAGCGGCAGAGGGGTTCTGTTCAGCTCTTTTCCCAACAATGTGGAACTTTTTAAGAGACAGACCCAGGGTGCAGGCTTCCTGAGGTCTCCAAGTAGTTCCAGAGGACTGTTAGCAATTAGAGGGACGTTACTCATTTAAGACCGTGATGAGGGAAAAACAGAATATCACAATTGCATAATGCCGGATTTCTCAGGAATCAACTTCTCTCGGAGCCTGTTTCCTCATTTGGAAAATAGGCATAAAACAGTCTCTCTCTCTCAAAGGGTTGTTGGGAGGATTCAATGAGCTTGAAGCAGAGAAGAGGCTCCGCGAGGGGCCTGGCAAACGCTCGGTAAGTGTTCGCAAAGTCAGACACGACTGACCTACTGAACAACAACAAATGTTTATCTTTGAGATAAGACCCTAGGGATCGGGCTTTTGTAGTGGCCATCTCCTCCTTCCTCATCCCCACTGGGCACAGATCTAGCTTTGAAGATGAGGTCTAAGCGAGGTCCGCAGCCCCCAACCCCCTAAGCACCCCCACCTCCCCGCCAGAAACCTCCAAACCCTGCTGGCAGGAACCGCGCTGTGTACCCACCCGGCATCGATCAGTCACAAGGCAGTGGGGGGGCTTCTAACCGCCTCCTGCAAAGGGCAGTTCCGCCAGCTGCATCCTTCCTGGTGATCTCCCGGGCGCAGTCCCTCGCGCCCACTTCCAGACTCACCCTTTCCCCGGAACTCGCTACAACCCTGGACCCGCCCCACCGCCCCGAGCAGCGGTCTCTGGATCGCCCCTGGAACAGCACCTCCCATTGGGCGCCTGAAACGGGCACATTCATTGGTCGCTGTCCTGCTCCGCCCCTTCACTACTACGGCGGCTCCCCTATTGGTTCAGGCTTCAAGTGTCGCTCAACCCGGGGCTGGATAGGGAGGAGTCTCTGCGGCGCCGAGACTTCAGTTACCCACGCCAGGTGTGAATCCAAGCAAGTCTGGCTTCCAGCCCTTACCCTGATGCAAGGCCAGATCGTCATCTCGGCGATCAAGGTTGCAGCTGGCTGCCATTCAATCCTCCAACCCCGCTGCCGTGTGGCCCTACTTTCCGTCCTGCCTCTCCTCCCTGTCTGCGTGGCCAGCCCTGATTCTCAGAGCTGAGACACCCCACCAGCCACCAACCACCCCCACCCCCGCCTTCTGGAGGAGGCATTCAGGGCCCACCAGCTCACATTCCTTTTCTGATCATCCATAGCCCTGACGCTGGGAATTGAGGGCAAGAGGAGAAGGGGGCGACAGGATGAGATGGTCGATGGCATCACTGACTCAATAGACATGAATTTGAGCAAACTCATAGTTAAGGACAGGGAAGCCTGGGGTGGCAGAGTGACTGAAGAACAACAACAAAATCCTGTTCTCTGAGGCCTCTTTGCTCAAGGTAGCAGCTTGGGCGTCCCACCTGATCCAAGTTCTGATCCCTGCAAAACAAGTCGCTGCTATTTACATTTGCAGAGAAGGCTGTGCATTCAGCGGTTCGTACGCATTATTTCATTTTGTTGCAGGAAGAGGGACCCCTTCCAGGGCCCGAGAGTGGGCTCTTGTCTAACACTTGGAAATTAATTACCAAGGAGACACATGTACTGACAAAGCAAAAGACATTATTGGAAAGGGGCACCCGGGGGGAAAAGAGAGCATCGGAGTAAGGGAATCCAGGAGAACTGCTCTGCTGCGTGGCTCTCAGTCTTGGGTTTTATGGTGATGGGGTTAGTTTCTGGGTTGTCTCTGGCCAGTCTTTCTGACTCAGAGTCCTTCCTGGTGGTGCATTCGTGGATCAGCCTAGATGAATTCCAGCAAGGATTCTGGGAGGTGGTCCGAGTGTGTATTGGCATTTTCTCTCTCCTTTTGACCTTTCCCGATTTCTTTCTGGTTGGTAGTAGTTTGTTAGTTCTGCATTCCTTACCAGAATTTTGGTAGTTTGTTAGTTCTGCATTCCTCCTGTTGTAAGATAACTCACTCAGGTAGTTACTATAAAGCCTGGCCAGGGCAGTAGGTTTCAGTCAGTGGGTTCCCCTAACAATCTGATGTTAGCAGTAGTCCTCTGGCATCTCTTATCTCCATTTCTCAGAGAAAGAAACCGAGGTACAGAGAGGTGACAAAGACTCTTTCCTTGCCCAAACTTTAGTTCTCTGAACCTTCTTTAAAATAATTTTATTTATTTTTATTTTTGGCTGTCCTGAGTCTTCGTTGCTGCATGGGCTTTTCCCTAGTTGCGGAGGGCAGGGGCTACTCTCTAGGTGTGGTGTGCGGGCTTCTCATTGCTGTGGCTTCTCTTGTTGTGGAACACAGGCTCTAGAGTGCTTGGGTTTCAGTAGTTGCGGCTCCCGGCCTCTAGAGCACCGGCTCAATAGTTGTGCTGCTTGGGCTTGGTTGCTCTGTGACAAATGGGATCTTCCCAGACCAGGGATCAAACCTTAATCTCCTGCACTGGTAGGTGGATTCTTTACCCCTAAGCCACCAGGGAAGCCCCGCGCCTTCTTGACTACCCCTCAACCTTGGCCCCGGTCCTGTCTTCGTCCTGCACAGTCATCCCCCGACCCCTAATATCTGATCAGGTTTCTCAGTCTCCACCTTTGATGCGTAAATATTCGTCCTCTCTTTAGCAAGAATCCTGTGAGGTCAGTTTAGCAAGAATCCCCCTACCCCTAATTTTTTTAAGATTTATTTATTCATTTATTTATTTTCTTTTTGGGATCAGCTAAGAGTTGCCCTTGCTGCTTTGGGCTTCTCACAGCGGTGGCTCCTCTTATTGGGGAGCACTGGCTCTAGGAGCTCAGACTTCAGTAGTCACAGCACGTGGGCTTCAGTAGTTGAGGCTCTTGCGCTGTAAGCACTGACTTAGCAGTTGCGGCACACTGGCTTAGTCGCTCTGCACCATTTAGGATCTTCCCGGACCGAGGATCGAACCCGTATCCCTTGCATTCCAAGGTGGATTCCACTGGACCACCAGGGAATCTCCCCTCCCACCCTCCCCCTGTCACACCCTCATTCTGCTCTTTGCCTGGCAATCCCCAGATGTCTTTGCTGCATTCAGAGTTGAGCCCAATGCTCTCCCCTTTTGCAGTCCCCCATTGCAGTTGTCCTGAAGAGTCTCCCTTACTGTTTTGTGAGTCAAAAATATTGCCTGCCATATCAGTAAACAAAGGATATTGCACTCATCCAGCCATCACATTGAGTAGGAGCTAGATGGGCCTCAGGGTAAACAGCTGGTTTCTCCCCTGTGGACGGATACTCCAAATTAGCAGGAGACAGAAGAGCTAAGCTTTGCCCAGGTAAAAGACAGAGACCACATATTTCTCATTCTCCAAGTCATGGATGGTGACTGCAGCCATGAAATTAAAAGACGCTCCTTGGAAGAAAAGCTATGACAAATCCAGAGAGCGAATTAAAAATCAGAGACACCACTTTGCAGACAAAGTTCCTTATAGTCAAAACTATGGTTTTTCCAGTAGTCATGTATGGATGTGAGAGTTGGACCATAAAGAAGGCTGAGCGCTGAAGAACTGATGCTTTTGAACTGTGGTGCTGGAGAAGCCTCTTGAGAGTCCCTTGGAGAGCAAGGAGATCAAACCAGTCAATCCTAAAGGAAATCAGTCCTGAATATTCATTGGAAGAACTGATGCTGAAGCTGAAGCTCCAATTCTTTGGCCACCTGATGTGAAGAGACGACTCATTGGAAAAGCCCCTCCTGCTGGGAAAGACTGAGGGCAAGAGGAGAAGGGGATGACAGAGGATGAGATGGTTGGATGGCATCACCGACTCGAAGGACATGAATTTGAGCAAACTCTTAGAGATGGTGAAGGACAGGGAAGCCTGGTGAGCTGCAGTCCATGGAGTCGCAGAGAGTCAGACACAACCTGGTGACTGAACAACAAGTCAAGAGACCCCGACTATACATGCACAGAAAGGCTCCTTGGAGGTCAAAAAGGAGGGGGCGTCACCTCATAGTAAGTGAGGTTAGCCTATCCATAGGCCTCTTCACTGGAATCCATCTTGGCTAAGTGATGCGTGCGCACATGGGAGATTACTGAGATAAACCAAATACATACTCAGAACCAGGCCAAGCAAGATGATTGGCCAAAGGAGACCTGGAAGATATGCACCAGAAGAGTGATTCAAACTACCATAAGGGCGTGACTCTGTCTCTGAGCCTGCCTATGTGTCTATCCACACATGCTCTTTTTCCTTCTTAATAATCACTACTTGTTTCACTACTTCCTGTCTCTATGTGGACATTCATTTCTACACAGCTGACAGGCCAGGGCCTGATGGTCTTAGTGGTGAGAATTAAGCGTTCTCACTGCCTCAGGCTGCCTTCAATCTCTGGCAGGGGAACTGAAACCCTGCTTCAAACCGCTGCAGGTCGAGGCTACCAGAGATCAGCGTTACAGCCGCACAGATGGTGAGCCCTGAGGGAACTCAGGATAGAAACAGGATGCCCACCATCCACCCATCAGTCACTGCTAAGTCACTTCAATCATGTCCAACTCCTTGTGACCCTGAAGACTGTAGCCCACCTGGCTCCTCTGTCCGTGGGTTTCCCCAGGCAGGAATACTGGAGTGGGTTACCATGCCCTCCTCTGGGGGATCTTCCTGACCCAGGGATCAAACCCAAACCTCTTACGTCTCCTGCACAGGCAGGTGGGTTCTTTTCCATGAAGCCCACCTAGGAAGTCACTGCAGCCACCCTTGCAGAGATGCACCGTGAGGAGACTCAGGGTGAGAAAGCACAGGTCAGCCGAGGTGCCTGTCAAAGGAATGATTTCAGTGAGCTCACACTCTTGCATCTTCCCATACATAGAAAAGCACTAAACTCTTTTAACTTGAGATATCTGATTTTCTTTAATTAACACTAACCTTGTTGTAAAAGCTTGAATATATCCTGGCTCCCCCCTTGCCTCTTCACAGCAATCTCTCAGAGTTATCTGAGATGCTGTGTCCCAGACTTCAGTCCTCAGTTTTGTCTGCCGAATAAAATATAACTCTCAAATGTTAGGTTGTGCTTTTTTTTTTTTCCCAGTTGACAGTTTGTTTTTAATTGGGGTAGAGTTGCTTGACAGTGTTACGTTTCTGCTGTACAGAAAGTGAATGTTATGCAGACACATATATTCCCTCTTTTTTAGATTTCCTTCCCATTTAGGTCACCACAGAGCATTGACTAGAGTTGTCTGAGCTCTACAGTAGGTCCTTATTAATTATCTATCAATGACTAATCCCAATTTCCCAATTCATCCTACCCCCTTTACCCCCTTGGTATCCATAAGTTTATTTTCTATATCTGTGTCTCTATTTCTGCTTTGAAAATAAGTTCATCTGTACCATTTATGATAAGGGCAGAGTAAAGGGACCAAGGAGGTGATTAAATAGTTAATCCCACTAGGGAATTGTAAGTAGGAAAAATATGGGTGACCCCAGTAAGTTAATGGTCACTTAAGAAAACAGGTTTACCTGGAGAAGGAAATGGCAACCCACTCCAGTATTCTTGCCTGAAAAATCCCATGGACACAGGAGCCTGGCAGGCTACTGCCCATGGGGTCAGAAGAATTGGGCACAACTTAGTGACTAAAACCACCACTACCAAGATCACATCACTTGGGAACAGAGATAATTTTACTTCTTGCTTTCCAATTTGGACGCTTTTTATTTCTTTCTCTTGCCTAATTGCTCCAACTAGAACTTCCAATGCTATGTTGAATAGAAGTGGTGAAAGCAGGCATCCTTGTTCTTGCTCTTGTCTTAGAGGGAATGCTTTCAGTCTTGTACCTCTGAGTATGATGTTGGCTGTGGTTTTTTCATATATGGGTTATATCTTGAAAAAGCTCCCTTTTATACTGAGTTAAAAGAATTTTTTTTTCTTTAAATGATGAAATGGTGCTGAATTTTGTCAAAAGTTTTTTTTTATCAGTGGAGATGATAATGTAGTTTTTCCCTTCATTTTATTCCTGTGATATAGTACATTGCTTGATTTTCATAAATTGAACTGTCTTTTGCATTCTAAGAATAAATCTCACTTGTTCATGGTGTACATAAAAAAAAAGAAAACAGGTTTGCTTAACCACAAAACCAAGCAGGCTTGCTTAACAACAAAGCATGCCGTACAAACATGAGGCAAGCTCCAAAACAATAAAACAAGGGCAGTGTGAGACCCACATCCTTCCCAGGGAGCTCAGCAAGTTCTAGGACATGCTTTCTGCACACATGAAAACAATAATTTATGGGAAAGTGACATTTCAAAGTAAATATCCTCATTGTACTGAAACCTGAAATAATTTCTCCGTTATGACTTTCAGCTTAACCATGTGGGGACAAGAAACCATCCCTACCCAATCTGGAGGAGGAGCTGATGATCAAAGCACAACATCTACTCAAGAATGAGGAAGTGGGACTTTGCTGATGGTCCAGTGGGTAAGACTCTGCACTCCCAATGCATTGGGCCCAGGTTCGATCCCTGGTTGGGGAACTAGATCCTGGGTGCTGCAACTAAAAGGGCCTGTGTATGGCAACTATGAGCAGGTACAGTTGAATAAATACATAAATTAAAAATAATAATAATAACAAATATATTATTTTAAAAAAGAATGAGGAAGAAAGTGGTCTTTCCCCTCTCCCCACTTTTCCTTTGATTATAAAACTGTAGGGGAGGGAAAAAAAAAAGGGGGGGGACTGTAGCCCACTAAGATGAGGGGCTCAGCACCCTCTCACCTGCCCACTGGTACACCTTGTATGGATGCTTGTAAGCATCCTATTCTAATAAATCACTTGGTATCCATCACTCCAACTTTCACTGAATTCTTTTCTACCCTGGGACATAAAGGAGGACTGGAGCTCTGCGGAACCCACCCCACCCGCCGAAACGCCACCTAAAAGTTTCGTTTAGTTAACGACTTTTAACAAGTGTCAGTATAATTTTTTCTTTAACAGAGGCTGAGGAACTTTTCTAGGTCCCAAAGCACCAAAGGGCAGAAGTGAAATGAAGTGAAGTCACTCAGTTGTGTCCAACTCTTTGCTACCCCATGGAGCCTACAGGGCTCCTCTGTCCAAGGCATTTTCCAGGCAAGAGTACTGGAGTGGGTGAGCCATTTCCTTCTCCAGGGGATCTTCCCAGCTCAGGGATCGAACCCAGGTCTCCCACATTGCAGGCAGACTCTTTACCGTCTGAGCCACCGGGGAAGCCCTACCAAAGGGCAGAGCCAGGTTTAATTCTGAAGTTGGAGCCATAACAGCTGTGGCCAAGAGCACATGACTACTCATCTCAGTCTGAGAAAACAGGGAGGAAAACAGACCCTTCTTCACAGGGCAGCTATGGAGATTCAATGTGAAGTTGTAGACAGAAACTTAGCCTGGAGGATAGTGAGTGCTGGGAACTTGGGGACTGGGGAATCAACAGTGATTCACCCTGACAAGGCAATCATTTGCAGCTGGGAAAAAAAAAAAAAAAGCAGAATTCTGTACTGATAATGGTGACATCTCCAGAGTGTCTGTATATTTCATAATAGAGAATGAAATATATAGAACATATAGAATAGGACTTTCCTGGTGATCCAGTGGTTAAGGCTTCCTGCCTCCACAGGTCCTGGTTTGATCACTAGTCAGGGAACTAAGATCCCACATGCCGAGTGGCATGGCCAGAAAGAAAGGAAAAGAATATATAGAATAAAAAGAATGTATTATATTTTCTTGTGTTTGCTCAGCCCACCTATGGAAGGACTCAAGAGAAATATAGAAATATTGGTTAGTTCAAGGAAAAAATTTTCAGAAAATCTCAGGAAGGACTTCCCTGGGGGTCCAGTGGTTAGGACTCTGTGCTTCCACTGCTGGGGGTGCGGGTTCAATCCCTGTGGAGAACTAGGATCCTACATGACCCGTGGTGCAGTAAAAACAAAACCAAAAAACCAACAACAAAAAACAAAATGCAGAAAAGAAATCTCACATTTCTCTCACACCCGTCTTTGGTTCATCAGCAAAATCTCACCCCACCTGGTCCAGTCCCACCATCACTCACCAAAGAAGTCGCTTCTATCCTGGCCTGAGGCTCCTCCCCTTGCCCCGCCCACCCCACCTCTGTCTGTCGTCCCTGCATGGCCCACAGCATTTGTGACGCATCTGAGCACAATCTCTTATCCTTTATAGACATGACTGATCAGGCTTAGAGCCTGACTGTGTGGGTTACAGAATTGTAATACCATTTAAATGCTAACCTGGCAGCTAAGATGGTAAAGAATCTGAATGTCATGCAGGAAACCCAGGTTTGATCCCTGGGTCGGGAAGATCCCCTGGAGAAGGGTATGGCTACCCACTCCAGTATTCTGGCCTGGAAAATCCTGTGGACAGAGGAGCCTGGCGGGCTACAGTTCATGAGGTCGAAAAGAGTCGGACATGACCGAGCGACTTTACTTTCACTTTAAATGCCAAGGATCTCTTATGCGAAGGTGAGAACACTGTCTGGGGAGGAGGGGGTCCCCGAGGTTTGGAATGAGAATATTGGGCAGACACAGATGGCCCTGAGAAGGGAACTTCCCTGGCTGTCCAGTGGTTAAAACCTCGAACTCCCAGTGCAGATGGCAAAGGTTCAGTCTGGTTGGGGAACTGAGATCCTGCCTGCTGCACAAGGCAGCCAAAAAATTAAAATAAAACAAAATAAAAAATAAAAGATGAGAAAAAAATAAAATAAAAGGTGAGCCTGAGAACTTTGACCCATCAATACCCTTGTCTGAGGGAGCTGGCCCTTCCATGTGTGATATGGTGATATAAGAAGAAATATATATTGATCTTCATCCCTAATTCCTGACAGAGAACTTCGACAACTCTTGAAACTTCCTGAGTGAAAGAGGTGATAGCATCCTGTTTCATTGTAGCATTTGGCTTTAGTCCCTGGACCCTGGCTCAGAGCTCCTAAAACCTTTCTAATATCCTGACTGATAGAGGTGAAAAGAATATCTTTTGTGTTTCATAATAAACCTGTGCGACCATACCTGAGTTTATGCTAATGAGGTGACATAGAAAAATCTGGAGATTTTCATACTCAGTGAAGTAAGTCTGATAGAAAAGGACAGATATATGATATCCCTTATATGTGTGCTGTGCTTAGCCGTTCAGTCGTGTCCAACTCTTTGTGACCCCTATGGGCTGTAGCCTGCTAGGTTCCTCTACCCATGGGGATTCTCCAGGCAAGACTACTGGAGTAGGTTGCCATGCTCTCCTCCAGGGGATCTTCCCAAACCAGGGATCGAACCTAGGTCTCCCTCATTGCAGACATATTCTTTACCATCTGAGCCACCAGGGAAACCCTTATATCCCTTGGAATATATGTGGAACATAGTTGGAATCTTAACAAAAAAGAAGAAGAAAGATACAAACGAACATATTTACAAAACAGAAACAGACTCATTGACTTAAAAGAAAGAATTTATGGCTCTAAGGGGAAGTGTTGAGGGGAGGGATAGACTGGATGTTTGGAAATGACATGTACACACTGCTATATTGAAAACAGCACAGGCTCAGTAGTTGTGGCTCATGGATTTAGTTGCACTGTGGCACGTGGAATCTTCCCCGCCAGGGATAGAACCCGTGTCCCCTGCATTGGCAGGTGGGTTCTTAACCCCTGGGCCACCAGGTAAATCCTAAAATAAAAAAATTTTTTTTAAAAAGAAAACTTTGGGACCTCCATGGTGGTCCAGTGGTTAAGACTCTACGCTCCCAAATGCACAGGCCACAGTTAAAGATTTCACATGCTGTGACAAAGATCCTGCATGCAGCAACTAAGATCTGGCACAGCCAAGAAAATAAATATTTTACAAAAGAAGAAGAAGAAAGAAAATTTTCATGAGCTTCACTATAGGCCCTGGGGAAGGAAATGGCAACCCACTCCAGTATTCTTGCCTGGGAAATCCCACGGACAGAGGAGCTTGGGGGCTATAGTCCATGGGGGTCGCAAAGAGTCAGACACGACTGAGTGACTAACACACACTGTAGGCCCAGTGTTTATATGAGAACAACAATAAAACAAACCAAATACCCAGGCCCAGAAATGAACCCTCAACCCTCCCAGAAGCTCCTCATTCTGAATCTGCAAGTCTGTTTTCCTATTCCCTTCACCAGCTACATTTTGCTTAGCAGCCTTTGTGATCGTCTACTTCACTGGAACTTTCTTTGAGCACTGATTTTTAAGGCCTGACTTCCATTTTAGAATGTCAGCTCCCCAAAAGAGCAAGGTCTGCGTGGTTCCCCACGGTGTCCTCAGGGCCTATAATGGTGCCTGGCAACCTTAGGTGCCAAGAAGCTGGTGGAGTGAATGATCTCCAGAGACATCTATGCTCCGGGCAACTGTCCTGCCCTGCTCGGGAAGAGCTGGCCATGGCCTTTCAGCCTCGGCTTCCTGTTTGCCACCAGCACCGAGCAATAGCAGGAAATGGAGTGCCCCAGACTCTTCAACAGCCAGCCCTGGTAAGATGAGATGGGGCGGCCTCTGCTGGACCCAGAGGCCAGACCAACAGGAATTGTCAGGTGGGGTGATTAATAACATCAATCAAAGTGAAAGTGAAAGAGTTAGCTCACCAGTCGTGTCTGACTCTTAGCGACCCCATGGACTGTAGCCCGCCAGGCTCCACTGTCCCTGGGATTTCCCAGGCAAGAATGCTGGTGTGGGTTGCCATTTCCTTTTCCAGGGGATCTTCCTGACCCAAGGGTTGAACCTGGATCTCCTGCATTACAAGCAGACTCTTTACTATCTGAGCCGCCAGGGAAGCCCAATAACAATATTAGTAATAAAGCCAGTCATAACAATAAACTCTAATAATAGTTAGCATTTTCCCAGCCTGGATGCCAGTTGGGCCCAGGCCTGGGTGCTAAGAATTCTTTGAGCTCTCTCAGATGTTTTTAAATGTTTATTTATTTAATTTAATTTATTTATTTGTCTGTACCCAGTCTTAGTTGCCTCATGTGGTACCTAGTTCCTGAAAATGTTAGTTGCTCAATTGTGTCCCACTCTTTGCGACGCTGTGGACGGTAGCCTGCCAGGCTACACTGTCCTTGGGATTTCCCAGGCAAGAATACCGGAGTGGGTTGCCATTACCTTCTCCAGGGGATCTTCCCAGGCAGGCGGACTCTTTAGTCTGAGCCACTAGGGAAGCTCTGTGACCAGGGACCAAACACAGGCCCCCTGCATTGGGAGTTTGGGGTCTTAGCCACTGGATTGCCAGGGAAGTCCCTCGTTTCTTTTGAAGTGGGATCAGCACGCCACTTCACAGCTGGAGAGAAGAGAGAATCGGACGCCCCTGGCAAAGCTCACTGGCAGCCCCTCACGCCTGTGACCTCTCTGCTGAACTCCTACATCACAGTGGGGGTCCAGCCCCAGCACAGAAGCTCTGGGTTACCCCACCAACTATGGGGGTTTGCCTAGAAGTGAGGGGGAGTTCCCAGACCAGGGACTTTCCAGGCTAAACTTGAGACAGCTAGTCACCCTGCCCCAGTGGGTTTTTTTTTAGGAGGAAGCTAGAGTGAGGGGATTCCCTAGACTCAGCGGTCTTCTGGGACCTTCCTAGAGCTCCCACCAAGCCTGGGAAAAGTCTAGGGCTGATAAATTAAAAACAAAAATCCCTTTGTGTCTTTTTGAATGGGAGGGTTCAGGGAGCAGGTCAGCCCTCTCCCCCAAATAGCCTTGAGATGGGTTTAGAATCCCTCTAAGGAAACTCCACACCCTTCTCTGTTTGTGAATACATGGCCTCTTAAACTTTCTCATGAGGAGCCACAGGCAGGTTCATTTTGTGCTGGTTTGCGGAGGAAACGGGGGCTTCCCTGGGGGCTCAGTGATAAAGAATCCACCTGCCAATGCAGGAGATGTGGGAACCGTGGGTCGGGAAGATCCCCTGGAGGGGGAAATGGCAACCCACTCCAGTTTTCTTGCCTGGGAAAAATCCCAGGGGCAAAGGAGCCTGGTGGGCTACACAAAGAGTCAGACAGGACTGAGCATGCACCCAAACAAGCAAAGAATTTAAAACAGAGCCAGGTGCAGAACAAGTGTTAGTATCTTCTTTATTGCACAATATTTCTTAGAGATCTTTCTTTTGTACTATGTGTAGATCTATTTGGTGGATTTTTACCCCCGTGCCATGCAGCTTGTGGGATCTTAGTTGTGCATCATTGTTGTCACTTAGTCACTGAGTCATGTCTGACTTTTTTTTCGACCCCATGGACTATAGCACACCAGGCTCCTCTGTCCATGGAATTTCCCAGGCAAGAATACTGGAGTGCGTTCCCATTGATCAGGGATCACACCTGGCCCGTGGCAGGGAAAGCACTTCCTAACCTTTGGACCACCATGGAATTCCCCGAAACTATTTTAGTATTAAATATTTCAGGCATCCAAAAGATGTGGAGATAAATAAAAACATCATCTGGGCACCAGATAGAAACAAACCCAGTATCCATCAACAGGTGAATGAACCAACAAAACGTAATACAGCCATACAAGGGAATACACGCGACCCTCTGTATCTCCTGGCTCTGAATCCCAGATTCAACCAACCATAGATGGAGAATAATCAAAAGAAAAGGAAAGGGCTTCCCAGGGGGTTCAGTGGTAAAGAATCCACCTGCCAATGCAAGAGATTCAGGCTAGAACTCCTGTCCAGGAAGATCCCACATGCTACTGAGCAACAAAGCCCGTGTGCCACATCTATTGAGCCTATGCTCTAGAGCCTGGGAACCTCAACCACTGGCCCATGTGCTGCAATTATCGAAGACCTCATGCCTAAAGCCCGTTCTTCGCAACAGGAGAAGCCACCACAATGAGAAGGCAGTGCACCACAACTAGAGAAAAGCCCGAACAGAAATGAAGACTCGGCACAACCAAAAATAAATAAAAAGTAAATAAGTGAAATGTTTTTCAAGTTTAAAAAAAGAAAAGGAAAGGAAATTCCTGGGACTTCCCTAGTGGTCTAGTGGCTAAGACTCCACGCTTCTAATGCAGGGGGCCCTCGTTCAATCCGGGTCAGGGAACTAGGTCCCCCATGCTGCCACTACAAATCCCACATGCCACAACCAAGACCAGACACAGACAAATAAAGAAATAAATTTTTTTTTTTAAATCAGCAAGAAATGGTGTTGGTGAAATGGACAAAGGTGGTCAAAAGGTAAAAGCTTCTAGTTATAAATAAGTCCTGAGGATGTACTGTACAGTGTGTTGATTAATAATACTGTATTATATATTTGAAAGTTGCTACCCTGAATATTCACTGGAAGGACTGATGCTGAAGCTGAAACTCCAATACTTTGGTCACCTGATGCGAACAGCTGACTCACTGGAAAAGACCCTGATGCTGGGAAAGATTGAGGGCAAGAGGAGAAGGGGGCAACAGAGGATGAGATGGTTGGGTGGCATCACTGACTCAATGGACATGAGTTTGAGCAAACTCCGAGAGATGGTGAAAGACAGGGAAGCCTGGTGTACTGCAATCCATGGGGTCAAAAAGAATCAGACAGGACTGAGCTACCGAACAGCAACAAGAAGAAGATGGAATAGCTTAAAAGTTCCCATCACAGGAAAAAAAATGTGTATCTCTGTATGGTGACGGATGTGAACTGGATTTATGGTGGTGATCACTTCACAGGGTATACAGACATCAAATCCTTATGTTGTTCCTGAAACTAACACAAAGTTCTGTATCACTTATATCTCAATTTTCTAAAACTTAAAAAAAAATTGTATTCCATCCACTCAGGTCAAAAAACAAAACAGCATAAAGACCATGGGGGGATCTCAGAGTTCCACTCTCCACTTTCATTCCTGGAGGGAAGTGGATGTTTCCCCTTCCACCCTCTATAAAGCAATGAGGAAGGGTTGCTTTTCATTTCCTCAGCACATATCTCTTGAGTACCTATTGTATGCTCTGCACAGTTCTAGGTCCTGGGAACAGAGTAGAGAGTAGATAAAATTCCCTGCACTTTTAGGTGGGACAACAGCCAAGAATGAGGATAAACAAGTAAAAATTATGTAGTGTAGCGGATGATGGCATGGTATAGAAAAAGCAAAGCAAGGAAGGAGATGGCGTCATTGGAGATCTGGGAGTTCTAGAACCATCTTTCTGATCTGTGGGAGCTGAAGTGGAGCCACATGGATGTCAGGGCAGGGTGTACTAGACAGGGGAAAGAGCTGAGTCCAAGGTCTGGAGGAGATGCTGTCCTTGGACTTGATGTAATTCCTATCTATCTGTTGGGCCCCCTAACTTGCTTGTTCATTGGAGTTCCTGTTCATGAATTTCATCTACCTAGGTGTGACTCACTCTCTTTGGTTTCACTGCTCTATCGTACAATGTTGTATACATTGTGTGTGTGTGTGCATGCCCTCAGTCATGTCCAGCTCTTTTGCAACCCCATGAACTGTAGCCCACTAGGCTCCTTTGTCCATGGAATTTTCCAGGCCAGAATACTGGACTGGGTTGGCATTTCCTCCTTCAGGGGATGTTCCCGACCCAGGGATCCAATCCTCATCTCCTGCATTGGCAGGGGGATTCTTTACCACTGAGCCACTAGTGAAGCCCCATTATACACTTTAATAGGCCATGGATAGTTGTGTGAGTTCCAATTTTGTGTTTTCAGTGGCTCCAGGAAACAAGCTTATCCTGCTCTTCTTTTCCTTTCAATGTTTTTTAAAAATTATTTTAGATAATTACTTATTTTTAAATAAATAATTCATTCACAAGGTTCTCAATCAAAAAGGCACAAAATGATTTTGAGGACAAGTCCCCACTCTGCTTCTAGGCTCCTGACATCTAACTCATTACTGAATTCAAAACTTGCTTATGGTTTAGTGGTTCCTCAAAAATGATTAACATGTGACTCAGCAATTGCACTTCTGGGTGTATATTCCAAGAAAGCAGGAACTCAGAGAGACATTTGTATATCCATGTTTTTAAAAAAAATATTAAAAAATATATATTTGTTTGACTGTTTCGGAGTCTCAGTTGTGGCATGGGGGACCTAGTTCCCTGACCAGGCCTTGAACCCAGGTCCCCTGTATTGGGAACTCAGAGTCTCAGTCCCTGGACCACCAGGGAAGTCCCTGCATGTCCAGAGTTCACAGCAGCATTATCCACAGTAGCCAAGAGGTGGAAGCAACCCAAGTGTCCATCAGTGGATGAATGGATGGACATACTGTGATGTATTCTACAATGGAATATTAGAAAGCCTTTAAAAAAAAGAGAGAGAGAGAGACCTTCTGACACACACTCTTCCGTGGATGAATCTTGAAAACTCTATGCTGAGTGAAATGAGCCACGCACGAACTTACAGAAATTTCAGGGGTGGGGAGTTAAATGTTTAGTGGGTACAGAATTTCTCATACTTAACACCACTGAACTGTACCCCCTCAAAGTAGTTAAAATGAAGATTTCCCTGGTGGTCCAGTGGTTGAGACTCTTTGCTCCCACTGCAGGGGCTGTGGGTTCCATCCCTGACTGGGAAACTAAGATATTGCATGCTGTGTGATGTGGCCAAAAAAAAGATTAGCAAGCTCGCTTCAGCAGCATGTATACTAAAATTGGAAAGATAGAGAGATTAGCCTGGCCCCTGCACAAAGATGATATGCAAATGCCTGGATCATTCCATGTTAAAAAAAAGAAAGAAAAAGAAAAAAGATAGGGAGATGATCCTAGTGGATTCAAGGTAATCACAAAAGTCTTTAGGGGCTGCCTGTGGCTTTAGTGGCAAATAACCTGCCTGCCAATGCAGGAGACATGGGTTCAATCCCTGATCCAGGGTGATTCCCACATACCTTGGAGCAACTACGCCCATGCACGACAGTTACTGAGCTTGTACTCTAGAGCCCAGGAGCCACAACTACCGACCCCACGTACTGCAGCTACTGAAACCTGTGTGGCTAGAGCCTGTGCTCCACAAAGAGATGCCCGGGCATCACAACTAGAGGGTAGCCCCCACTTGCCACAACTAGAAAAAAGCCTCACAGCAATGAAGACCCAGCACAACCAGAAATAAATAAGTAAATAAAAATAAAAAGCGTACATATTTTTTTTTTTTTAAAAAAAAAGGTCTTACAAGTGAAAGAGGAAAGCAGAAAAAGAAGTCAGAGTGACATGATTGATGTCGTCTTTGTCATTTTTTGGGGGGAGGTCGGAATTTGTTTACTTGGTTGCACTGGGTCTTCGTTGCAGCCTATGAGATCTTTACTTGTGGCATGTGTGATCTAGTTCCCTGACCAGGAATCAAACCTGAGTCCCTCTGCATTGGCAGCTCGGAGCCTTAGCCACTGGACAGCCAGGGAAGTCCCCATCTTTGCCATCTTTGAAGATGGAAGGAGGTGGCCACGAGCCAAGGAATGGAGGCAGCCCCGAGAAGTTGGAAACAGAGGAAATGGATCCTACCCAGAACATCCAGAAGGATCACAGCCTTGCCAGTGCCTAGATTTCAGCACAAAGAGACCCATGTCAGACTTCTGACCTGTACAAGTGTAAGGTAATCTGTTTGTGTTGAAGCCACTAAATGTGGTGATTTGTTACAGCAGCTCCAGAAAATGAATCCACTCTGTTGGTCCTCCTATCCCACTCACATCATTACACTTTAAAATATATATATATTTATTTCTGGTTGCACTGGGTTTTTGTTGTTGCGTGTGGTCTTTCCTTATCTGTGGCGATCCAGGGCTACTCTTCCATTGCAGCGGGGGGGCTTCTCATTGCAGTGGCTTCTCCTGTTGCAGAGCACGGGCTTTAGGTGCAAGGGCTCAGTAGTTGTGGCACACAGGCTCAGTTGCTCCTTGGCTTTTGGGATATTCCTGCATCAGAGATTGAACTGGTGACCCCTGCATTGGCAAGCAGATTCTTATCCACTGTTGTTGTTTAGTCGCTAAGTCATGCCCGATTCTCTGTGACCCCATGGAATGTAGCCCGCCAGGCTCCTCTGTCCATGTGATTTCCCAGGCAAGAATACTGGAGTGGGTTGCCATTTCTTTCTCCAGGGGATCTTTCTGACCCAGGGATTGAACCCAGGTCTCCTGCTTGGCAGGCGAATTCTTTACCACTGAGCCACCTGGGAAGACTTCTTATCTGCTGTACCCCCAGAGAAGTCTCCATTATTACATTTTGTTTAGTGAAACATTTTGGGTGGGATTCTGTTTGCCACTAAGACTCACAAACCTGCAAGCGTTAATTCAAAAAAAAACCGTTGGTGAAATAAATGCTGAGATGAGCACATACTACCAGAGTAGAAAGAATGAGGAAGTGCTGATGGACAGTTAAGAAAAGATCTGTGGGGTCAGAGAGTTCAATGAAAAAAGCAGGATACGTCACTGACTGCAATGTGTTATGCTTTGTGTAAAAAGGAACGGAAGGGATAAGATTACATTTGATCTTACAAAGAGAAACCCTGGAAGGAGTCACAAGACACCAGAGACAGTGGGTTCCCGTGCTTGGGGGCAGGGAACCAGATTTTTTTTTTTTTTTTGCCTTGACTTGCAGCATGTGGGATATTTTGTGTGTGTGTGTGTGGCTGTGCTGGGTCTTTGTTGCTGTGTGGGCTTTTCTCTAGTTGCAGCAAGCAAGGGGCTACTCTCTAGCTGCACTGCCCGGGCTTCTTTCTCACTGCAGTGGCCGCTCTTGCCGCAGAGCACAGGCTCTGGCGGTACTGGCTTCAGTAGTTTCAGCAGATGGGCTCAGCAGGTGCGGTTCCCAGGTTCTAGAGCACAGGCTCAATCGTTGTGGTACATGGGCTTAGTTGCTCCACGTCATGCCCAGTCAATCTTCCTGGATCAGGGATTGAACCCTTGTCTCCTGCATTAGCAGGCATTCTTTACCGCTGAGCCACAAAGGAAATGGGGCATGTGGGATCTTGGTTCCCCAACCAGAGATGCGACCTACACCCCCTGCAGTGTAGGCCCAGAGTCTTAACCACTGGACTGCCAGGGAAGACCCTTCACTGTGTATCTCAATATCATTTGATGTTTTAAATGTTAAACAGTGCTAGGGTGTTACGTGTGGCATGAAAGCAAAGAGGTCACCAACTCAGTAATCAAGATAAATATTTTAATGTAATATTTTCCAAAAACACCATTAATGTGAAAAAAAAAAATCCATGGTGAACAAAATATTGAAATTTTAAGTCAAGGATCAGGAACAGCAGTGCTGAGTTGTACTGGAGGCCAAGGTGAAAGGAAATACCAGAAATACAGATTCTACCTCTGAAAGTTTTCATGGTAAAGAATTAAGAAGTTCACAATTTTGAGTTGATCTCGGATGAACGAGGTTTAGGAGGGTCTCCCCAATCCTCCCCAGATCCCCCATCTGCCATTTTTAAATACTTTTAAAACCTTTATTTTTCAGCCATGTATGTGGTGTATGGGATTTTAGTTCCCGGACCAGGGATTGAATCCATCCCCTCCCAACCCCTCCTCAACTGGAAGCACAGAGTCCCAACCATTGGACCACTGGGGAAGTCCCTGCCATTTCAATCTTTATGAGAAGCATCGGGCAACACCACTTGTTTGCAGTTCACTATTGCCCTCTGGTGGCAATCAGCTTGGGCACAAAGGCATTCACTGAGGGCCAGAATCCGTGAGGGTCGCTGGGGTCATTCTAGGACCAAGACTCAGTTTGTGTCCGGGTGGTGCTCACAGCATAAAGGAGACAGCAATACACAGGTTGGCACAGCCAGGCAGGAATATGGCTAGATGTAAGGGATGACTCAGAAGGCGGGTCAGGGGAGGCTTCCGGGAGGAGGTACCAGAGCTCTGGTCAGACTGAGAGGCACCTGCCAGATGGTGGTATCCCCCAGAAGAGGCGGGCAGTGAGTTTCAACTGGATTCTCAGTTACTTCATGTCTTAAAAACTGTGTCCTTGTTTATGATACTATTCTTTACCTCTTTCCTGGGGCCCAAATATTACTTTCTAGACGAAGACTGCAGGGAAGGGTGTTCAGGGTGAGGGACAGGGACATGCCAGGGCCCAGGTGCTATGCATACCTGCTCATTATCTCATTCACTCCTCATCACAACCCTGGGAAGAAGGCACGAACATTTCTATCACTATACAGAGGTGAATGCTGAGGCTGACTAAGCTGCCCAAGGTCACACTGCTAGGGAAGCTTAAAGTGCTCAAGGAGCAGAGGAGGGAGTTGGTGAGAGGGCAGTGGGAGGGCATGAGGTGGTGAGGGCAGGGAGGGGACCAGGCAGATGGTACAGGGCCCGGTGAGCTGCAAGAACTTAGGCTTCTGCTCTGGGGCAGGATGTGGCAGGACTCTCGTGTTCATAGGCACTCCCTGCCTGTTGGGGTCCAGTGAGGGTGGAGGAGACAGGGAGGAGGCTGCGGGCAGGGGTCCAGGCCAGAGGTGACAGGACCTGGACCAGGGTGGAGAATGAAGGGCAGTGGACAGACTCAAGATCAGTCCTGGAGGCAGAACTGACCCCGTGGAAGGTGAGACACAGTGGAGGGTGATGCTCCCGAATGGATGATAGGAGGGCCTTAGAGGAATGGGATGAGCCAGAGACTTCATAGGGGTGGGGTGAGAACTCTGATCCAAAGGTGACCTGAGGAAGGGTTCCAGGTGATGGAAGAGCCTGGAGTGTGGGTGGGGGACACAGCCCATCTGCTGGAGGGCAAAGCCAGGGGTGTCATGGGCCCAACCGCCAACACTCACAGGTCCCTTCCCACCCCCCAGTGAAGAGCTGTGCCCACAGCCCTCTTGACGCCCCACAGAGCATCTGAAATCCTTTATTGGAAGATAACTGCTGTTTACTATATAGAAGACTTGACGCGGGCGAACAGCAAGAACAGAGCCCACAGTGACTGGAGCAGGCCCCTTGGCTGGGGACCCACCCCCACCCCATGGACCAACCTGGCAACCTCTGCCCCTCCCTGGATCCCCGGGCCTTTGGCTTAATGCTGATGGGGGGCTGCAGGCAGTGAAGCCCCTTTGACTCAAAGCAAAGACTTGGATGAGGGCTGGGGTGGGAGGGGGGCGGTGGAAGCGGGGTGGCAGGGCCCCTCCGGGCTAGGTTGGGGAGCAGCAAAAGAGGAGGAAGCCAGGACCTGGGGAGATGGCATCTATTTTTGTTTCCTGAAAAGGGGTGCACAGGGGTCTGCGGCAGCCGGGACAGGTCACGCGCTGACATCCTTCTCGTCGCCTGACTTGGGGGTGGCTTCCAGCAAGGGGTCCCCGGGACCCGCCTCCTCCCCCTCCTTGGCCTCGCTGGACTTGGAGTTGGGGACCCAGAGGCCTGAGTCGATGCAGCGCTGCATGTGGTACTTCGCGTCCTGTGGGGAGAAGGGTGGGTGGGTGAGGCTGGGCTGCCGCCTGCTGGGGGCACGCCCCATCCCCTGCACATCCCCAAGCCCGCTTTCTGCTCTTTCTACATCAGAACTGTCTGGGATGAGGGAAAACGGTTTGTAATCTGTGCTATCCAACATGGCAGCCAGCAGACGTGGGTGTCTACTGAGTACTTCGAATGTGGTTGGTGCAAGGGAAGGGCAGAGCTTGAAATTTTATTATTATTTTTTTTGATACATTTATGTGGCTGAGCTGGGTCTTAGTTGTGGCATGTGGGATCCAGTTCCCTCACCAGGGATCAAACCTGGGCCCCCTGCACTGGGAGAGTGGAGTCTTAGCCACTGGACCACCAGGGAAGTCCCTGAATTTTACTTAACTTTAAAATTCAAATTTAACTTCCCAGGTGGAACTAGTGGTAAAGAAGTGAAGTGAAAGCCGCTCAGTCATGTGCGACTCTTTGCGACCCCATGGACTATATAGTCTATGGAATTCTCCAGGCCACAGGTGGAGTGGGTAGCCATTCCCTTCTCCAGGGGATCTTCCCAACCCAGGGATGGAACCCAGGTCTCCTACATTGAGGCGGATTTTTACTGTCTGAGCCATCTGGGAATCTGAGTGGTAAAGGACCTGCCTGCCAATGCAGAAGACATAAGAGACACCGCTTCAATTCACAGGTCAGAAAAATTCCCTGGAGGAGGAAATGGCAACCCACTCCAGTATTCTTCCCTAGAGAATCCCATGAACAGAGGAGCCTGGCGGGCTACAGTCCATGGGTCACAAAGAGTCAGACATGACTGAAGCGACTTAGCACGAACAATTCAAATTTTAAAAGTGTAGGCCTAGAACAAAGGTCAGCAAACTTTTTTAAAAAAATAAAAAGCCAGACAGCAAATATTTTTGGCTTGCAGGCCCTGTGGTCCCTGTCAAAACCTCTCATTCCATCACACCTCAATTTTACGGCTGCGGCACAAAATCAACCATAGACAAGATGAAAATAAACCAGCCTGGCTGCTGCGGTTCCAGCAAAATTTTATTTACAGACAGGCAGTGAACCTTCAAGCCAGATTCTCTGAAGACCCTTGGTCTACATACTTATCCCCATAGAAGCTTCTAGAAACCCTGAGGTGGTCTAGAGACTAAATCCATTTTACAGACGAGGGAACCAGTGTGGCCAACCAGTGAGCCACGCAGTAGGAAGGGGCTTAGACAGAGGTTTATTGAGACACAGGGTTCTTATCCACCAGCGCTGTTACCGCTCCAAAGAGCTGAGGTTCAACCAGCGTCAACCACATACTTGGCCCTCCTCACGGATTTTGTGAGTTAATATGTTTTTTGAGAGATACTGGTTTGATGGGGTAACTGAGACTGTGGAGCAGGCCACTCTGAGTTGCTGGCAAAGGTGGAGTCAGCTGGGTGTGCTCATAAACAGCCACAGGGACAGGGACGCTCAATCTAGATGCTGGGCACACAGCAGCTGCTCAATAAACGTGAGAAAGCATGGGGCATGAGGCCGGGCTGTCTTGGGTGCCAGCCACTCGGTGACAGAACCTCCCTGGCTCTTTTGAGAAGCCCAGGAGGGGCACTGCCAGCAGCAATGTGGTCAGCGGGGCTGGAGGTGGGGGGGAGACACTGCCTGTCCCGGTGGGCTTGGGTGTGTGGTTACTCACGGTGGGGTCCATCTTGCTGATGGCGTCTTGGAGCATCTGCACATCCTTCGCGTCAAAGCACTTCTGAAGTTCCTGTGGGTGCAGGGGGCGGGGTCAGGGCCTGGGTCCCAGGGATCCCGCAGACAGCCCACCTGCCACCTGCCAGGGTCTGGGGAGCCTCACCTCAGGGAGGGACTCGTAGACCTCAACAGGGTCCAGGCCGCCAGGGCCAAGCCGCTTCTTGCGCTCCTCTTCCTCGTATTCCTTCATGGCCTTCTCAATGCGCAGCTTGGCACGGCCCCGCACTCGGTCTTTGAAAGCCTCTAGCTCGTCATTGAAGCCCTCCATGTACTGACGGTCAGCAGTCTGCAGGGGAGGGAGTGTGTTCACCAGGGGAGACTGGGGAGCCCAGGACCCTTCCAATGCAGGTCCTCAGGGACGCCCCAGGGCTCCCCACAGCTGGTCCTGAACTAAAGGACGGGTACTCTGGGGCTCAGGCCGCTCCCCTGCTCTGTCTAGCCTCCTCCGTCTTCTCTGAGCTCAACCTTATACCCCTGTGCTTACAATCATCTGACTGAATGTCCCCTTATACTGCAAACTCGTGACACCCACCTCCTCCAGGTCCTCCTGTGGAGCCTTGAAGGCACCTCAAACTCAGTACAGCTGCCCTCGATCATCCTCCGGTCTGCCCTCAATCTCCCCTAGCTCTGCTCTTCAGGTGCTCAGGTAAGAAACCCATAGGTGCCCATGACTCTGGCCCTCACTTAGGTTGGTACTTTCAGCACATCCTGCCAGCTCAGCTTTCCAAATCTCCACGAGAGCCATCCACTACCCAGCTCCTCCGCAGACTAACCTGCTGCTAATGGATGAGATGTGGATCACAGGGGCTTGAGTCCAAGTGGACCCGTGTCTGCCTCCCCCAGTGGACCGCAGGCTGGATCCCTGAGGAGGACCACCTCCCTACCTTGATCTTGGTGAAGAACTGCCGGAAGCAGGCACGGGGGTCCACCTTGAGGCTCTTGGCCAGCTCCAGGATGAACTGCATGACGATGGTCTGGTGAGCCACCTGCTCCATCAGGGCGCATTTCTGCCAAGGGAGGACGTTGCATGGCGTCACCGAGTGGCGGGCTCCTTTCCCCAGCCCTCGTTGTGTGAGAACACAACTTGCACTTAAACCTTATCCGTGGCTTGCTTGGACGCTGGTCTTAATATTTAACTTCAATGTAAAATTAATGCCTTTCCCCCCTAAGAGACAATGGTACAGCTTCCTATATTAGACTCCAGACAGTGTTTAAAAATGCAGTTCTTTTTCCCTTCATGCCTACTGCAATGTTCTGAACAAACATGAATGATGAAAAGAGAATAAAAAAAATGAGAAAAAAAAAGGCAGAACCTTTTGGGCCCTCCCAACCCCCCACCCTGCAGTGTCTGCACGCACCTCCTCCACCTCTAGGTCAATGCACCAGATGACCAGGTAGTTGGCTGTCTCCTCGCACACCAGGTGGACGTTGTCTGACAGGTACTTCTGGCTGTCATCCCAGCGGCGAAGCATGCCTGCCAGAAGGCAATGGCGAAGTGCTCCAAGGGCCCCCAGGAGGCAGAGGGGCAGCCCTCTCTCACGCGCACCACCCACCTAGAGCCCACCCCCGGCCCAACTCACCGAAGTGTTTGATCTGTTTCTCATACTTTTCCACGAAGGTTTTGTGTTTCTGCTCCCTCACCTCCTCCGACTCCTCCTCCGCCTGCTCAGGCTTGGTGTTGACCATGCTCTGTGGTGAGGCGAGAAGGGGAGTGGGCTGGGGCGAGGCTGCGGCCGCGGGGCGCCTCGAACGTGGCCGGGTGGGCCGCGGCCGCAAGGCCCATCCCATCCACAGCGGAGGCGGTGACGGCGCCGTGCACATCAGTGTGGCGGGAGCGTGGGCGTGCCAGGTGTGGCCTCGGACTGGGGCCTTCGGGCAGATCAGAGGGAGGGGTACTGGTGGGGTGCCTCACTGCCGGGGCCCCCGCCCCCGCCCCACCCCCCGCCCACTCCTGGACCTGCGCAGTGTTCCCCGCCCCCGCCCGCTGCCCGTCACGCCCAGGCCCCGCCCACCTTGCTGAAGCCATCCTTGCTGAGCGTGTCCACGTTCCAGGGCATGCTCTTCTCCTTCTTGCGCATCTCCTCCAGTTTTTGCTCCCAGCTCCGCTCCTCCTTGCGCAGCTGCTGCGCCTCAGCCTGCAGCCGCTCCAGCTCGGCCTTGCCGCCTTCGCCCTCGGCCACCTCCAGCTCCTTCAGCTTCCGCTGGCACTCGGCCACCTTGCGCTTGCACTCGCGGCAGCCCCTGTCCAGCTCCTCCTTCTCTTTCTGGAACTGCTCCATGCGCTCCACCCGGGCCTGCGGGTTGGGCATGGCCCGTCATTCTGGGGAACAGCCTGGCCCTGACCCCAGCCCCAGGCTCTCCACAGTCGCACCTGGGATGACCCCAGAGAAGGTCCACACCAACTTCCGCGCACTGGATTCCCGGCTCCTGCTCTCACCTCTAAGGTAGGCCTGAGCTAGGGCGGGTTCCTCCTCTGCGCAGAAGCTTCTACGGCCCCAGCAGTCCAGTGGGTAAGACTTCACCTTCCAATGTTGGGGAAAGTGGTTTGATCCCTGGTTGGGAAACTAAGATCCCACATGCCTTGGGGCAACTAAGCCCGCGGGTCACTAAAGAGCCTGTGTACTGCAATACACAGGATCAAAGATCGTGTGGCACAAAGATCTTGCGTGCCACAACTAAGACTCAACGCAGCCAAGTATATAAATAAATATTTTTTAAAATAAGAACCTTCTATGACTCCTGCCTCACTCGGAGCAAAAGCCTAAGTCCTCCCCGGAGCCCATAAAGCCGAGCACAACCTGTCCGGTCCCCTCCACGGCCTCATCTCCTCCTGCTCACCCTCTCCCTCCAGCCACACTGGCTGCCTCACCTTTTCCCGAACTCACTTCAAGCCTCAGGGCCTTTGCACTGCCTCTGTGTTCCCTTGGTCTGGAATGCTCTCTCTTCAGATCCACCCCACCTCCCCAAACCCTGCATCCTCATCATCTTCAAATGCCTCTTACAGGGAATTCCCTGGTGGTCCAGTAGTTAGGGCTCTGAGGCTCCACTGCTGGGGACCAGGCTTGGATCCCTGGATGGGGAACTGAGATCCTGCAAGTCATGCAGTGTAATCAAAACAAAAGGTCCCTTCCAGATGAGGCCTTCCTTGATACTGCCGATATCTCCCCGTCTTCTGCTCTGCTTGATCTTCCTCCTCAGCACTTGTCACCTGACAACATTCTGTGACAGTTCTCTCTCCTGCTTTGGGTGCTGTCCACCTCCAAGGAGACTGGCTCCACAAAGATGGGGATCTGATCACTCTTGTGACTCCAGAGTCAGGAACCTGGTGCACAGCAGGGACTTAAGAAAGACTTGTTGGATCTAATAATCACACGCTGGAAGGAGGCCTCCCTGCTCCCCAGGATCTCAGGCTCCCCCTCCTGCCTGGAGCACCCTCAGTAACACTCAGGCACCCTACCCTGGCCACATGGCCCTCCGGCCACTGCTGTCTTCGTGTCTTACAGGCACCGCCAGCTCTGTGCCCCAAGACTGAACTCCCCACCTGAGCTCCCCCAAACCTATTTTTCTGCTGTGTCCTCCCTCAGGGAAGACCCTCGCCCTGCCTCCTGCCCCCAGCAGAGGCCTGCTGTGAGTCATTCCCTCCCTCTCTGCCACCAAATCACCATGCTTTTCCTTTCCAGTCGTTCCTCTAATGTGCTCCACCCCACGCGCTGCACCTGGATCCGCAGGGCCCGCTCAGCTCTGTCTCCAGGCCAGCATGCCTCCAGAGCCCAGCGTGGTACCCACCAGACTCCTGTATACCTCCTATCCTAGACGCTGCTCCTCAGAACTCTTCTGCTGCACCCCAAGCTCAGTGACAGCATGTCATCTCAGCTTCCTCATCCAGGACCCTCTCTGGATCACGGGGCTGTCTCACCGTCCACCCCTGCCCCAGTTTCCCCATCACCTCCCCCAGCTCCCTGCAATGTCTGCTCAAGCCAGAGCCACAGACTGAACACTGAGAGGTGCCACTGCTTTCCATCACCTGCCCCTGGTTCCCTGCAGTGTCTGCTCAACCCGGAGTCACACACTGGACCCCGAAACATGCCATGACCATCCCCCCAATCCAGGCTCAGAAGCTACCAGAGGAGTCCTGGAAACGCACCCATCTGACCACAGCCCTCCCTGTTCAGAGGGGACCCCAAACTCCTGCCCCAAGCTGCCCAGATGGCACCAATGTTCCTTGGGGGGCTGGGTCTCAGATCAATGCTGGCCCTTGTGGCTCCCCGAATGCACCAGCTCTCTCCTGCGTCTTAGCCTCTGCACGTGCTGTTCCTCCCTGCTGGCACTCCCCTTGCTCCATCTGCTTTGTCTGCAGGTCTCAGCTTCAACAAAGCCTTCCCCAAGTGCGAGACCCCTGGAGTCATTGAGCCCCAAAGGCCCCTCGGTGATCATCAGGTGACGTGATGAGATGCTGGTGGAAAGCCTCGAGACCCCAGACCTGGGGTCATATCCCATGGCCACCACATAATAGCCGGGTGTCTCTGGGCCAATTCCCAAACCTCAGTTTCCTCATCTGTCAGAGGTGGACAACAGTGCCAACCTCACGAGCTTGCACTGGAAGACACGAAAGAGGTTGTACAGTCCAGAGCTGTGCTGGACGCTCGGTCAGCTCCATTACCACACTGGCTACTGTCATCACTGTCTGTCCAACAGGACAGTCTCCCTCTCTGAGGATGGTACTGGGGCTCAAACAAGAAAATGCACTTCAAGTGCTTAGCTAGATAGCCAGGACATGCCTGGTAACTGGGAGCAGCTGCTACTGCATCAGAGCATCCAGATCCACACCTACTGGCAATGTGACCTTAGCAAAGTCGCTTACACCTCTCCCTGCCTTGGTGTCCCCCTCTATGAAATGGGTGTGTTAAATCGCTTCAGTCGTGTCCGACTTCTTGTGACCCTATGGACCGCAGGCTGCCAGGCTCCTCCAGATTGCCATTTCCTTCTCCAGGGGATCTTCCCGAACCAGGGATTGAACCCGCAATTGTGATGTCTCTTGCATTGGCAGGCAGGTTCTCTACCACCAGCGCCTCCTGGGAAGCCCTATGAAATGGGGCCTCACAGGGCTGTTGTGAGGATTAAATGAGCTACCCCAAGGAAACCGCTTGCAACATGGTACTCGGTATATGTGTCCTACTCTCCTCACCATTGTCATGGCCAAGGTCACCAGAATGGTTTGCTAACTTACTTTTGTGCTTTACCTGAGGTTGTATCTCCAGGCTCCAGCACAGGGCCAGGCACACATGGGTGAAAACCGAGAGACTCGGGCCGTTCTCTCACACCCCACTGGACTGGCATGGCCAATCACGAGCCTCATGTTTCCCATTTGGTTAAGGGGTGGACAAGACCCTTAAGGCCTTGCAGCCGCTGCTGCCTCCCTTTTTTCATGATAGGCCTGTGTCCTTCTGGAACCTTCCCCCTGCCTTGAGAGGGGCTACTGGTGGTCGGCATCACCGCTGGCCTCAGGGGGGCAGCAGGAACCTACCACACTGCTGGTGTCTGCTGGGCAGCCATCAAAATCCTCTGGCATCCTCTGAGCAGCCGCCAGGAGGCCAAAGCTAAATAAAGGCCTCCTGGAGCTGCTGGGGGTGGCAGCCTGCCCGACCTGGGCTTTATACCTCCAGGAGGGGCTGTGTCAGGCTGGGCAGGGCAGAAACCTCAGTGGCAAGAAGGGGCCACAGGTGTCCCTGTTTCCTGCCTTACACAGAGAGGGGGGACCTGAGGCTCACAGAACCTGGATGCCGCCCGGCTCACTGGAAGGAGCCACGAGAAACCAGGATTGGCAGCTGTTTCTGGGCAAGGGAGCCAGGGAGCCGGAACTGGGAAGACTCACTTGTCCCTTTCTGGAACCTTGGGATTATTTTTTATTTTTCACCATGAGCGTGAATTATCCAAGCAATGATGATGACCGGAGCTAAAGTTTCCACAAAGCTTATTACGTTCCAGTGCTGTCCTGAAAGCAGTATACACGTTAAATTCATAAGGTGGTTCTCACAGCAAGCCTACTGGGTGGTACTATTAAGACCACCAGCTGGGGAAACTAAGGCACACAGGGATCAAAACTCACTTCAGGGAACTTCCCTGGTAGTCCAATGGCTACGACTCTGTGCTCTCGATGCAGGGGACCCCAGTTCGATCTCTGGTCAGGGAACTATTAATAGATTCCACACGCTGCAACTAGAGATCCGGCACACTGTAACTAAGACCCTGTGTGGTCAAATTAATTTAAAAAACAAAACAAAACAAACCTCACTGAGGACCATGCAGCAAGTCAGTGATATTCAGAAGGAGCAGGATATGAACCCAGTCGGGCAGGCCTGCGCTCACAAGGGTACCAGGCTACCTTTTGGCTAATCCCCTCTTCCACTCTTGGTATTGCTTACTCCTTCCTCCCAGGCCCCAAGCCAAGTTCTTTCCAGATCTAATCTCATTTCGTTTTCATGATGGTCTCATGGAGGCAGGGGGCTCGCTCCCCCAAAGCAGTGATGGTCCTGCCGCAGGGTTGGAGCCCAGGCTGCCGGTCACTGGCAGCTGAACCTCATGCTATAGACTCCAGGCTCCTTGCCTCCACTCGTCTCCACGACAGCCCTGGGCCCTCAGCGGTTGGACAGGAAAAGGTTTTGCGCCAGGAGGGAGCAGGGTGTGGTGGGAGGAGGACGCTGTATGAGAGCGGGCATGGCCTCCCAAACCAGCAGGACCAAACCTGGTGATACAGATCAACTACGTTAGGAGAACAGGTGTTCCAGAGAATGGGCTTTAGAGCTTTGCGGAGAGCTTCAATATTTCATCATAAAATGTCACACGTGGCAAGAGAGAAATGCTAGAACTTTCTTTTTCCACTCCAGTGGCTTGCCCACCAGGTACACTGGCCAGGTGGAAAGGGTTAGTCACTTAATCGTATCCGACTGTTTGTGACCCCATGGACTGTAATCCACCAGGCTTCTCTGTCCATGAGATTCTCCAGGCAAGAATACTGGAGTGGATCGCTATTCCCTTCTCCAGGGGATCTTCCCCACTCGGGGATCGAATCTGGGTCTCCAGCACTGCAGGCAGATTCTTTACCATCTGAGCCATCAGGGAAGTCCTAGCCAGGAGGCTGCTGCTTTAAGAAATGGGTTGGACCCAGAACCGGGACCAGATGTAGGCCCTGATACTGTGTCTCAGCAGGATGAGGAAGGGCGCTTCTAGGAGTTTCTGGATAAATGACTTCAAGCGGATACATGGGAAGATAGCATTCTATCTTCTATTCTATCTATCTATGAGGCCTTCCTAACTGGAAGGCTCTAGGAGGTATATGCCTTAAGTGTGAGAGCATAGCAGGCCCTGGGATGTGGATGCAGGAGCTCTGCGTCGGTGGAGCAAGAGGTTAGCACACAAGGTCTCAGGAGAGTCATTCTGTGGGCCGGTAAGCACAGCTGGGCGGCGGGGGGGTAGAAAGAACACACAGACTTGGGATTCTGGGGGTCTGTACTTGGGGGAAAATAGATAAAAGAAGGGGCAGTGAATCTGGAATCAGGATGGGAGGGTTCCTTGTAACAGCAGCGTCATTGTGGGTGTCTGAGAACAGCAGACCAAGTTTGGATCAGAAGGGAGATGGGGTGGGTTTGGGTTTGAATGAGGCATTCTGAAGCTGGCAAAAGTTCCCACTGGAAGTCTGTCTTGGGGGTGGGCGGGGACTGGGTGTGCAGTACCAAGGAGGGGCAGGGGTTCTGGCTGGGCAGGAAGCCACGTGGGTAGGGTTTCCTGATGTAATGGGAAATCGGGTCTAACCGTACCAGAGGTTGAAGGAGAGCCTCCGGAATTGGAGGCTCCATCAGGGTAGAGGTGGTAGTTCATTCTGAACAGGACCCAGGTTTCAAAATTCCAGGCCTAGATGAGACTGAGGGCCCTGGGGGGAGGGGGTTGGGGGGGTACCAATCTTTGTTCTAGGGGAGGGGTCCTGGATGTGGGTTGGAGTCCCAAGCCAGGAATAGAAATCTCAGGGGAAGACAGAGTTGTTTTATTCAGAGGAGTAAGACTTCTGGATTTGAACCATAAGGATCCAGAAAAGCCGGTCGCAGAATAGCCTTAAATTATTGGGAACCATAGGGTTTTGGAGGGCTTCCAGATGGGGCCAGTGGTAAAGAACCTGCCTGCCAATGCAGGAGACATAAAAGAAGCGGGTTCGAGCCCTGGATCGAGAAGATCCCCCGGAGAAGAAAATGATAACCGACTCCAGTATTCTTGCCTGGAGAATCCCAAGGACAGAGAAGCCTGGTGGGCTACAGTCCACGGGGTCACAGAGAGTTGGACACGACTGACGCGACTGTGCACAGGGGTTACGAGGGGCCATGGAACAGCCAAGATCTCAACTGGGTACCCGAGTAGGTTCAGGATCCAGATTCTGAGGTAGAAATCTGGTGTAAATGGAAGATCCCAAGCAGGATTGGGACGCACCTCAAAAGCTTGCCTTGGCAGTCTAAACTCTAAAAAGATGCCGTACAGGTCAACCTGGAGTTTCAAGAAATTGGAAGGTGGGGGTGGGGGCGCCGGCATCGCGGGCAAGGAACTCAGGGGTCCCGGCAATTCTATGGCCCCGGAATTGAATCGAGGAACCCTGGGCTATTCAGAAAGTCAAGGCTGTAGGGGGCAATCCCAGGTATCAATGGCTGGGCCCCCCGGCAGTATCAGGGGTCAGAACTCTAAAGCGGAGTCCCGGGAGTGGGGGAAGGGGTTGGGCGCGCGCGCTCTACCTGGTGCCGCCAGCGGAAGAGGCTAGCGGTGTCGATGTTGGGGTGCGTCTCGTCTTCATCGTCAGACACCTCGATGTGGTCCCACACGCTGTAGTCCACCATCTTGCCTCGGGGCCCAGCCCTCCCGGGCTCTGGTGGCAGCAGCGGCGGCGGCGGCGGCGGCAGCACTGAGACTCAGCCCGCGGAGCCCCGCCCCTTCCGCTTCCGCCCGGGCGCGCACGCCCCGCCCGCGCGTGACGTCACATCCCTAGTAACCGCAGCAGCGGCACTGGCTACCGAGTTCTTAAAGAGCCCTGAGCACGTGTTTCGGCTCTCGGGAGTCGGCCGAGACCTCATCCCATCGGGTTTCCGGCGTCCGCTAGGCCCCTCCTGGGGATTTAGGGGTGGGTTCTCCAACCTCGAGCCCCCCTCATCCCCTGCTAACTCCACGGTGGGCGTTTACGGCAGCCTTGGGGGAGGGGGCAGTTGGAGAGACTGAGAAAGAGGATTGTTCTTTTAGCCACGCCACAGTGACGTCACCCTGAGCCCTCTGCTGGGGCTCGGCCTCCGCGAAAAGACCTCGCTCCCGTCTCTTGTGAAGAAGGACTTAACTTTGTGCTGGAGATGGTGCCTGATAGGAAAGGACCTTCCCAGTCCAAGGGGTACAGGCCCTGCTCTGGGAGGGTCTAAGTGAAGGAAGGTTATGGCCCTGCCCTCGAGGAGTCGAGACGGGGGCGATGTGGCCCTGCCCTGAGAACTGGTGTTTCCTTGGTTCGAACCACAGCTTCCCCTCTCGCCTCCCCCATCTTCTGCCACTTCCTTAGCGGGGATTCGCGCATACATGCCCCCTCTGGAATCACCCGGAGCGCGCTTAACGGGCCTCGGGAGCCTGTCCACGGCGGCTCCCCCTGCGTCCGCTGGGTGTCGCTAGTGTCTAACTAGCGGCCAGTGCTGGTGGCCCAGCGCCAGGTGGGGGAGGGATGGGAGCGCTTGGAAGTGCGCTTGCAGGGGGTCTTTCTCCGTCGAGGTACTCTGGGACTCCTAGCAGTCCCTCCCCCTTTCGTCTGGGATCCCCTTCCTAGTCCCGGACTCTAAGAACTCCATTACACTTAGCTTGGGCGACCGCAGCCAAACACTCATATATCCCTACCCACGCTTTGATACCGGGATAAAAGGCTGCGTTGCAGCCTAGGGCCAGGATTATCTCAGATTAAAGGGCGGGGGACAGGGAGAATGGGAGGAGATTCAGCCACTTGAGTGAAGGGCGCTTCTTCCAGACTGCCCCCAACCAAGCAGGCGTTTGGGGGGCCGCTGGAGAGAAAGGAGTAAACGTCTTTAAATGGGTGGGGTGTGGGGGATTCCCCGGCCCCGAGAAGGGGTGGGGCCATCCGGACAAAAGCGCCCGCCCGCTGCCGCCCCTCCCCCTCACGGTCCATTCAAACCCGCGAGTAGGCGGGCGGGGGCGGGGGAGTCCCCCTTTCCTCCTCCTCCTCCAACCCTGGCAGTTCAACATCACAGCGGCCGTCAAGGCCCGGGTACGCGCGCGCACGGACCTACATCCCAGCGGGGCTCCCGATCTCACACATACACACACACACACACACACACACACACACACACACACACACACACACCGGCAAACAAAGGGTCTGGACACCCCGGTCCCCTCCCGCCCCCCAGGTCGGAGAGGGCGGGGCATCCCCTCCCCAGCCCCCCTGCAAGGTAAGCTTTGGACTACGACTGCGGCCGGGAGGGGGACCTGGTGCCCAGGAAGGGGGGCATCTGGGCGGGGAGGGGGGACTTCCATCGCCCCCCAAGAAAGTCAGGGCCCCCCACGTAGCCGGTTGAGGGCTTCAGGCTGGCCTCCAGGCTGAGGGTGTGTAGGCAGGACCCCGAATCGGGATTCCCGGGTAGGCGCGCGTGGGGGGGGGGAGGTTGGGGGCGGGGGTGTCTCTACCTAGCTTCGGAGACTGGAGCTTCCTGGCCCCAATGAATCAGGGTGCCAGGAGCCCCAGCTCCCAGAACTGGGGACAGGGCGCCGGAAGCTCCCGCATCAGCGCCAGTCTTTTACTAATCTCCTGCCAACGCAGCATCTCCACTCCTGGGGACTGAGACAGAGACCCCTGAGTTGCTTCGCACTGTCCCTCGCCCTCCCAACCACCCACCCCCCATCAGCGCATCTCCAGCTGGATGTGTGGTATCTGTGGGCTGGGGGTGGGGGGCTGGGAATGCTCCTCTGGGCTCCCAAGCTTCCTCTGCTGCATCCCACAGCCACACACTGCTTAGCTGCGGTTGTGGGACTGGGCAAACGGCTTTGCCTTCCTGAGCCTCAATTTCCTCATCTGCAGAGTGGGTTATGACTCACCCAGGATTGGGGGAGGTCTTGTTTTCCAGTCTGCATTAGTCCATCATTTATTTTCAAGCTCTTTCCACACGTATTTCCCAAGTGCCTACTGTATGCCAGGGCCCTGTGGTGGGGTGGTCAGACTACAGCAACCAAAGAGACCAGCTGGGTCCCGGCTTGGCTGACCCTGGAGACTGCTGAGGGAGCAAGATCAGTATGTGAACAGAGAAATCCCCTCAGTGATTTTAGACTGTGAAGACTAAAATTCCATGAGGCATGGAGAGTGATTTCAGGGGAGGGTGTTCAAGATTCAATGAAATTTTATGGTTTGTATCTGCCTTCGTCATTCACTTTCTGCTCCATGGGGGCAGGGCCAGTCTAGAAGAGTGCCTGGTACACAATAGGTGCATAATAAATATTGAATTAATTAAAGAGGGAATTTGATTGAAACTATTTTCATAGTGCTTTAGGTCAGGTAGGAGGCTAGTCATGAACCAACCCATCCTCTCTCCCATGTTACAGATGAGGCAAGTGAGTCCCTTAGACCCAGAAAAGGGGAAAGATGTCATCAAAGGCAGTACAGGAAGTTGATGGGATGTTGTCATTCCCATACAAGTGAGTATGGCTGAAGAAATGGTTGTGAACAGCCAGGAATAGAAGAGAATAGAGACCAGACTTGAGCACAGGTCCCTCCAGGAACCCATGACATCTATCAGCCCCTATCTCTCCTCATACCACACAGACACAGCCCTATGTTCATCCATTCAAAGAGTACTTACTCAGAGTCTACTATGTACCCAGTGCTCAGGACATAGCAGTGAATAGAACAAAACCCCCTACCCCCTTGGAGGTGACATTTAGTAGAGGAATCAGTGAAGAAACAACATAAATAAATATATAACAACAAACTGCTTCCCCGGTGGTTCAGCGGTAAAGAATCTGCCTGCAACGCAGGAGGTACAGGAGACAGTTTCCATCCCTGGGTCAGGAAGATCCCCTGGAGGAGGAAATGGCAACCCACTCCAATATTCTTGCCTGGAGAATTCCACAGACAGAGAAGCCTGACAGGCTGCAGTCCAGGGGTCACAAAGAATGAAACCTGATTGAGTGAACAGTTCAATTCACAAAAAAGAGAAAAGTTGAGGAGTTCACTTTGGGATGCGTATCCAGGAAGACCTCCCAGAAGAGTTGTATTACTCCTCAAACACACACACACATACTTTGATCCAGACAATGTAGTCACGCAAACACCATATACAGGCTGGAGAACCAAAAGTGCCTAAGGCTGCATAGCTCCTGGGTGGCTGTACAAAGATCTGAACCCAGAATCCACATTTCTGACCAGTGTAAAACGCTGCTTCCTGCTGCATCCATATGCATGCACCCTCCTCACCTGTGTGCGTGCACACACACACACAGAGCCAGCCTCATCGCCACATAGACTGATGTGGTATCACTTTGTCACATACACGCACTCCTGCAAGTATGGTCTGATCTCATCTACACAATACTCAGACTCCCAGAGAGTTCTCCCCATCCAGTTGCAAATGGACAGCCATGTACAAAATCTCATGTTCACATATATGCACATGCACACATACATATGTCCCCTGGGGAGGGGGTGGAGCTGAGAGTCCTTCCCAGCTCCAAGGCATGGAGCTTGGGTAGTCACTGTCCCTCCTTAGACCTGAATGATCTGGGCAAGCTGCAGACAAGGGCATTTATCCTCATTTCCATCCCTCTCTGGCCACCCATCACCGTGTTCTCCTGAAGGCGGTGGGGGCTGGGTGAAGCCAGTGCTCTGTCAGGCCAGTCCAGGAGCACGGAGCAGCTGGGTGAGTCAGGAGGGCCCTCCTCAGCCTGAGCCTGCTTGGCCATCTGGACCCCCTCCCCAGTGGGCTGCTGCCCAGGGTTGGGGGAAGGCAGGTTTAGCAGCTCCCCCTCCACCTGGGCACTCAGGCCAGTTTCTGAGGACCTGCCTCCCATGCCCAGGTTTCTGCCAGGGCTGATTTCTACAAAGATGCACAAGTGTCCAGGCAGTGGTGGCATGTGTGTGTCTCCACCTCCACCCCCTGACCTCCTCCACTCCTTCCTTCATTCCACAAATCCTTGAGCACCTACCATGGGCTGTTCTGGGCACTGAGGATACAGCCAGAATCAGCTACAGAATTTTGCCAGGGCCAGATGAAAATGCAAGACCCCTGTTTAAAATTATTATTATTAAGGGATTTCTCTGGCAGTCCAGTGTCTAAGACTCTGAACTTCCAATGCAGGGAGAGTGAGTTCGATCCCTGGTTGGGGAAGTAAGACCCCACATGCTGAGTGGCCAAAAATTATTTTTTCATTAAAAAAAAATTTTTTAATGTAAGAATTTAGACCACGACAAGACCACGACAGTAGCACATTAAACCTTCTAAGCACAGGGCCCTGTGTGACTGCTCCGGTCATGTGTCCATGATGCTGGACCTACAACAAGACAGAAAAATCCCCTGACCTAATGGAATTAAGGGGTAGGGCAAGCAAAAACATAATATATAGTACCCCAGGGGCGATGAATGCTGAGGAGAGAAACAAAGCTGACTGAGAGGCAGAAGGAGATGGGGTAGGGGTAGGCATCCATGTCAGGAAGGCCTCTGAAAAGAGGTAACTTTGAGCAGAGAGATGAAGGAGGTAAGGGAGTCAAGCGGTTTTATTCATCCACTCAAGAGACATTTGTTGAGCACCTGCTGTCTACCAGCATTGTCTAAGATCCTGGAGATTTAGCAGGGGACAAAACAGACCAACATATTGACCTCATGTCTTAATCAAAGGACAGGCAATAGCTAATAAAAGAATAAGTAAATTATATATCTTGTTAGAATGTCATCATTCTAACACAAAATTAAGGCAGAGTCAGGGAGATTGGGGGTGGGAAGAGCACAGGATATCTGAGGGTGGTTTTCCAGGGGAGGGAAGATCAAGCGTAAAGGCCCTAAGATCAAAATATGCTCCAAGTGTTTGAGGAACAGGGAGGAGGCCAGTGGGATGAGGGGGAGGATGGGAGGAATCTCTGTTAATGTGCTGCTAAGTCACTTCATTCGTGTCCAATTCTTTGGGACGCTATGGTCTGTGGCCCTCCAGGCTCCTCTGTCCATGGGATTCTCCAGGCAAGAATACTGGAGTAAGCTGCCATGCCCTCCTCCAGGGGATCTTCCTGGCCCAGTGATCAAACCTGCATCTCTTATGTCTCCTGCACTGGCAGGAGGGTTCTTTATCACTAGCGTCACCTGGGACTATGTCTATAGCTCCTCTGAATCAACAACAGTGATCATATTATTATGATAGTGGCTACTGATCCATGAGCACATACTACGAACCAGGCACTGTGCTCAGAACCTTACATGCATCACTTCACTTCATCTTCACAACAACCTCCTCAGGTAGGTAGGAATGCTATCCCCGTTTTACAATGGAAACTGAAGATCAGGAAACTGAAGCTCAAAGAGGCTGGGAAACTTGCCCCCAGATAAACAGCTAATGAGGAGAGGTATAGTCACGATTTGAATACAGGTCAATGTTAACACTGGAGCCTAAGCATGGCCCTTACTACGTGACCCCTTTTCTGCCTGTCTGAGCATATGTGTCTGGTCTGTCTACATACAGAGGAGAAGGTGCCTCTTTCTCTTTATGCTAATTGTTCCCTCATGTATTCTTTCAGCATTCATTGAGACTATGTGCAGGGGACCATGATGAATGGGTACCATTTCTTGCCCTCACAGAGCTGTAGTGGGAAATAAAAATATAACCTCAAATGATGAGTGCTTTAATAGGGGTAGAATAAGCAGCAGTGGGAGCCCAGAAAACCGAAGGATTGAGTCTGGTAGAGAAGTGAAGGTGACCATTGAACAATATTCATACATACATCCATTTGTTCAACAGCTGTCTGTCATGAGCTTGCCTGGTGCTAAGCACTACGTGGGTGAGATGATGTTTATATTCATTTCCACTAGTTCACACTGAACTGAAGTGCTATAGCTAGAGCTATAAGGCAAGAAAAAGTAATAAGAGCCAAGGTAGGGAGTAATGTGGCTGGTCCATAGTAGACTTGCTAGGAACTTAATATATATGCTCTTGAGTCCTCAAGATAATATTGAACAAAAGCTTGAACAAAAACTTATTAAGAGACTACTATGTTCCAGATTCAGTTCTAGGCACTGCGCATATAGCAATTAATAAAACAGATAAAATATTTTTGTCCTCCTGCAGCTGGTATTCTAGTGTAGAACAAGACCAACAATACATGTAATAAGTAAATTACATAGTATGTATTTAGGTGATAAATTCTATGAAAAAAATACAACAGGATAAGAAAATTCAGGAATCCCGAGGGGCTAGCAACTTTAAACAGCAGTGGGGAGGTGAGAAATACTGAAAAGGTGAGATGTTAACAAAGACCTGAAGGATGTGAGGGACCTGTGGATATTTAAGGAGAGGGAACAGAAAGTGCAAAGGCTCTGAGGCTAGAGAATGCCGAGTGTGTCCAGAAACAGTCAAGGGGCCAGTGTAGATGGAGCAGAGTCAGCCTAGGGGAGAGTGGGAGGAATGAGGACAGAGACATTATGCAGGACTCTGTGAGCCTCTTGTTGAGGACTTTGATGTTTCCTCTGAAGAAGGTGAAAGCCATGGAGGGCTCTGAGCAGAGGAGGGTCATGATCTGATGTGGGTTCTAACGGGCTCCCACAGGCTCAGATACTTTGGCCACCTGATGCAAAGAGCCGACACACTGGAAACGACCTGATGCTGGGAAAGACTGAGGGCAGGAGGAGAAGGGGACGACAGAGGATGAGATGTGGTTGGATGGCATCACCGACTCAGTGTACATGAATTTGAGCAAGCTCTGGGAAATGGTGAAGGACAGGGAAGCCTAGTGAGCTGCAGTCCATGGCATCGCAAAGAATCAGACAGGACTTAGCGACTGAATAGCAACAGGCTCAGATGTCAATAGCATTTATTAAGCAATTACTGAGTGCCAAACAGTTCTTCAAGAATTCAACATGGTCTGATCTCATTTCATTCTCATATAGAACCTGTTAGAATTATCATTCCATTTCACAGAGGTGAAACAGGCTCAGAGAGTTTAATGCACTGACCTACGGCCACACAGCCATAATTTGCAGCGCCTGGGTGCAAAGGTTCGGCGAGCCAGGCTTCCCCTCCCCCAAGCTTTTAGATAGGGATTGCCGGCAGCAGAGCGCACTCATCACCGGGAGTTGCGTCTGTGTCCCTGTCTGTCTGTTTCTATTTCCACGCGTCCCTGTCTGTCTCCGCGCGCCTCTGCCTGCGCGTCCCCCATCTGTGCCCAAACCGCCGTCTCGCTGCGCCCGGCCCCCGCACATCGGAGCTATTTCGGGTTTAGGCATAAAAGCCCAACAGCTCGGAGGAGACGCTTCCTCCGGCCCCCAGCTCAGACCACGCGCCACACGTGGCCGGCTCTGGGAGCTCCCGGTCTTCTCTGAGGGATCCCCAGGCTGGGGAAGCCCCCGCAGGAGGACCGGTGGGGGCTGGGGCGACCCGGGCCCGAGGCTCCCGGCCCCCCAGTGGCCAATCTAGGCATTGACACTGTTCAGAGCCCGGCCGTGCGTCAGCTGTTGCTCTGGCAACATGCGTGCGACGTCACCAACAGGCAGTGCGTCAGTCACCCGCTGACGTCACGCCCCGGGAGAGGCAATTGGCGAAGGGCGGGGGTGGATTCCATGCTCAGCCCGCAGGGGGAGCCCCAGGGCTCTAATGGCAGACGCCTTTGGCCTGGTCCTGTAGGAGGCACTAGCCGGGGCTGACATGGCGCGTGAAGCACCCGAAGCGCGCTAGTTTGGCGAGATGAAGAGGAGTCGCAGTGTCCTGTCGGTAGCTGGAACCGGGGACGAGGTGCGAGGGGCGGGGCCCGGGCTGGGGACGAGGTTTGGGTTGGGGGTCTGGAGCCCCCTAGTGACTCCCTAAGCCTGGCTCCACTTCCTTGAGGCAGCAAGTCTTGTCCCTTCGTGCCTCAGTTTACTCCCTTGACTTCATTATTTTGCTGCTGCCCGGATTAAGAGGCTCTTAGCCCAGGGGTAGAAGGCAGGGCCTTCGAGGGGTTTTCCCAATAGGGAGAGGATTGTAGAGTGGGTGCGGGTAGTTGCTGGGGGTGAGGTCTTGAGGGTCTCAGATGTAAGGAAGGGAGGAGGCCACATACATTTAGACCAAGAAGACGTGGAGGGTGGTGATGTGTTAGAAGGGTTTCGTGGTGAGGACGGACTACAGGCATGAGGGCCCAGAAGCCCCAGGATGGAGATATCAAAAGGGAACCCCACAAAAATTGTGGCTGAGAAAGGGCACCTTTCAGATGTAAGAGCTGGGAACGCCCCCTCTGTGAGAGGGATGTTAAGATGGGAGAGGGGCACAGAAGCCTTAATCCCCATAGGCGACTCTCTCAGATGGCCAGGGAGGCACGTTACTGCGGGGAGGAACTCAGAGCTGCCTGACCAGGCTGTACCCCTATCCCGCCCTTGTCTCACCTCAGAGGCCTCGAGAGACCCCTGAGCCGGGCCGAGCCAACATGCTGGGGGCTGACCTCCGACGCCCTCGCCGACGACTCTCCACGGGTCCAGGCCTAGGCTGGGCTGAACCTGAGCCCTTGGACCCTGGAGTCCCTCTGCCGCCGCGGCCCACCACTCTGCCGCTGCTGATCCCTCCGCGAATTTCCATCACCAAAGCTGACAGGTAGGTGGGTGGTGGACCAGGCTGGGAGGTGGGAATGGAGGAACAGGGCCAGCGGGGCTAACTCCAGCCACCAGTCCTTTCCTTTGCTCCAGGCTCCTGACTTCCTGCGGAGAAGGCAATGGCAACCCACTCCAGTACTCTGCCTGGAAAATCCCATGGACGGAGGAACCTGGTGGGCTGCAGTCCATGAGGTCGCTAAGAGTCAGACACAGCTAAGCGACTTCACTTTCACTTTTCCCTTTCATGCATTGGAGAAGGAAATGGCAACCCACTCCAGTGTTCTTACCTGGAGAATCCCAGGAGCCTGGTGGGCTGCCATCTATGGGGTCGCACAGAGTCCGACACGACTGAAATGATTTAGCAGCAGCAGCAGCAGCCTGGCTTCCTGAGTTTTGCAAAAACCAGCTGAAACTTCTCCTGGAGCCTGGTGGATCAGATTGTGACATCCCGCCACCCCCAAGTGGCACCTCTTGCAGCCTTTAGAGGAACCCCTTCTTCCATTTTGCAGCTGCCTCCACCAGCAAGGGGCAGGGTTTCAGAAAGGGTTTGGACCCTCCAGTCTGCAAGAATGCTCCCATAATCAGAAAGCTGGGACAGGTTAGGGAGTAAACGTCCCACCAATCTGTGTGCACCTCTATTTCCCTTTCTAAGAGGATGTCGTTTCTTCAAGGCCTTAAAAGGGGATGGTGGGACACTGGAAGCGGTCTGGACTGGCATTTTTCTTTCTTCTGAGCCTAGCTTCACACTGAATTTCCTTGCTTTTTCTCATCTGAGCTCCTCAGAGGGTACTGCAACCCTCCTCCCGGCCCAAGGATGAATTAGAAAGCCAGATGACTGAGCTAGTCCTGGCTGCTGGCGGGCCCTACTGCCCTCCTCGGGCCACTGTTCTCTGCAGCCTCAATCTCCCCGCCCACCCCTTTGTCTACGCAGTCAGAGGGCTCCAGGGTCTCTGCTTGGGTCATGCTACAGTGATTCATTTCCACATGAGGGAAGAAGTGACTGTCATTCTCCTCTCCAAATGGCTTAATGACCGCCCCCCCCCAAATCCCTCTAGCCTCCTTCGGGCCACAGATCCAGTGACCTGCTCTGGCCCACTCACTGCCTTGGGCCTTCCTTTTTCTACCACCCCCGCTGTAACCACCCCCCCGCCCCATTTACCCCACTCTGAGCTTTGACCAACCCAACAGCACCCCTGCCCCAAGAATTTGGTCCAACCCAAGACGCTCAAGTGATCTGGGGAGGACCCACAGCCCTTATGGATCCCCTAGAAGCCTTTTTTGGGTATGCACTTGTGGGGAGGGTCCCCGAGAGAAGTGGGGGACAGAGTTCTGGCCTCTGGGACATTCAGCGGCTGCTAATGGCAGGGCGGTTCTAGCTCCGCGTTCGCCCACGCCTGGAGCCCCCTCTGGCAGGGAGAAAAGCGGCTGTGGGGGTTGGAGCTTTCTCTCTCTCTCTCTTTTTTTTTAATAAGAACAGTGCGGAGGGAGGGCGGTGGCAGACGGCACGGCCTGCCCGGGGGAGCCCTTGAGGGGGGCGCACGGGGGCGGGGCCTGATTTCGTGGACTGGCTTCCGAGCTCCTTAATCCGAGCGCGCATCGGCCCGGGGCCCGGGCGGGGGATGGGGCACAGAGGTGTGTGCACGGCTCTCTGCCCCGCAGCCTCCTTCACCAGGGCTCGCCCCGGGCCGGGGCGGGGGGAAGGGAGGGCTCTCGGATCCCGCTAGCTCTTTGCTCGCTCGCGCTCGGCGCGGCGCTGGGGGAGGCGGGAGCGTGAGTCACGGCGACTCCCGATTTAGGTTCCGGAAGGGGGGCTCTGCCGGCGGGGGCAGCGGGGAGGAGGCGCGGCTGTTTACTCGCCTGAAAAGGGCACGGGAGTGCGTCCCGCGGCTGCCCGGGACCTGCCTCAGTTTACCTCCTGCAGAAGCTCTTTAGAAGAGGCAGCGACGCACAGAGCGGTGGGCGGGCAGTCGGGGTATCAGCCACCGGGTATCCTCCCGGAGCCACACAGAAACCAAAGGGAAACACCTCAAAGCGGCCCCAGGTCGACCACACACACACACACACACCCCAACACAGGTTGACTCTCTCAGACACCGGTCAAACAGAGGCAGAGTCGAGTGCAAAACTCCGCAAGCGCGGACCGACCACATTACACACACACCCAATCGCGTGGGAACACAGGCACAGCTCCCAGGCCACCAGAACAGACCCTATAGAGGCGCACACCCTCCAAACAGGCAGCACACGTGCACACACTTCCTTCAGACACAGACGCGCAGATACACGCACAGCGAAATCCAGATAAACAGGCAGATCGCAGCAGCCAACCACGTGCGCGCACACACTTCGAGCAGACAACGAAAACACAGACAAACCCTCGGAAGAGGCCACGTGCGCGCACATCCCGCCCCGGGCACACACCATCGCCATCCCGCGACCCACCAACAGGAGACTCCCCGAACACCGTCGCAGCCCGCTGCAGGGACCGCGTCCGTGTTACCGGGACCACTCCTCACCAGCTCCCCCTGGCCAGGGGTAGCGGCGAGGACAAGTCCGCACTGGGCTCCGCCCCCACCATGATGGACAGACTGACTGACACACCGGCAACCAGTCGGGTGTCTCCTTCATGATCGGATTAACCGTTTAACTCCTTGGTTCCCGTGTGCACCGCGGCTAAGGCTGGGCGCTCTGGAGAGAGCCGAGTTCCGGCTCCCCCTCCCCGCGGGGAGCGGGGCTTTGCGTGGGCGGGAAGGGCCCCCTCCTTGGGTGGCTGCCCCCCACTGGCCCGGACGGAGGAGGAGGGGGGCGGTGCTGACAGCCGCGGCGGGCGCGGGGCGGGGAGAGGCGGGACGGGGCGGGGGAGCCTGGGCTGGTTCCGAGCGGGACGCTGAACGCCGAGAGCGCTGCCGAGCATCGAGCGGAGAGCCAAGGCGCTGACAGGAAGCCTCCGCGCCCGGCCCGGGGGCGATCGGCCCGCAGCGCCCCCGGGTCTCTCCCCGGGACGCCATGGCCCCACCGAGGCCAGGCGCACCTGCGGGACCCCGGGCGCATCAGCTCGCGCGCAGCTGAACAGGGTGCATTTTGGAGAGGCCAGGGCCCCCTGGGGTGCAGGTGGGGGCCGGGGCCATGGAGCCCCCGGCCGTCCCCTCGGAGAGGAGCCTGTCTCTGTCTCTGCCTGGGCCCCGGGAGGGCCAGGCCACCCTGAAGCCGCCCCCCCAGCACCTGTGGCGGCAGCCGCGGACCCCCATCCGTATCCAGCAGCGCGGCTACTCGGACAGCGCGGAGCGCGCTGAGCCCGAGCGGCCGCCACACCGGCCCATAGAGCGCGCCGACGCCGTGGACACCGGCGACCGGCCCGGCCTGCGCACATCTCGCATGTCCTGGCCCTCGTCCTTTCACGGCAGCGGCGGCGGCAGCGCGGGCGGAGGCAGCTGCAGGCGGTAAGACTACGAGCTGCGGACGCGCGCGGAGCGGATAGGCGCGCAGAGAGGACGCAACTCTCCCCACTGACCGCAGGGGGCGCTGTGCTGCGGGTGGGGTCAGTGTGACTGACGGGGACCGAAGGGGAGTTCTGCGGGGGCGTCCAGGACCTGGGCCCCCTGATCGTGCTCCGCGAGCGAGGCGTCCAACTGAAGCTGATCCTGGGGTCAACTTAGGAGGCGCCATGCTGTGTGTGTTGTTAACGGGGATTTTAGTTGAAGGCTGCAACTTTAGCTGTCTACGGTGACAGAGCAGGACAATGGCTAGGCTGGGAACCACTTGACCGGGCTTTCCTGGGGACGCTGTTTTAAGGGCTAGATTCATTATGTTGGAGAACTCTGTAGCAGGGGGTGCCTTCTAGGACAACAATGCTTCCTGCAGACTGGAGAGCTCTCAGAGTCCTTCTAGAGCCGGCAAGAGCCTATTGGGAGCGGGATTCCTGGACTTGCACTGCAGCGGGGGTCAGTAATCTAAAGGGGGCCTCTGAGGGAGCCCTGTGTTGGGGGGCTGTGTGCTATGTGGGAGCCCCATCTCAGGGCAGGAATGTTAGGGTTCAGTAGCTGCCTAGAGGGAAGGAGCAGTATTCAGGGGGTGCATAGTCCCAACACAGGGTGAGGGAGTCCCTGCCTCCTCTGGTGACAGTGATGAGGTGTGTTGGGTACCCTCTCATTGACCTGAATTGGTCGTCCAGCTATTGGGAATGGCCAGCCGTGGCTGCATGCTCTGCCTGGGTTTCTGGGGTCCTGTGACTGTCTGCCACAGCATAACTGTGCATGCTTCCAGGATAGTGTAGTTTGTGACATGCTGACTACGTGCTCCCAGGACAGTGATTGTTGGCTGTGTGACTTGTGTGCTTCAGGGACTTGGTGATGGGGGACCCTATGACTGTGTGTGCTTCCGGGTCTGTGCTTATGTGGCTATGTGCTTCTGGTACAGTGACTGTGACGGTGACTTCATGTAGCCCTGGGGCACAGTGACTTTGCAGGGTGACTGTGTGTGCCCCTGGGATGCTGGGATTATGGCAGCAGGGTTGTGCGTGTTACTGGGACACTGTCATTGTCACAGCATGGCTGTATGTGCTCACAGGACACTGCGATTGTGTCACTGACTGAGCGTGCCCGTAAGACATGGTGACTGTCACAGAGTGACTGTCTGCTCCTGGGACAGTGATTACGACAAGGTGATGGTGTGTCTCTGGGGCAGGGATGGTGACAGACCCGGAACAGACTCCTGGGACCGTCATTAAGACAGAGTGACTATAGGGTAGTGATGGTGACGGAGTGTCTCTGGGATGCAGTGATGGCTGCCCTGTGATGTGTATACTCCTGAGGGCCATGTGATCGTGTCAACAGGACGTCCGTGCTCCCTGGGACACTGTGACTGAGACATTGCTCTAGGCTGCTTGTGTGCCCCGTGTGTGGGTGTTGGCGCTCTGACTTTTGGGGTGTGCTTCCGACTGCCTGGCGTGCCAAGCTCTAATTGCCTGGTGTTCCTATGATGCTCTAGCATCTGACCTTGTGCCCTGGTGACATGTGTGACTCATGGCTTTGGCTCTGTGCTTTGTCTGAGTCCCATGGGAGTTTGGAACATCCCTGGGACAGTCAGGTTCGGGCCTCTCCCAGCGTTCCTGAGGGAGGCCCCTCTAGGCTGGGACCCTCCTATTCTGGCCGTCTCTGGGGACCTCCAGCTGGCACCTCAGCCTCTAGATCACCCACCCACCTTCATTCAGGGCACACCCCAGCCTCAGCATCCCTGACCCCATCCCAGGAAGCAAGTGTCATAGATCCAGTACTCACAGCCTGCTATTTCCCAGAGGGAATTGAAGGAAAACAAAGCTGGAATCAACAGGAAATGCCAAAGACCAGGGGCAACTTGCCAAACTGGCTCAGGTCACTGTCCTGAGACACCCACAAGGGGGTGGGGTACAATAGGAACAGAGCGTTGTTCCCTTTTTAGGCCCCAGAGATTCCTCCTACCCTGGTCTCTAGGGTGCTGACTCTCTTGGGACAATGGCTGAGTGATAATAACCATCATTATCTTAGTGGCATCCAACTCATAATGGCTTGCTCTTGGGCTCCATGCCGGGAACTTTTCCACACTTCATCTCCAGTGACCCATGAGGTATTCCTGTTGGACACATGGGAAGCAGAGGCCCAGAGGGGCAAAGCCAGTTCTTCTTCTTACCTAGGTTCACACAACCAGGAAATGGCAGAGCTGATTCATTCCAATGCAGGTCCCCTCTGATTCCTGTGCATCCTGGCACAAGTGTCTTGCCCTCTCTGAGCCCCAGTTTCCCCATGTGCACAGCAAGGCTGTTCCTGGAACTGCCTTGTGGGGGTCATTTGAAAAAAAAAACATTTATTTATTTTTGGCTGCTTCAAGTCCTTGCAGTGCAAGGACGTCTCTCTAGTTGTGGCTCTTGGGCTTAGCTGCCCATACAGCATGTGGGATCCCAGTTCCCCGACCAGGGACCAAACCTGTGTCACCTGCATCGGAAGGTGGATTCTTAACCTCTGGACCACCTGGGGTCATTTTAAAAAAATATTTAATTAATTAATTTGGCTGTGCTGGATCTTAGTTGCAGCATTTGGGATCCAGTTCCCTGACCAGGAATTAAATCCAGGCCCCCTGCATTGGACGTGCAGAATCTTAGCCACTGGCCCACCAGGAAGGTCCCCTGTAGGGCTCATTTTGAGAGTTCTGTGAGACTGGGGATGTGTGTAAGGGACTTAATACAGCAAGTGCTTGGTAGGTAGTCACTCAGGGACCGGGATTTGGGAGAGGAGCTGGGACCTAGGTAGACCCTGCTCCTCTAGTATGTGTTAGTCGCTCAGTCATGTCCGACTCTTTGGGACCCCATGGACTAGCTGACCAGGATCTTCTGCCCATGGAATTCTCCAGGCAAGAATACTGGAGTCGGTTGCCATTCCCTTCTCCACGGGATCTTCCCAACCTAGGGATCAAACCTGGATCTTCTGCCTTGCAGGCAGATTCTTTACCATCTGAGCCACCAGGGAAGCTTGCCCCTCTAGTATGGGAGGGAACAACAGGAACCTCAACCACATCCCGGCAGGGCCTCAGGTTTCTGTTTCACTGTGGGCCTGTGCAGCCTCCAGTGATTGGAGGGAGGGCACTGGTGCCAGCATCCTCCCCCACCCCCAGGCAGAAGGAAGAAGGGGAAACTGAGAGGCCGCCAGTGGGAACTGCACTCCTTAGAAATGGGCATTCAGCCAGCTCAGTTCCCCAGAAATGGTGCACACAGGCGGGATTCCAGCGCTACCCACATTAGAGTTCATGCAGCCACTGAAAAAGGGATCCGGAGAGCCCTCTAGACTTGAATCACAGGCACCTCCAAAGAGAGGGCACTCCAGCCTCCATCTGCGATGGCATGCGCAACCCCCCTCCAGACCTGGGAATGTAAGAGCCTGCGCTCCCGGCGCCCTGTGGGGCTGAGTCATGGCACCACCACGATCTGTCAAGAAGCAGATGGAGCGGGAAGAAGAGGACTCTGGTGGTGAGGTGGGGGGACTTGTCGGAAATGGGTGCGAGGCCAGCGTAGAGACCCCTTTTGGGTACCTCCAGATGCTCCCCGTCGAGAGGGCGCTGCCTGGTCCCAGGAGGGGTTGGACGAAGCCGGATTGGGGTCTCTCTCTGGCCAGTGGTTTCCACTGGGGGCTTCGCCTCCCCCAGTCCCTGGCGCCCCCACATCCCTGCGTGTGTGTTTTGAGAGTAGGTTTCTCCTCGCGCCCCGCCCTCCGCGCGCCCTCTGCTGGGTGACAAGGGAGGCACAGGCTGAGTATGAGCTCCGAGTCCGGACCTGCCCCCGGGACTTCGTTCCCGCGAGTCGAGCAAAGTCGCCGCCGCCGCCGCCACTGCTGCGGAGCCCCTGGATTATTATTGCATGTATATTGAGCGCCCCGGAGAGCGGGCGCCAGGCCGGCTGACCGCAGGCTCGCGAGTGAGGTCCTCGCCCACCCAAGGTTGAGACCAGGCTCCCACCTCCATCCTCCACCCGGGGCCGAGCGTCGTGGAGACAGCCGCCTGGCGGATGCAGAGGAATTTGGCGGCGAAGTTGAGGACGCGGAGTTCCCGGCTCGCCCCCGCGCACCCTGGCCCAAGCCGATGCCTATGCGACGGCCTCCCAACACCAACCTGCGTTTTAACTCCCGGCATTTTGGCTTTGCATTCCTGCCGAGGAAACCGAGAGATAAGTGATTTGCCCAAGGTCACGGGCAAGGCAGAACTGAGGTTAAAAACCAGGTCTCCGAGACTCCAGACCAGTAGGCGGCTCGCTGTGTGACCTGGGACCAGCATCATGGCTCTCTGTGCCTCAGTTTCCTGTTCAGTAAACGGGGGCTGAAAAAGATCTGCCCTGGGTAGATCTGGGTAGGGCTGTGGTAAGGCTGAGCTGGCTGACAGTGGGGCCATGCAGTCTGGAGCTGGTGTTTTGAGAACTTGCACTTCCTCAAAACGCACTTCCTCAGTAGAGAGAGAGAAAGGGGGCATCCCCCAAACCTCACATCCTGGCTGCCAGGGTGCCCCCTCGCTGACCAGCAAGCTCTTCTGAGTAGGAAGAAACTAGGGCCTTGGGGAACTGCAGATTTCAGGGTGAGGAGAGAGTTTGGGGGGTACATCAGAGCCTGCTGTTTTCTTACTCGTAAGAACCCAAATCCAGCCTTTGCTCTTGACTCACTGTGTGACCTCAGTAAAGGATTTCCCTTATCTGAGCCTCAGTTTCCTCATCTGCAACAGGGCCATTCATTCCACAAACACTGATTGAGCATCTTCAGGCTGTGGTGAAGAATGCAATGGACCCAGTCCTGCCATCCTGGAGTTCTCAGAGTAGCCAGTGAGGAGGTAATAGCACAGAAAGGCATTCAGTAATTTCAGATGGTGACAATGGGACATGAAGAGAAGAGGGACCCTGAAGTCAGGGAAGGTCTCTTTGAGGAGGTGACTTTTGAGCAGAGACCTAAATGAAGTGAGAGAAGATGCTATGAGGGTAACAAGCAGAGGGAACAGCAAAGGTTCTGAGGTAGGAACCTGTTTTACATGCTGGAGGAAAAACATGGAGGGCAGGTGTGGCTGGCACAGAGCAAGGGGTGCTGGAAGGAAATGAGGCGAGAGGTGATGGAGCAGCTCATGTAGGGCCTTGTAGGTCAGGGTCAGGGCTGGCTTTAGACCTGTTTATTTATTTTGAATATTATTAATTTCATTGGCTGTGCTGGGTCTTAGTTGCATCATGTGAGATCTAGTTTCCTGACCAGGGATTGAAGCCAGGAACCCTGCATTGGGAGCACGGACTTTTAGCCACTAGACCACCAGGGAAGTCCCTAGACCTCAGTGTATATCTGGCTTCCTAGGAAGGATCAAAGATCAAAGGGCTGGAAGGAAACTGAAGCATGAAGGCCCTGTTGGGCAGAATTCCAGTCTCCGAATCAGACAACTCAGCACATAATTGAGGGAATTCCTTGGTGGTCCGGTGATTAGGATTTGGTGCATTCACTGCTAGGGACCAGGGTTCGATCCCTGGTGGGAGACCCTACAAGCTGTGTGGTGTGGTTAAAAAAAAAAAAAAAAATCATAATCAAGCTGTGCTCCTTCCAGGCTGAGTGCCTGCTGCCAAGTCACTTCCCTTTCTGGGGCTTGAGCTTCCCCATCTCTCTCTCTCTTTTTTTAACACTTATTTTTATTTGGTTTCACCAGGTCTTAGCTGAGGCACACAGGATCTTTTTAGTTGCGGCATGGGGGATCTAGTTCCCTGACCAGGAATCAAACCTGATCCCCCTGCATTGGCAGTGCAGAGTCTTAGCCACTGGATCACCAGGGAATTGGTGGGCTTGACTTCCCCATCTCTGAAATGGGCCTAGTGTGAACCCTATTTTCTCAAAGTCTGGTTTGAAGAATCAGCAAAACAATGCAGGGAACCCTGAGGGCAGGTAAGTATGAAGGCCCTTCCTTTTTGTTTGTACTTGGACTGAAGGATCCTGGTGGCCAGGGCATGGGTCTTAGTGGGTTTACAGCAACAGTTCCAAAGCAGGGGCAATTTGCCATGGCTGGGGGCATTTCAGTCTTCCTGACTGGGTGTGGGGGCTGCTCCTGGCATCTAGAGGGGAGGCACTGGACTTTATGCTGCTGCTACTGCCTCATAGGACTGCCCCCCGGGACAAAGAATCAGAGGTGCTAAATGTCAGTTGTGTCAAGATAGGGAAACCCTGCATTCCCAACAAGGCGATATCGCCTCCACGGGGGTGAAATTTGGTTCTTGGAGCGGATCTGTGAAAAAAGGCTCTATGTATAAAGCCTGGATGTACACCCAGTATATAAATAGATATATAGCATATCTATGCCATTAACATGATTACATGGAGGAGGCAACTGTGGGGGGAGGGGAGCATCTAAAAAGACACTCAGGAGGACTTCCCTGGCAGCAACCCACTCCAGTATTCTTGCCTGGAGGATCCCCAGGGGCACAGGAGCCTGGCGGGCTACAGTCCATGGCGTTGCAAGCGGTCGGACATGACTCAGGAGACTGAGCACCCACAGCACCAGGGGTGAAGAATCCGCCTGCCAATCCAGAGAACACAAGTTTGATCCTTGGTCCAGGAAGATTCCACATGCCGCAGAGCAGCTAAGTCCGTGTGCCACGACTACTGAGCCTGCGATCTAGAACCCACTCTCCCCAGCAAGAGAAGCCGCCACAAGGAGAAACCTGTGACCACAAGTAGAGAGTAGCTCCCACTGACAGCAAGTAAAGAAAGCCAGTACATGGCAACGAAGCCCCAGGACTGCAACAGCAACAGCAAAAAAGACTCCACGCTTCCAGTACAGGTGGCATGGGTTCAATTCCTGGTTGTGGAACTAAGATCCCACATGCTATGCAGTATGGCAAAAAAAAAAAAAAATATAAATAATTAAAAAGGCACTCGGGGGCAGTCATGAAATAGAGACAGCCACTGACCTAGAGCCTGGCTCAGCCACTTATTGGGTGTGTGACTTTGAGCAGGTTGTTTTTCTCCAAGACTGAGATTTCCCATCTATAAAATGGGACACTAGTGTCACTTCATGGGCGTTTTGTGAAAATTAAATGAGATCATAGCTAGAGGCGGTGAATGCACACAAAGCATTCTGAAGGTTAGCTGCTATATCATCATTATCATCATAACCATTGTCTATATCCTCTGGTTAATGCACGGCTTACACATTATAAGCTCTCCATAAATGTTTATCCAATAATAATCATTGCTAGATGGTTCTTTGGGGCAAGAGCACCATCCTCTTGGCCTGCTGACTTTCCAAATAATGTCAATATTTCTCGCCCCAACAACTCATCTCTTGATTTACTGGCCTGTTGTGTGACGAGAAGTCCAAGCTTGGACTCGGGAACAAATTTTGGTGTGGGCAGTCATGAGCCTTGCTGCCCTGGTGGAGGAATTTTCGGGTAAGGCCCTACCAGCTGCCAGGACCACTTGTTCTGAGGATCAGCCCTTCAAAATTCCCTGAAGTGTCACCAGCTGCCCCAGCGCTTTGTAGTTGGAGCAAACTTTAAAAAAGAAAAGGTAACTAACATTCAGTTAGTGCTTATTATGTCCAGACACTTCTCTGAGCCTTTTACATGTCCATCCATGAGGTGTGTCATGCTATTGAACCCATTTTACAGGTGGGGAAACTGAGGCTCAGTGAAATGAAGTGACTGGCTCAAGATCAGGTGATTAAGAAATACTGGAGGCCAGACTCAAGCCTAGGTAGTCCAGCTTTGGGCCCCTTGACTTTGGACCCAACAGGTAGAAAGGAGAGAGATTCACAGAGATGATTTAGATTTAAAATAGAGATTTGCCCCATTTTCTTTTTTTTTTTTTAATTTATTTTTTCATTTATTTTTATTAGTTGGAGGCTAATTACTTTACAATATTGTAGTGGTTTTTGTCATACATTGACATGAATCAGCCATGGATTTACATGTATTCCCCATCTCGATCCCCCCTCCCACCTCCCTCTCTACCTGATCCCGCTGGGTCTTCCCAGTGCACCAGGCCCAAGCACTGTCTCATGCATCCAACCTGGGCTGGTGATCTGTTTCACCCTAGATAATATACATGTTTCGGGGCTGTTCTCTCGAAACATCCCACCCTTGCCTTCTCCCACAGAGTCCAAAAGTCTGTTCTGTACATCTGTGTCTCTTTTTCTGTTTTGCATATAGCGCTATCATTACCATCTTTCTAAATTCCATATATATGTGTTAGTATACTGTAATGGTCTTTATCTTTCTGGCTTACTTCACTCTGTATAATGGGCTCCAGTTTCATCCACTCATTAGAACTGATTCAAATGAATTCTTTTTAATGGCTGAGTAATATTCCATGGTGTATATATACCACAGCTTCCTTATCCATTCGTCTACCAATGGGCATCTAGGTTGCTTCCATGTCCTGGCTATTATAAACAGTGCTGTGGTGAACATTGGGGTGCACGTGTCTCTTTCAGATCTGGTTTCCTCGGTGTGTATGCCCAGAAGTGGGATTGCTGGGTCATATGGCAGTTCTATTTCCATTTTTTTAAGAAATCTCCACACTGTTCTCCATAGCGGCTGTATTAGTTTGCATTCCCACCAACAGTGTAAGAGGGTTCCCTTTTCTCCACACCCTCTCCAGCTTGTAGACTTTTGGATAGCAGCCACCCTGACTGGCGTGTAATGGTACCTCATTGTGGTTTTGATTTGCATTTCTGATAATGAGTGATGTTGAGCATCTTTTCATGTCCATTTTCTTATTTTAAACAAACTTCTCCCCCTTCCCTAACCCCAAAGAGTCACAGACAGGTCGGGTAGGCATTGGAATTATAACTAGTTAGCTGATTTTCAAGCTTCCCAGATGGCTCAGTATATAAAGAATCTACCTGCCGATGCAGAAGATGCAGGAGACCTGAGTTTGATCCCTGGGCCGGGAAGATCTCCTGGAGAAGGAAATGGCAACCCACTCCAGTATTCTTGCCTGGAGAATCCCATGGACAGACAAGCCTGGCAGCTATAGTCCATGGAGTCGCAGTCGGACATGGCTGAAGCGACTGAGCAGAGGCGGAGCTGACTTTATTCAAGAATCTTCACCTCTCAGTTTCCTCATCTGTGAAAGGGGATAATATGCCACCGCAACAGAGTCACAGTGACTGCACATGCAAAGCCACCACCACTGGGCCCCACAGAAGTCACTGCTGAGGGGAGGTCAGGTTCTTGGAGCCACCTCATGAGCTGAGGGGGCCCTGATTCTAAAGAGTACCTCAGAGAGTCTAAGGAGTGGCAGGACTGGGGGAGCCTTAGGAGTGTCTGGGGGCTGTGAGCACACTCAGAGCTTCTGAGGGGTGTCTTACGAGTTATGAGGCATGTCTCGGAGGCTGTGCGGGATATTCTGGGGCTGCCCCAAGGATTGTGGGTACATCTTGGATTCCAGGGGTAGCACAGGGTTGCAGGACTGTCTTAGGAGCTATGGAGGAATCTACTTGTGCCCCTGGGGTCCATGGGGAACCCCAGGATTTTGGTGGCATCCCCATGGTTATGGAAACATCCCCTGAATCCTAAGGCATCCCTGAGTTTATGTTGGGGTCTTGGCACTAGAGGCATCTCAAGGGTGATGTGGAGCTATGGGGGTGGGAAATCTGAGGGACTGTGGAAACATTCCTGGGGTCTGTGAGGGACCCTGGGATTTGGGAGGCCTTCATGGGGATCTGTGGGAATGCTCTAGCTGTGGGGGTTTCTTGGGGGTGTCTGGAGGGTCTCGGCGTGACGCAGGGTTGGTGGGAATGCTCTAGGGGGTTTGGTGGGCATTTGAGGAACCATAGAGATTGTTCTGGGATCTGAAGGGGTTTCTCCTGGGCTCTCAAAGCACCTCTGATATTTGTGGGTGCATCCTGGGATTCTTGGGGTGCCCCTGGGCGTTGTGGGGATGTCTCATGAACAAAGAACAGACATCAGGGGGGCTATGAATGTGTTTGTGGGTCTATGGGAGTCATCTCTGGATTTTGTGGGGGAACCCAGGAATTTGGGGGGTATCTCTGGGTTGTGTGGGGACATCTCAGGGATAGTAGGGGCACTCCCTGGGATACTGGGGCTCTCAGTCTCAGGCCCCTGAGGTCTGTGGGGCCTCTCAACATCGTGGAAGGTGTGCGAGCGCACCCCAGAAATCTAGGGGGCATCCCCAGAGTTTGTATAGACACTTCCGGAGATTGTAAGGACGTCAGGGGAACTGCGGAGGCCCCCGGGGTGTGTGGGGTGTCCCCGTCGCGGCCGCGTGGGGGCCCCTGGCCCGCCCCGCCCCAGGGGCGGCCCCAGCGCATAGCCGGAAGGGCCGAGGCGGCCGGGAGGGGAGGGGCCCGTGGGCCCCGGGGTAGGGCGGCCGGCCTGCGTGGGCCGCGCGGGGCGGGCGGCGCTGCTCTCCAGCGCCCGCCGAGGCGGGGCCGCCCCGCGCCCCCCGAGGCCATGGCGCGGCCGCGCGGCCTGGGCCGCATCCCTGAACGACAGCTGGAGGCCTTCCCGGCGGCGGCAGCGGCAGCCACCGAGGACGAGGCGTTCCTGCCCGAGCCCCTCGCCCCGCGCGCGCCCCGCCGCCCACGTTCTCCGCCTGCCTCGCCGGTCTTCTTTGCCAGCCCGTCCCCAACTTTCCGCAGGCGCCTTCGACTTCTCCGTGGCTTTCAGGATTTGGGCCGCCAGGCGTGGGCCGGGTAAGTGCGCGCCGGTGGCTGTGGGTTCGAGTCCCCACCCTGGCCATCAGGCGCGAGCCGCGGGTTCTGGGGTTCGCAACTAGCTCGCTCAGCCTCACTTTTTCCTCTTCCGTCACAGGGCAGCGATAAAAATCATCTCTGCCCCGTCAGGGTTGCCGTGGAGACATCTGATAAGGCATGCAGTAGGCGCTCAATAAACGCCACGTGCCTCCCACTTCCTGTGCAGGCCTGACGTTGTGGTCGGGCTTTGGGGCCGAGTGGAGCCCACCTGCCACCCAGGATGATCTGGGAGCGTGCGTTGGGTTGTGTTATCCTTAGTGGAACGGCCTGTGAAATGGGGCCAGCGCTGCCCTGTAGTAGCTGTCTTGCCAAGAGGCACAAAGAGAGCAAATGAAAGTTCCCTTGTACCCAGACCCAGGGTGGGCCGCGGGGGCGGGAAGCCTGCGGGGTGCGGAGCCGGGAGGCCACATCCGGTGTGACTCTCCGGTGTCCCATTTGTCTTGGCAACTGCAGATTGGCAGCGGAGGTAGGCGCGGGGCTGACTCTAGGGGGCTTCTCCTGAGCCCCCATCGTCCTCCCTACTCTCAGGCCTGCAACTTGTTTAGAACCCGAGTCCGGGGACGCAGGCTGAGGACACCGCAGGGACAGGAGGTGGCCCGGCGTCTGGACTTGGGGAAGAGATGGGGCGGGGAACGATTAGGAGGAGGGGGTCGAGGTCCCTGGCAGCCCAGCTTGGGGTTGGAAAGGGTGTGGTGGGGGCAATCAGTGCCTGTCTCCCGGTTTCTCTCTGTGTCTCTATCTTCACCTCTGCGCCGCCCCCAAGCCCCCAACTTTTCCTCCCCCGCATCCATCGCCCCTCTCCCGGGTTTGGTCACCGGACCCCGTCCTGCACCCGCGAGCAAGTCGTTTCCCCCCCGGGGACACGCGGCGTTCAGAGACCTCCAGCGGGCCCAGCTCGACGTCAGGGAAGCGGGAGAGAAGGCGGGGTCAGAGGCGGGCTCGGAGCCCGGGAAACCGGAGCCTGGGGCACCCTCCGAGGCCCGGGGGAAGGGAGACAAGCGGGAAGTATGCGCAGAGTTCCGCAGGGCCCCCCGCGGGAGGAGGCAGGCGCGGAGCCCTCCCCGGAGCAGTGGACGAGGGGACGCCCGAACTCCCGGGGACGTCCCTGGGGGGGTCACCGGGAGGGCGGGTGTGGAGGCGGCGCCGGCAGTAGCCGCCGCAAACACCTCGGGCCTGGCGAGCAGTGCGTGCCACCTCGCGCGGTAGTCCCCATGCGCATGCCGAAGGCGCTTGGTACTCATGCGCTCCAGTGCGGCACCCCGGGTCCGGCCCCGGCCCCCTGCCTTGGCACTGCCTCCCGCGGGCCCCGAGTCACTGGTCCACTTCTCCTTCAGCGAAGAGGACACCTGTTGGTACCCTCCAGGCAGATCTGTCAGGTGGGTGGCCCGCGGCCAGTCCCCTCCTTTGCCGTTGGAGGGCTCGGAGTGTTTTGTGTGGGGAGGGGTGCAGGGAGCAGTCTGCCTTGGGGGAGTCCCCAAAGTGGTTCTTAGTTTCTGCCTGGAGCCTCACCCTCTTTCTCTGGCCCTAAACTGTCTGGGTGTTGCCTAGGGCTTCCTGCAGGTGGTGGCCTCCAGAATGGGTGCTGGGTCCTGCCCGCTTCCCACCTACCCAGGATTCCTCCACGCTCCTTGTGCCCCTAAACCTGGGCTTCTGGCATTCACCCTGGCAGCAAATATGGGTGTCCCGCGTCACCTGGGCTCCACTCCCAGGCCACTGGCTTCAAGCCAGGTCCCTCTGGCCCGTCTGCTCAGTGCCTCCAGCCTTACCCTCTCTCCTTCCTTGCTGGGCTGCCAGGCTTGAAAACCAAGTTGGGTGGGGGTGGGGAGGAGGTTCCTGCTGGAACTCCTGGGGTAGGGGGGCATTTAGAATCTGCTGGACAGCACTGGGGCAGAGACGTGGTCTCTAGGTTCTCAGAATTCTCAGAGTACTCCAGTCTTGTTCTGGCTCCACTGAATCGACCCCTTCAGACACCCAGACACACACAGGTTCTCCCACATGGATGCACACAGTCCACAAATGCAGCCACATGAGACACAAACACAGACACAGCCCCACACAGGGTAACTGAGGTCACCTGGTGTGGTCTGTGCAAGGTCTGTCTTCTGGCTGATGGAGCACAAGTGAGCCGTGGCCGTGGTGACAAACACACCACAGAAACCCAGGTCTCACACCCCCTTGCACTCACTACACTGACTGCAGGAGCACACTCGCACTGCAGCACACACTCAGGACCGATTTCCACCTGCTCTCTGTTACACACAGGAGCATTCACGCCTCATACCCCCTGAGGAGTCGGGGACAATCACAACACACACGCAGCAGACAAGTACCCTCTCCCAAGGTCACACACACCTAGACACACAGATCCACGCAGACTCCAGCACAGAGACCCCGCACATACACACAGATCCACACAGACAAGTGTATGCACATGGGGGCTCCAGAGCACGCACACACACCCTGGATTCCCACATATACAGACCCTCTTTGCAAACCAGCCCCACAAACTGCGATGTCACCTGGCACCGTGTGCCGGCCTGGCGGACACACACCGCCGCCCGCCCCCAACCTCCGTGTGACCTTCACAAAGCAAATGCCAGGCCTTTCCATGAAGGCTGCCTGGCACCTCTTGTGAGGGAGTCAGGTGGAGTGGGGCAGGGAGCCCGGGGAGACGCCAGGCCTGCCTGGGGGAGATGGACACCCAGTGATTTACTGAGCAGCAGCCTTGTAGCCCGGTGGCCCTGGTTCAAACTGTGCTTTACCATGAGCCAAGTTACTTACCCTATTTGTGCCTCAGTTTCTGTCTTGGAAAATGGGGCATGAGGACCCGTCTGGGCGTACCAGAGTGCCTAGCATGTGACATTTGATAGCACTTGGCTACTGTGATTGCTGTGAGACTGACCAACAGGGATGTGTCCCCTCTCCTGCCCCCTCCACCTTCACCGCTTGTTTGTTTCGTATCGGCCTGTGCAGCAGAGCTCCGAAGCCTGGATCTGTCCCTGGGCTGCCCAGTCCTCCAGGGGCCCAATTTGATGCCCCAGGAGCCCAGGTGGGCGGGCCCAGGGCCCTCAGAGAGGCAGAGGCAAGTAGCAACTCCATCTGAATGCCATCAAGTGGTCAGCCTGTCCAAAGGAGAGTCTTGGGCAAATCATTTCCTTTTTTTTTTTTTTTGGCCGCACCGTGCAGCTTGTAGGCTGTTAGTTCCCCAAGCAGGGATCAAACCTGCGCCCCCTGCATTGGAAGTCTTAACCACCAGACCAACAGGGAAGTCCCTGAAGTCCTTCAGTTTGCTTTCTGATGAAGTGTCTGGGTATGTGCCTGTGAGGTCAGGGCCTGTTGGCTGCCCTTGACTCTGGTTTGCGGCTTTGGGTCCCACTGGGACACTGCCCCACCTCCAGCCTGACTGGCTACCGTGAGCAGTGGCGGGTCAGGGAGGAGTGAGTGCCGGCAGCTCTGGGTCTGATTCTGAGGGGTAGCTGAGACACCTGCCCGCCCCCCAAAACACACTTTCTGTCCCCCTCCGGCTGCTGTTCAACACACCTGATCTTCTCTCCTCTGTCTTTCCACAGCCCAGGGGACATTTGCTCCTGGAAGCACAAACAGCAGGGCCCCAGAGAACCTCTTCTTCCCATCTGAGCCTCTGGGCTCCTGCTTACGTGAGCCGAGTCCCCCTGGGGCTGTGGGATCTGCCCACAAATCTAGCTGGGTGTCCTCTGGGCTTAGGTCTCAAGTTCCCCCAACTGCAGCTTCAGTTCCTGGGGTGGGGCTGAGGTCCTCAGGATGGAGGTATGTGTCCGTCTCCTCCCCTCCCCAATGGCACTCAGCAGAGCCCCCAAATCCAGCCAGGGCCTTGGGAGACGGGACCTTGTTCACAGGAGGGAAGGCCACCAGCCCCTCGCTCCCTCTCTGCACCTCAGCCTCCATAGTGACCCAGGACATTAATAGAACCCAACTCACAGGACTGGTGGGAGACCTGATTGAGTTCATGTGTACAAAGCACTTCGATGGTACCAGGAGGGGACTTCCCCGATTGTCTAGAGATTAGCTCCCGTGCTTCCAAGGCAGGGGACATGGGTTCAAGAACTGGTCAGGGAACTAAGACCCCACATGCCATGTGGTGTGGCCAGAAGATAAAAAGCAAATCAATGACAAACACACAAAATTACAGACAGTACCAGACACAAGGCCAATACTGAGTATCTTATTATTGGGGCTTCCCTGTTGGCTCAGGGATAAAGAATCCAAGTGCTGCTGGTTCGATCTCTGGGTGGGGAAGATCCCCTGGAGGAGGGTGTGGCCACCCACTCCAATATTCTTGCCTGGGAAAGCCCATGGACAGAGGAGCTTGGCAGGCTGTAGTCCAGGGGGTTGCAAAAAGAGTCGGATACCAACTGAGCAACTAAACAACCACCTTATTGTTCCTATAAATCTAAAAGGATCTAGCCTGGCACTCAGTACACAGCAGGTGCTCAATAAATGGGCATTATCATCAAAGGCCCAAGGTCATGATCGAAGAGTATTTTTACTCCTGTTTTTTTTTTAAATTGACTTAAAAAATTAACATATACTCAAATTCGACTTTTTTTTTTTCCCCCCCTTTGGCCATGCCCTGCTCCTTGTGGAATCTTTAGTTCCCCGACCAGGGATTGAACCCAGGTCCCCGGCAGTGAAAGTACTGAGTCCTAACCCCTGGACCACCAGGGAATTTCCAAAATTCAACCTTTTTAGTATGTGTTGCATGAAAGGTTTTTTTTTTAATTGTGGTAAAATATATGTAATGAAATTTACCAGTTTAACTTGACTGTACAATTTAGTGTCATTAAGTACACACACATTGTTGTGCAACTGTTCCCCCGCCATCCATTGCCAGGACACTTTCATCTTCCTAAACTGAAAGTCTGTCCCCATGGAACACACTCCCATTCCCCTCCCCCAGTCTCCGGCCCCTACCATACTACTTTCTTTTTTCTATGAATTTGACTCCTCCAGGGACCTCATGTAAGTGGAATTGTACAATATTGTCCGTTTGTGTCTGACATTTCATTTAGTGTGATGTTTTCAAGGTTCATGCATGTTGTAGCCTGTGTCAGAATTTCCTTTTTTAAAAAAGTATTTATTTGGCTGCGCTGGCTCTTAGTTGCCACATGCTGAGTCTTTTAGTTGCCACATGTGGGATTTAGTTCCCTGACAGGGATCGAACCCAGGACCCCTGCATTGGAAGTGTGGAGTCATAGCCACTGGACGGCCAGGGAAGTCCCCAGCTTTCAATTCTTTTGGGTATATGTACTTGGAAGGCGTATAGCTGGATCACATGGTAGTTCTAGACTTAAAAGTCTTTGCAGAGCTATCCTATGGCTGATTCATGTCAATGTATGGCAAAAACCACTACAATATTGTAAAGTAATTAGCCTCCAACTAATAAAAATAAATGGAAAAAAAATTAAAAAAAAATAAAATGTATCAGTGTCAGAAAAAAAAAAGTTTTTGCAGAACTATCAAACTCTTTTCTACTGTGGCTGCACCTTTTTATATTCTCACCAGCAGTGTATAAGTATTCTAGTTTCTCCACATGCACGCCAACACTTGTTATTTTCCTTTTCCTTTTTTTTTAAATAATAGCCATCCTGATGGGTGGTATCTCATTGGGGTTCTTATTTGCATTTTCCTAATGACCAGTGATGTTAGGGGCTTCCCTGGTGGCTCAGAGGTTAAAGCGTCTGCCTGCAATGTGAGAGACCTGGGTTCGATCCCTGGGTCAGGAAGATCCCCTGGAGAAGGAACTGGCAACCCACTCCAGTATTCTTGCCTGGAGAATCCCATGGACGGAGAAGGCTGGTGGGCCACAGTCCACGGGGTTGCAAAGAGTCAGACACGACTGAGCGACTTCACTTCACTTTCCCTAATGACCAGTGATGTTGAGCATCACTCAATTCTTGTCTGTTTATTGTCCATATGTATGTCTTCTTTGAAGAAATGTTTAAGGGTTATACCCTTTTTTTTTTTTGCCATGCCCATGACTTGTGAGATCTTATTTCCCCAACCAGGGAATGAATCCAGGATATCAGAAGTTAGAGCTCCAAATCCTAACCACTGGACCACCAGGGAACTCCCTCCCACTTTTTAATTAGGTTGTTTGTTTTGTTGTTGAGTTTTAGGAGTCCTTTATATAGCCTGGACATTGCGTGTATGCTTAGTTGCTCAGTCGGGTCCAACTGTGATGCTATGGACTGTAGCCCACCAGGCTCCTCTGTCCATAGAATTCTCCAGGCAAGAATACTGGAGTAGCTTGCCATTTCCTTCTCCAGGGGTTCTTCCCGACGCAGGGATCGAACTCAGGTCTTCTGCATTGCAGGAGTTGCATTGCATTCTTGACAGTCTGGATCATCGGGGAAGCCCAGTCTAGACATGAATCCCTTATCAAATATGTTATTTGCAAAAATGTTCTCCCAGAAATTCCCTTGCAGTCCAGTGGTTAGGACTCCAAGTTTCCACTGCAGGAGGCACAGGTTCAATCCCTGGTCAGGGAACTAAGATCTCATGTGCCCCATGGTGCAGCCGAAAAAAGAAAAAAAGGACTACTAAAAAAATATTCTCCCATCCTATAGATTGCCTTTGTACTCCCTGAATAGTCTTTTGATGCACGAAAGTTTTTAACTTTGATGAACTCTCTAATTTACTTTTTCTTTCGTTGCCTGTGCTTTTGATGTCATGTCCAAGAAATCACTGCCAAATCCAATGTCATGAAGCTTCTAAGAGTTTTGTGGTTTTAGCCCTTATATTTAGATCTTTGATCTACTGGGGTTAATTTCTGTATATGGTATAAAGTAAGAATCCCACTTCATTCTTCTGTAAGTGGGTAAACTAGTTTTCCCAGCACCATCTTTTAAAAAGATTGTCCTTTCTCCATTGAATGGTCCTGGCTTCCTTGTTGACAATCATTTGACCACATATATGTGAGGGTTTTTTCCCTACTGTTCATGGGGTTCTCAAGGCAAGAATTCTGAAGTGGTTTGCCATTCCCTTTTCCAGTGGATCACATTCTGTCAGACCTCTCCACCATGACCCGACCGTCTTGGGTGGCCCCACACGGCATGGCTTAGTTTCATTGAGTTAGACAAGGCTGTGGTCCTGTGATCAGATTGGCTAGTTTTCTGTAATTATGGTTTTAGTGTGTCTGCCCTCTGATGCCCTCTTGCAACACCTACCATCTTACTTGGGTTTCTCTTACCTTGGACGTGGGGTATCTCTTCACAGCTGCTCCAACAAACAGTAGGAAAAGGCAAATTGATAGGATACTGAAAGAGGAACTCCCCAGGTTGGTAGATGCCCAATGTGCTAATGGAGATCAGTGGAGAAATAACTCCAGAAAGAATGAAGGGATGGAGCCAAAGCAAAAACAATACCTAGTTGTGGATGTGATTGGTGATAGAAGCAAGGTCCGATGCTGTAAACAGCAATATTGCATAGGAACCTGGAATGTTAGGTCCATGAATCAAGGCAAATTGGAAGTGGTCAAACAGGAGATGGCAAGAGTGAATGTCGACATTCTAGGAATCAGCGAACTAAAATGGACTGGAATGGGTGAATTTAACTCGGATGACCATTATATCTACTACTGTGGGCAGGAATCCCTTAGAAGAAATGGAGTAGCCATCATGGTCAACAAAAGAGTCCAAAATGCAGTACTTGGGTGCAATCTCAAAAACAACAGAATGATCTCTGTTCGTTTCCAAGGCAAACCATGCAATATCACGGTAATCCAAGCCTATGCCCCAACCAGTAATGCTGAAGAAGCTGAAGTTGAACGGTTCTATGAAGACCTACAAGACCTTTTAGAACTAACACCCAAAAAAGATGTCCTTCTCATTATGGGGGACTGGAATGTAAAAGTAGGAAGTCAAGAAACACCTGGAGTAACAGGCAAATTTGGCCTTGGAGTACGGAATGAAGCAGGGCAAAGGCTAATAGAATTCTGCCGAACGCACTGGTCATAACAAACACCCTCTTCCAACAACACAAGAGAAGACTACACATGGACATCACCAGATGGTCGACACTGAAATCAGATTGATTATATTCTTTGCAGCCAAAGATGGAGAAGCTCTATACAGTCAGCAAAAACAAGACCGGGAGCTGACTGTGGCTCAAATCATGAACTCCTTATTGCCAAATTCAGACTTAAACTGAAGAAAGCAGGGAAAACCACTAGACCATTCAGGTATGACCTAAATCAAATCCCTTATGACTATACAGTAGAAGTGAGAAATAGATTTAAGGGACTAGATCTGATAGACAGAGAGCCTGATGAACTATGGATGGAGGTTCGTGACATTGTACAGGAGACAGGGATCAAGACCATCCCCCATGGAAAAGAAATGCAAAACGGCAAAATGGTTGTCTGAGAAGGCCTTACAAATAGCTGTGAAAAGAAGAGAAGTGAAAAGCAAAGGAGAAAAGGAAAGATATTCCCATTTGAATGCAGCGTTCCAAAGAATAGCCAGGAGGGAAAAGAAAGCCTTCCTCAGGGATCAATGCAAAGAAATAGAGGAAAACAACAGAATGGGAAAGACTAGAGATCTCTTCAAGAAAATTAGAGATACCAAGGGAATATTTCATGCAGAGATGGGTTCGATAAAGGACAGAAATGGTATGGACCTAACAGAAGCAGAAGATATTAAGAAGAGGTGGCAAGAATACACAGAAGAACTGTACAAAAAAGATCTTCACGGCCCAGATAATCACAATGGTGTGATCACTCACCTAGAGCCAGATATCCTGGAATGTGAAGTCAGGTGGGCCTTAGAAAGCATCGCTACAAACAAAGCTAGTGGAGATGATAGAATTCCAGTTGAGCTATTTCAAATCCTGAAAGATGATGCTGTTAAAGTGCTGCACTCAATATCCCAGCAAATTTGGAAAACTCAGCAGTGGCCACAGGACTGGAAAAGGTCAGTTTTCATTCCAATCCCTAAGAATGGCAATGCCAAAGAATGCTCAAACTACCACACAATTGTACTCATCTCACACACTAGTAAAGTAATGCTCAAAATTCTCCAAGCCAGGCTTCAGCAGTACGTGAACTGTGAACTTCCAGATGTTCAAGCTGGTTTTAGAAAAGGCAGACGAACCAGAGATCAAATTGCCAACATCTGCTGGATCATCGAAAAAGCAAGAGTTCCAGAAAAACATCTATTTTTGCTTTATTGACTATGCCAAAGCCTTCAGCTGTGTGGATCACAATAAACTGTGGAAAATTCTGAAAGAGATGGGAATACCAGACCACCTGACCTGCCTCTTGAGAAACCTGTATGCAGGTCAGGAAGCAACAGTTAGAAATGGACATGGAACAACAGACTGGTTTCAAATAGGAAAAGGAATACGTCAAGGCTGTATGTTGTCACCCTGCTTATTTAACTTATATGCAGAGTACATCATGAGAAACGCTGGGCTGGAAGAAGCACAGGCTGGAATCAAGATTGCTGGGAGAAATATCAATAACCTCAGACATGCAGATGACACCACCCTTAAGGCAGAAAGTGAAGGAGAACTAAAGAGCCTCTTGGTGAAAGTGAAAGAGGAGAGTGAAAAAATTGGCTTAAAGTTCAACATTCAGGAAACTAAGATCATGGCATCTGGTCCCATCACTTCATGGCAAATAGATGGGGAAACAGTGGAAACAGTGGCTGACTTTATTTTTCTGGGCTTCCAAATCACTGCAGATGGTGATTGCAGCCATGAAATTAAAAGATGCCTACTCTTTGGAAGGAAGTTATGACCAACCTAGACAGCACATTGAAAAGCAGAGACATTACTTTGCCAACAAAGGTCTGGCTGGTCAAGGCTATGGTTTTTCCAGTGGTCATGTATGGATGTGAGAGTTGGACTATAAAGAAGGCTGAGCACCGAAGAATTGATGCTTTTGAACTGTGGTGTTGGAGAAGACTCTTGAGAGTCCCCTGGACTGCAAGGAGATCCAACCAGTCCATCCTAAAGGAGATCAGTCCTGGGTGTTCATTGGAAGGCCTGATGCTGAAGCTGAAACTCCAATACTTTGGCCACCTCATGTGAAGAGCTGACTCATTGGAAAAGACCCTGACGCTGGGAGGGATTGGGGGCAGGAGGAGAAGGGGACGACAGAGGATGAGATGGTTGGATGGCATCACCGACTCGATGGGCATGAGTTTGAGTAAATTCCGGGAGTTGGTGATGGACAGGGAGGCCTGGCGTGCTGCGATTCATGGGATCCCAAAGAGTTGGACATGACTGAGCAACTGAACTGAACTGATGTGAGGGTTTATTTCTAGGCTCTCTATCCTTTTCATATTTATGTATTTATTTTTGGCTGCACTGGGTCTTCGTCGCTGCTCAAGAGCTTTCTCCTGTTGCAGCAATCAGCAACTACTCTCTAATTGCAGTGCATGGGGCTTCTCCTTGTGGCTTCTCGTTGCAGAGCACATGCTCTAGGGCTCATGGACTTCAACAATCACATCACAGAAGCTCAACAGTTGAGTCTTGTGGGCTCAAGAATACAGGCTCAGTAGTTGTGGTGGTTGGGTGCAGTTGTCCTGTGGCATGTGAGATCTTCCCAGACCAGGGATCCCCTGCATTGCAAGGCAGATTCTCAACCACTGGACAATCAGGGAAGCCCTCAGCTATCTGGATATTTTCAATTTACGATGGGTTTATCAGGACTTTATCGTAAGTCAAGGAAATCACTGACTCCTCTCCTTCATCCTATAGAAATAATTCATAAATAAATCCCTTAGGTTTTATTTTAAATATATGTTCCAAATACAACCATTTCTCAGTAACTCACCACAACCATCTTAGTCCAAGCCACTAATAAAACACCTCATTTAGAAAAGTCAAAGAAGGTCTGTAGTTTATTTTTGTGTTTTTTTAAATTGCTGAATACCCCTGTAGCTCAATCAGTAAAGAGTCTGCCTGCAACGCATAAGACCTGGGGTCAATTCCTAGGTCAGGAAGGTCCCCTGGAGAAGGAAATGGCAACCCACTCCAGTATTCTTGCCTGGAGAATCCCATGGACAGAGGAGCCTAGCAGGTTACAGTCTATGGGGTCGCAAGAGTTGGACACAACTGAGCGACTAAGCATAAACACATTCCATGGCATGGATCTGTTACCATTTATCCATTCGTCTGTTGATGTATGTTTGGTTTGGTTGTTTCTAGTTTTTGGTGATTATGAAGAGAACTGCTATAAACACTAGTCAGCAGGCCTATATACATACACACACACACACACACACACACACACACACACACATTCATTTTGGCTGTGCTGGGCAGGTCTTAGTTGTGGCATCCAGGATCTTAAGTTATGGCATGCGAACTCTTAGTTGCAGCATGTGGGATCTAGTTCCCTGACCAGGGATCGAACCGGGGCCCCCTGCCTTGGGAACGTGGAGTCCTAGCTGCTGGACCACTGGGGAAGTCCCTAGTCAGCAAGTTTTTGAGCAGACATGTTTTCATTTATCTTGGGTAAATATATAGAAGTGCAGTTGTCAGATTGTACAATTAGGGTGTGCTCAATTTCATAAGAAACTAACCAACTGTCTTCCAGAGTGGCTGTACCACTTGGCATTCCCATCAGCAGTGAATGGGAGTTCCAGTTTCTCTGAATCCTTGTCATCGGCACTTGGTATCCTTGTCAGTTTTTGTTTGCTTAGCATCCCAGTGGGTGTGAAGGGATAGTTTATGGTTTTAATTTGCATTTCCCTAAGGAGGGATGATGTTTCCTATGCTGATGCGCCATCTGTGTATCTTCTTTGGTGAACTGTCCATACTTTGCTCATTTTTTCATTGAGTTGTCTTCTTTTTTTTAAATTTTCATTTATCTATTTTTGGCTCCACTGAGTTTTCATTGCCACACAAGGGCTCTTTCTAGTTGCAGTGCGCGGGCTTCTCATTGCAGTGGCTTCTCTTGTGGAGCACGGACGGGTTCTAGGCACCTGGGCTTGGTAGCTGTAGCGCGTGGGCTTAGTTGCTCTGCGGTTTGTGGCATCTTCCCGGATCAGGGTTCGAACCTGTGTTCCCTGCATTGGCAGACAGAGTCTTAACCACTGCACCACCGGGGAAGTCCAAGTTGTCTGTCTTCTTATTATCAAATCTTCAGAGTTCGTTATGTATTCTGGATACCAGTCTTTTGTCAGAAATTTTCTCCCAGTCTGTGGCTTGTCTTTTTATTCTCTTGACAGTGTCTTTTGCAGAGCTGTGTTCAGTGTTTTTAAAATGTTTTCTGAAGTTTGTTTTCAAAAGACGTTTGAGTTTTCAACTATTAAAAATTTCTGGTTTCTTTCCTAAAATTGGAACCCAGGGCCCCCAGCCCCACTCTGCTTTTTGTGTCGGCTGCCTGGCCCCTGGAAAAATTTGCTCTAATGAGAGAAATGTGCTCTGATGGGGGTCGTCAACAGAGGGCAGCAGTTAAAACATTTTGATCTGAGACTTGGGGTGGAATTCTGACTGCACTATGACCTTACTGTGTGACCTGGAAGCAATCATCCCCTCTGAACCTTAGTTTCTTCATGTGTAAAATGGAGGCAGTGAAGTACCCTCCACACCCCCATCCCAGGGCTGGCCCAAGAAAAAGAGTCCATTTATAGAAGCTGGTATTGCTGTCCTTCCTGGTCTAGGAGATTTCAGATTTTTTTTTTTTTGACCAGGCTACATGGCATGTGGGATCTTAGTTCCCTGACCAGGGATGGAACCTGGGCCCCCTGCAGTGGAAATGCAGGGTCCTTACCACTGGACCGCAAGAGAATTCCCTCAGATTTATTTCTTAGCAGAGGGAACATTCAAATAAAATCTTAGACCGACATTCAATAGTAGGACCAGAAAGTGCAGGGAGGATTCTATTTCCTCTCTCCCTACCCTCTGTACTCACCAGAGCACAGCCTGAAATCTGCTGACCAGTCTAACACCCTCATTTTAACGGAGTCACAGACCAGAGAGGGCAGTGACCTTGTTGAGGTCACACAGCGTGTCACAGGCACACAGCTCCCCACGCTCACCCTCAGACCTTCATATCAATTGCCTAGCTGAGTTCCCTCCCCAGGGATACTGACAGATTTACAGTTGGGGGGCTGATAGATTTACAGCTGCCAGTGTTTCTTGAGCTCCATGCTAGGCACCATCCTGAGCATGTTACCTGTGTTAACTCCGGTTACCTGGATGACCTGAGGCAGGCGGTGGTTGCCCCCATACTGCAGAAGAGGAAACTGAAATTCGGTCTTTCCCCCAAGTTGTACACTTGGGAAGTGGCATGGCCAGCTTTTCCCTGCCTCATCCAGAGGCTCTGTCTTGGCCAGTGCCAGCAGAATGGAGTCCTGCTGTATCCTCTGTGTAGTTGTGTCTCTATTATCTATCTGTATCTCCACCCCAGTGACACCAATTTCCTTGCTGGTCCTCCAACAAAAACCAGATTCTGCCACAGGGCCTTTTTACTTACTGTTCCCTCACCCTGGAGTGCTTTCTCCCACCTCCTGACCCATGGCTTGCTCCTTCTCATCCTTCAGGCCCTGCTCAGATACCACCTCCTCAGAGAGACCTGCCTCCACCACAGCAGCTAAAAATCACCTTTTCAGCCACCCACCTAGTTTTAATTCCTTGGATGGCACCATCCAGCCCGTATATTCATTCATTCATTCATTCATAGATTGATTCATATAGTAAACATTTATTGGGCGTCCAGGCCATGTTCTTAGCCAGAGATTCAGCAGTGAACAAAGCAGGCAAAAATACTTGCTCTGCAGAGTTCTAGAAGGAAGGCAAACAGCGGAGAAGTAAAACATAGAATGTGTCGGGTAAGTAGTATTTATTTTAAGGAAGGGAAATATGAAATATAAGGGCAGGGGATGACATTTCAGATGGGTTGGTTGGGGGAGGCCTTCCTGAAGAGGCGACATTTGAGAGGAGGCCTGAAGGAGGTGAAGGGGGAGCCACTGGAGATCTGGGCCAGGGAGACAGCCTGTGCAAAGGCCCTGAGGCAGGAATGTTTCTGGAATATTTAGGGAACAGCCAGATAGCAATTATGGCTGCAGCAGAGTCCGTGAAGGGCAGAGTGGGCATGGGGGTGGGGCCTTGTGGGCCACAGCGAGGACTTTGGCTTTGGCTCTGAGTGAACTAGGAGCCATAGAAGGTTCTAAACAGAGGAGGGGTGTGACCCAACTCAGGTATTCACAGGCTCCCTCTGGCTGCTGAGGGAAGCAGACAGGGGTATAGACAGAAGCTAGGGGCCAAAGCAAAGACAAACATCCCGGCCCAGGCAAGTGATGATGGGGAGCTGGCCAAGGAAGGGGTATGAAGCAGACAGATTATCCTTGAGTAGATTTGATTGCTTTGAGGTGCAAGGGAAAGAACAGAGCAAGGAGGACCCCACAACTTCTGGGGGTGTGCAGTGCAGCTCAGTTAGCCTGCTTCTGGACCAGCCCTCCCGGTGTCCTGTCTGTGAAGGGCACAGATCACAGTCTGTCTTGGTCACGGCTGTGTCCCTTAGCTCTGGCAGCAGGACCAGGCGTACAAAGGTGGTCTCTCTCATTTCCTGTCTCCCATCTTTTCTGAGGTGTCTGTCTCTCTTGTCAGGAATTTCCTGGGTCCGCTCATTCCTCCTGACCTCCCCCACTCAATGTCACCTCAGCCCCCTGACCCCTCTTCCCGCCCACCCCTTGCAGCTTGGAGGCGGAGAATGGACCGACACCGTCGCCAGGCCGCAGCCCGCTGGACTCGCAGGCGAGCCCGGGCCTTGTGCTGCATGCCGGGGCGGCCACCAGCCAGCGCCGGGAGTCCTTCCTCTACCGCTCGGACAGCGACTATGACATGTCACCCAAGACCATGTCCCGGAACTCGTCGGTCACCAGCGAGGCGTGAGCACCCGCCACCCCCCGCCTGGCTGGCTCTTCCAGGCCTCCTGGCCCCAGCAAGGGGGGGCAGGGGCTGTCCAACCCCCACCCCACCCCATGGTCCTCAGCAAAAACTAAACAGCACCCTTATTCCCTATCGAGGACTCAACCCCTTTATAGCGTACCCACCCAGTGAGGTATGAGTGCCCACCCCGTCTCTGCCCCGCCACCCGGCCACTCTGAGCCCAGGCCCAGCGCCACCCATGTCCCTACAGTGCCCACCCACCCAACCTGCCCATGCCCACTCCTACCCCTTGGTTTCAGGGGCCTGGCCCCACCTTATCCCATCTCTCCAGCAAGAAGGGAACCCCACTTGAGCCCCTGCTGGCCACCACTTCCAGAGGGTCCACCTCGGCTGACCCTCTTCTTCCTCCCCATGTCTAGGCTTCCCTAAACCAGCCCCCCTTATCATGACCACCTGTAGAGGTATGTGGAGAAGGAAATGGCAACCCACTCCAGTATTCTTGCCTGGGAAATCCCATGGACAGAGGAGCCCAGTGGGCTACAGTCCATGGGGTCGCAAAGAGTCGGACACAACTGAAGCAACGAAACAACAACAGCATAGAGGTGTGAGCACCCCATCTCCTCAGCCCTCTTCCTTCTCACTGAACCCTCCAGCCCTGTCCCTATCCAGTGAAGCATCCCTGTCACCCCTTCCCCCCAGCTCCTGTCCTCCGCCCCTCCCCACTACTGGTTTCTCTAAGCTCAGCCTCTGAGGTGTGTTCACTGCCCTCCTTTTGTCTCTGCGCGCCCCTCCCTCCTTGCCCCACCTGAACCCTTCTCCCTGACTGTTTCCTTCAGAACCAGCCCCTGCAGCGTGACCATCCTTGTAAGGTATAAGCACCCCTCCCCTACCCCACAGAGCTCCTTCCTGTCCACCAGCCTCCGGGGGCTCAGCCCCCCCCAGAGTGACACCCTAGGGACTTGCTTTTCTGGTAGCCCCAGCCCCAATCCACCCCAGACCCTTGGGGCCCCCACTGTGAGGACCCCTGACCTGCCCCTGTCCTTGCAGGCACGCAGAGGACCTCATCGTCACGCCGTTTGCCCAGGTAAGACCCCCTCCCCTAAGAAGGGACGGGGCTCTGACTCTCCCCCACACGTGGGGACAGGGGCCCAGCCCCAGCTCCCCACTCTGGGTGGACCCCTCTCCTCACCCTGGCTCCCCCACCCAGGTGCTGGCCAGTCTCCGGAGCGTTCGCAGCAACTTCTCCCTCCTGACCAATGTGCCCATTCCCAGCAACAAGTAAGTGGAGGCTGGGCCCCAGGGTCTGTGATCATGAGGCTCAACACACCTGGGTCCAACTCTCACAGCTGCTGTGTGACCTCAGGCAGGCACTTGACCTCTCTGAGACTCTGTTTAGGCAACAGCTGCCACTGAGCCAGTAAACCATTGTGATTCAAATTCTTAAGTCGGGGAAACTTATATAAACAAAGATGGAGGGGTATGGACACTCAAGGCTGAGGTCATGAGTGGTCAGCCACCCCAGCCTCTGGGCCACTCCTGGCCGTGATGCCAGCTTGCCAGGCAGTTAGCCTCCTGTGTTGCCTCTGTCAACTGGATAACCACTGTAAGAAGTTGAGAAGGTGATGTATAGAAAGTGCTAGAATATTGCCCAGCACATAGTAAGTGCTCACTGAATAGAAGTAGTTCTTATTTGGAGGCAGGGGTGAGGCTGAGAGCCGCTGGTTCCTCTGGGAGCCCAGTGGCGGGGCAGAGTTATCCTGGAGTTCAAGGAACTCAGGGAAGGGATGGTCAGGGAAGCAGGAGACACGGGGTCTGACCTAACCAGCCAGATAGTCTTAAGGAAGCTGGCTCCACCTTTGTGAACCTCAGTTTTCTCATCTGTAAAATGGGTTTTTGTGGGGCTCTGTGAGAGGCAGTGGGCAGAGTAAATGCAGCATGCCCGGGACACACAGAGAGGGCTCATAAAGAGGAAAGTCAGTACTCTTCATGGAGAGAGGGAGGCAGAGACGCAGGGAGGGCCAGGCTGAGGTTGGGGCCCGATTTTTTGCAGGCGGTCCCCACTGGGCGGCCCAGCCCCCGTCTGCAAGGCCACGCTATCAGGTAACTAAGCCCGGGGCGCGAGAAAGGCCCCTCGTGGTGCCCCAGTGCGGGCTCCCTCACCCACTTTCCCGGCACCCTACTCACCTGACGGGCCCCCATCACCTCTGGGGGTCTCCGTGCGAACCCTCGCAGTCACCGCCCCGGCTGCCCCTTCCCCAGAGGAGACGTGTCAGCAGTTGGCCCGGGAGACACTGGAGGAGCTGGACTGGTGTCTGGAGCAGCTGGAAACCATGCAGACCTACCGCTCCGTCAGCGAGATGGCTTCCCACAAGGTGAGTAGGAGCAGCGGGGTGGAGCCATCGGTTGGGGGCGGGGCTAGCTATGGGCGTGGCCAGTGGGCGTGGTCGACCTGGGATTAGAGCCTGTGGGGTGGGGTCAGACCCTGGGTGTCAGCTACCTGACTTTGTATCTCCTGTAGACCTGGGGGGGGGTGTGTGTGTGTGTGTGTTATCTGACTTTGTATCTCCTGTAGACCTGGGGGGTGTGTGTGTGTGTGTGTGTATGTTATCTGACTTTGTATCTCCTGTAGACCTGCGTGTGTGTGTGTGTGTGAGTGGTATGTCTGTGTGTGTGTGTGTGTGTGTGTGTGAGTGTGTTATCTGACTTGGTATCTCCTGTAGACCTGGGATGTGTGTGTGTGTGTGTTATCTGACTTGGTATCTCCTGTAGACCTGGGATGTGTGTGTGTGTGTGAGTGGTGTGTGTTATCTGACTTGGTATCTCCTGTAGACCTGGGTGTGTGTGTGTGTGTTATCTGACTTGGTATCTCCTGTAGACCTGGGATGTGTGTGTGTGTGTGATCTGACTTGGTATCTCCTGTAGACCTGGGTGTGTGTGTGTGTGTGATCTGACTTGGTATCTCCTGTAGACCTGGGTGTGTGTGTGTGTGTGTGTGTGTGTGCTTATCTGGACTTGGCTCATTCTCCTGTAGACCTGGATGTGTCATCTGGTTCAATGCGGCTGTGTAGTGATGTGTTATCTGACTTGTATCTCTGTAGAACCATGCGGATGTTGTGTTGTGTGTTATCTGACTTGGTATCTCCTGGTAGACCTGGTGGTGTGTGTGTGATGTGATTCTGACTTCGGGTATCTCCTGTAAGACCTTGGGTTGTGTGTGGGGTGTGTGATCTGACTTTGGGTATCCCTCCTGTAACCTGGGTGTGGTGTTGTGTGTGCTGTGTGTGTGTGTAAATTGGTGTTTGGTGTGTATCTGACCTTGGAGTATCTCTGTAGGCCTGGGATGTGTGTGTGTGTGTTATCTGACTTGGTATCTCCTGTAGACCTGGGTGTGTGTGTGTGTGTGATCTGACTTGGTATCTCCTGTAGACCTGGGTGTGTGTGTGTGTGTGATCTGACTTGGTATCTCCTGTAGACCTGGGTGTAGACCTGGGTGTGTGTGTGTGTGTGTGTGTGTGATCTGACTTGGTATCTCCTGTAGACCTGGGATGTGTGTGTGTGTGTGAGTGGTGTGTGTTATCTGACTTTGTATCTCCTGTAGACCTGGGGTGTGTGTGGTGTGTGTGGGGGGGGTGTGTGTGTGTGAGTGGTGTGTCTCTGTGTGTGTGTGTGTTATCTGACTTGGTATCTCCTGTAGACCTGGGTGTGTGTGTGAGTGGTGTGTGTTATCTGACTTTGTATCTCCTACAGACCTGGGTGTGTGTATGGTGTGTGTGTGTGTGGGGGTGTGTGTGTATGTGTGTGTGTGTGTGTCCCTAGGCGACCTTCTCTCCTGGGGGGAGCAGGTTGTATGTTTGTATGGTCTATGAGTGTGTATCTGTGGCTATATGACTGTCTGTTGGCTACCCGATTGCAGTGCTGGGCAGGGAGGAGGGGAGGGGAGTGGGGGGTATCCCAATAAGATCGGTCAGGAGTGGCATGCACAAGTGTATCTATGGAGGACGTAAGAGTATGCACAGCTGACAATGCGGGGCTGTCAGTGTGGAGGGCTGTGCCGGGGGGATGTGTATCTCTAGAGGTGTGAGTTAGTCCAGATGTGAATCTGAGTGTGTATCTCCATGTGTCTGTGACTCTGTGTGTGTGTGTGTGTGTGCTTGCAAGGCCACAGGAGTGGGTGCAAGGCATCGATGTACAGTTGTGCTGACTGTGCACTGCACAACTCCAGGGGGCGCCATTCAGAAAGCAGGCAATGTGAATGATGCCGCCTGGAGTGGTACAGCTTGGGGGGAGGATGCCTGTCAGGAAATGAATGTGCAGGTGGGGGCGTCTGTGTTGGGGGGTGCGCACACCCGTGGGTGGAGGTTTGTCTGGGAACATGTGAGTCTGAGGGCAGTTGTGTCCCTGAGGGTATGTGTGGAGCATCTGAGAATGTGACTGTGTGTCTGAATGAAGGTCTGCGGGTGTATTTCTGCGATGGGGTGTGTGCGTGTGGAGCCGTGGGTGTGAGTGTGCGTATTCCCTTATAGATTAGTCAGGCCACATTTGTGTCTGAGGCCATGCGGGTATTCATGTTTGTTTACAAGTGTGTCTGTGGGTGTGTTGAGTGTGTCTGCAAGTGTGTCCAGTATCTGGGTGTTTATCCCTTAGTGTGCGCCTGCACTTCTGGTTGTGAATCCATATCCTGGGAAGGGGTATCTGGAGGCATTTGTACCTCTGTGTGCCCAATTTTATACCTAGAAATGTGTTGAACAACAGAGTTGTGACTGTGTGTGTGTGTTTGTGTGGTTAGCGTAGGACTGAAAGCATTTGGGGGTCAGAGTGTGGTCAGGTGTGCCAAGTGTCTGGCTGTAGTGGTGTGGGGTGGAATTTGTGTCTGATTGTGTGTCGGTGTGTGGAGCATGTGGGGGTGTGTGTCTGTCGCTGGGTGTGTCCACAGGGGAGGGGGCATGCCCTCTGCCGGGTGCGTGTGCCCCCCCGCCTGTCCCTGGCAACCTCACCTGGGTCCTGCCTGAGGCCCATGGGCTCCGGTGCCCCTTTAACGCCCCCCCCACCCCCAGCACCACCTGACATCGCATGCAGCCTGCCAGTGCTGCAGTGAGCACGCACACGCACACATACGGGCGAACACACGGAGCCCAGAGCCTCCGAAGCCTCCTCCCGGGACCCTCGCCCTGCACCTTGCCCCCATGGGCAGGGGTCCCCGGCCACCTCCAGCCACTGCTGCTGCCGCAGGGGGGCCCAGCGGAGCCCACGGCAGGCGGACCATGTAACCAGGGCTGCTGCCGGGAGCGCGGAGGGGAAGGGAGCCCCCCAGCCCTGCTGGGCCGGCCCGGGCCCCTCCGCGGCTCCCCCTTCCACTGCCCAGCACCCCGCCCCCCTGCCACAATAGCTGCTAACCCCGGGACTCCCCAAGCCCAGCCTCTGTGTGCGGCAGCCCTGAGCGGGGCCAAGACTCCACGATGCCCTTGGTGGATTTCTTCTGCGAGACCTGCTCCAAGCCGTGGCTGGTGGGCTGGTGGGACCAGGTAGGGGAACTCAGGGTGGAGGATGGGCAAGAGACCCAGCTCTGGCCCTCCCACCTCGCACCCTCCAGCCCCCGGTCTGGGCTTGTGTGTGCATCTGTGCACGTGTGTGGCCTGGAGATGAAGCCTGGTGACTGTGTCTCTGTGTGTGGCCCGGGGCTGGGCGTGGAAGGTGGGTGGCTGGGGGTGTGGGTCTCTCTCTGGGTGTGACCGTCAGCGTGCATGTGTGTGTGTGTGTGTGTCTGGAGTGGTAGGGGGTCGCCTGAGGCCCGTGGGCTTATGTGCCTGGGTCATGGACCGGGGGATGGCCCTGGCTGAGATCACACGGTTCTGATTGTGGTGGTGTGTTTTGGGCCATGTTTATGAGCCCAGAGCTGCATGATTTTTCTGGGGCATGTGACCCCGGGTTCAGTGACTGCTTTATTGTGTGTGCTCCTTGATGTGTGTGTTTGGGGGCTGTGTAGCACTGTGTAAGTGGGAGGTCTGTGACTCTGTGTGCGGTTGTGTGACTTTGTGGGTCCATCTTGTGTGTGGATGTGTGTCTCTCTATAGGTGCCCGGGGCCTCTGGCAGCCCTGGGAGGAGTGAGTGCCCCTCCCGATGTGGGCCGGGCGGGCTCACCCTTCCTGCCAAGAGTCCCTCCTGCCTCTCTGGACAGTCAGCTCCAGCTCAGGGGGCGCTTTGGTGGAGCTTGGGGGTGGGGAGCCGATGCCCTTTCTCCTCATGCACAATGTCACAGCGGCCACTTGTGTGAAGAGAGATAGGGAGACCCAGAGGAGCCCCCAGGCCTGGTTCTAGGCGTCCCCTGTCCGTCTGTGCATCTGTCCACCCCTCTGAGGTTGGGGGAGAGGGGTCTATGATGGGAACCACCCCCTCCCCTGGTGACTGAACTAGGGTTTCCTCTGCTCACCCTTCTCCCTGCCCCAGCCAAACATCTTCACCCAGAATTTCAGGACTGCATTCCTTCCTTCCAAACTAGGCTGAGGGCTGGGGGTGGGGGGTGGGGGGCAGGACCCTGGGATATGGGGTCCCTGTCTGGGAAGACCTGGGCCAGGGGTAGCTCTGGGAAGGCAGGGGTTAAGGGGCCCACGGCCTGCCCCCTTTTCCCCAGCTCAGCAGCTGGTTGGAGGGGGAGTTGCTAAGGAGACTCCCATCACCATGGTGACGGGATTCTCCTGACACCCCATTGGCTCCCTGTTAAGCAGGAGCCCCTCCCTTCCACAGGTGCCCCTCTGGCTCCTCCTTGGGGGCAGAAAGAGGGAGTATGGTGAGAGGAAACCCCCTTCCTCAGAGAGGGAGGTCTACACTCCCCAAGCCTGGGGACCTCCATCGAGAGTTGGGAGGAGAGGAAGGACTGACCCCTCCCCCTCACAGCCTGCTGAGGGCTGTGTTGGCTGAGCAGAGAAGTGAGAGGGGCTTATGGGTTCTTAAGGGGTTTCTTGGGAAGGCTTGACCTTATCCCCCCAAACCCCTGCCGTGACCCTATCATGCCTTCCTTCTTGCCTCCTTCACCTTAGTTCAAGAGGATGCTAAACCGTGAACTCACACACCTGTCAGAGATGAGCAGGTCAGGAAACCAGGTCTCTGAGTACATCTCCACCACATTCCTGGGTGAGTGAAGGGCAGCATTGTGTGTGTGTTGGGGGGGGATGCATAACTGGACTGTTGGGGGGCACCCCAGACCCTGGGTCTTGTTGCACACTTTTTCCAAGGGACCCTGACTCACCTCCCCAAAGGTCAAAATCACCACACTCAAAAGTTCCTACACTCCAATACCCTCCAATTTAATGAGACCCCAACTCCTGTAGAACCCCTACATTGAAAGCTGAAAAGTCCCTCCAAACTCAGTGGGACCCCATTGGAACTATCAAACTCAAGGACCCCAAGAAACCCCCAAACTCAAATAGAACTCAAAGTCTCCCAAAATTCAGTAGAATCTCCAACCTTGAATTTCCTTGCCCTAAACTCACAAGACCCCTCAAACTCAAGAGAGATGCCTGGACTCAGTGGGATTCTCAAATTTAAGGGAATTCCTGCCCTTAAAAGCCAATAAAGACCCCCAAAGTTTTTAAAAACCTCCAAGCTGAAATCTTCCCAATTCAATAGAATGCTCAAACTTGGTACAATCCCCACAAATTCAGTAGACCCCCAAACTTTAGATATCCAAATTCAATAGGATTCTCTTGCTTAGCTTAAACCTATACAGTGATTCCCCAAACTCTGGAGAATTCCTTAACTCAGAAACTTAAAGGTAGAATACCCAAGATTCACTGGAACCCTTCAGCCTACAAGGACCTCCAAGGTCCGCCTCCCCCTCATCCTGAAGCCAAGAGCCTTTACTGAGACTATCCCTGACAAAGTCAGGGTAACTTCACCTTCAGAATTGATCACCAAAGTTCCCCAAATTCAGGCTACCTGTTCCCCCCCCCCAACCAAGCTGGAAAGAAGGTTTCAGAGTTTCAAACATTCCTGCCAGTGAGGGTGTGAAGTGCCTGAATGCCAAAGACCCAGCCAATAGGAGCACAGCATGCAAATAAGCCCTCTTGGGCCCTGTCATTGACTGGTGGGACCCAGGTCACAATGGGTGGCCCTGGCTGGACTCTGGAAGGCCTAAAGAGCTCAGGAAAAGAGACTTCTGGGGCTGGCCCCCAGGCAGGCTGATGTCCAGAGGGTAGGGGTGGGCCCATGGAGCCAGACACCACCCTTCCTTCCCACCTCCCAGCGCTGTCCATCCCCACCAGCCCTCTGGGTCACCATGGGGCTCTCTTCCCAGCCCGAGAAGGGTCCTTGCCTATCCGAGGCAGGCAGAGGCCCTCTCTAGCACCCCCACCCTGCCTCCTGACTTCCCATGCCACCCCCTCACCTAACTTGGTGCTTGGACTGGGACTACCCCACAGCTCTCGTCTGGCCCTGGGGTCCCCACTCCAGCCCACCACCTCCCAGAAGAATTCCTACCTCCGCTCTGGTTTCCAGTCTATAAGCAACCAACAGCATGACACCAGGACTAGGTCTGCCCTCCTGGGTGAGAATTTTCAGGGCTTGAGGGGTAAGGCAGCACGGTCTGAGAGCCAAATGAGGGAGCTTCTGTGGGGTAATCATGCTTGCCTCTCCGCTATCTTCCGCAGACAAGCGGAATGAAGTGGAGATCCCATCACCCACGATCAAAGATCGGGAAAAACAGCAAGCCCCACGGCAGAGACCTTGCCAGCAGCCCCCGGCCCCTGGGCCACAGCTCCAGCCCATGTCTCAGATCACTGGGGTGAAGAAGCTGATGCACAGCAGCAGCCTCAGTGATTCCAGCATCCCCCGCTTTGGGGTGAAGACTGAGCAAGAGGAGCTCCTGGCCCAAGTGGGTGGGGCCTCAGCGGGGGCGTGGCTGGGGAGGGCGGGGCGGGGTTCTGGGGGCGGGGGCAGGGAAGGACTGGGCTTTGGGTCAGACTGAGATGAGGATTCCGGTATACCTGCCTTTTGAGACTTTCAGGAGAGAAGTGAAGGAAGCAGTATGCGCTGTGTGCCTGTCCATGGGGTTCTCCAGGCAAGAATACTGGAGTGGGTTGCCATGCCCTCCTCCAGGGGATCTTCCTCACCCAGGGATCAAATCCGAATCTCCTGCATTGATAAGCGGGCTCTTTACCACTAGTGCTATCTGGGAAGTCCAGGAAGCAATATAGGAAGGAGCTAATGAGCAAAGAGGTGGGTGGTCTCAGCTGGAATCAACGAGGCTCTGGAGTATGAACAGCACCACTGAGTTGAACCACCTTGAGGCAAGCCTGCTGGCCTTTTTTTTTTTTTAATTAATCAGTTAATTTTTGGCTGCACTGAGTCTTCATTGCTGTGCACTGGCTTTCTCTAGTTGCAGTGAGTGGGGGCTACTCTTTGTTGCGGGGCGTGGGCTTCTCATGGCAGTGGCTTCTCTTGTTGAAGAGCACAGGCTCTAGGCACACGGGCTTCAGTAGTTGTGACACGGGGGCTCAGCAGTTGTGGCACATGGGTTCAGTGGTTGCAGCTCTCGGACTCCAGAGCACCATCTCCACAGCTGTGGCTCACAGGCTTAGTTGCTCTGTGGCAGATGGGATCTTCCCAGACCAGGGATCGAACCAGGATTGGCAGCAGACTCTTATCCACTGTACCACCAGGAAAGTCTTGTGCTGGCTGCACTGGCCTTTTGTCATAGACTGGAGGCTGTCCCCAGGGTGAATGCCCTCACCCCTTCTACATAGCTGTAGTGCAGAAAGAGCAGTTTTGTGGAGGGGTTTTTTTTTGGGGGGGGGGGCCACACCACACAGCATGTGGGATCTTCGTGTTCCCCCCAGAGCAGGTTGTTGAGAAGGGACAGCTGTGAGAATGTGTGACAGCTACAGCAGCTGGGGGGTGGACACGCTTACCAGTGGAAGGAATCTGTATAGAATCCAACAGCATCCACTACAGACCAAACCCGGATTTGCCTCCTGGCTCTTCTGTGAAGTCTTAGGCCAAAGGACTCCCACATTGACTTGTACAATGGACTTGACACAAGCTCAGCGGCTCCCTCAGCTGGCTTTTCTTGTAACCCTCCGTGTGCCAGCACTGGCCAGTGCTATATGCAGTTACCCAGTGTTTATTAAGCACTTACTGTGTACTGGCACTTTTTTGGGGGGCCATGCAGTAGGGCCTGAGGGATCTTAGTTCCCTGACCAAGGATCGAACCCACGCATCCTGCAGTGGAAGTGCAGAATCCACTGGACCACCAGGGAAGTCCCTGGCACTGTTCTGAATTCTGGGAAGACATGAAAAACTAGCCCATGTTCCTTTCCTCCCGGTGCCCAAGAGCAGTTTAACTGAGGCTGAACCGTGCTTTTGGGTCAGTCACACTGGGTTCACATCCCAGCCTTGCCGCTTGTGAGATGTAAGGTCTTGGGTAAGTCTTGTCACTGCTTGGAGTTTGGGTTCCTTCACCTGCCATGTGAAATCAAGCGCTTCGTGCAATGCTGGGTAGCTCATAGGCACTCAGTAGACACTGGGTTGCTTTCTTATTTTCTGGCCCAGTAGGACCTGAGTGGTAAATTCTATACTGCTGAGCACACCTACCCACTGGTTGAGTGATAATGGTCCCACTATTCAGACCAGGGTTCTGAACACCTGGCTCAGACGGTAAAGCATCTGCCTACAACACAGGAAACCGGGTTCAATCCCTGGGTAGGAAAGATCCCTGGAGGAGGGAAGGGCTACCCACTCCAGTATGCTTGCCTGGAGAATTCCATGGATAGAGGAGCCTGGCTGGCTACATACAGTCCATGGGGTTGCAAAGAGTTGGCCACGACAGAGCACCTAACACCTCTGAACTCCTAGAAAAGAGTCTAGAGGGTCCTGGCCTCAGGGGCTCCTGACCTGTGGCCTCCGTCTCCACCAGGAACTGGAAAACCTGAACAAGTGGGGCCTGAACATCTTTCGCGTGTCAGATTACGCTGGGGGCCGTTCCCTCAGCTGCATCATGTACACGATATTCCAGGTAGGGTGAGATTCCTGGTAGGGCGGGCTGAGCGGGGCCAGCTGTGAGGGAGGGGGAGGGGTGAGGAGCTGAGGGCCAGGGAGGGTCACCGTCCCCTGACATCTGCCCGCAGGAGCGGGACCTCCTGAAGAAGTTCCGCATCCCGGTGGACACTATGGTGACATACATGCTGACCCTAGAGGACCACTACCACCCGGATGTGGCTTACCACAACAGCCTGCATGCAGCCGACGTGCTGCAGTCCACCCATGTGCTGCTGGCCACACCGGCGTTGGATGTGAGCACCACCTGGGCACCCCGTCTCTCCAGCCTCCCCTCCCCCACTGCCCATCTTGAATCTCCTGTTTCTCTCTCTGACCCTGGGTCCCTGACCTTCATCTCTCTTTGATCCTGTGCCTCTCTCTCCTGACCCCCATCTTTCTTGACTCTCCCATTTCTCTTTTACCCTGTCTCTCTGACTGCCCATCTTTCTAACCCCTGCCTTTCTCTGACCCCCTTGCTCCGCCCCCAGGCCGTGTTCACGGACCTGGAGATTCTCGCTGCCCTCTTCGCGGCCGCCATCCACGACGTGGACCACCCTGGAGTCTCCAATCAGTTCCTCATCAACACCAGTGAGTGGCCCTCTGTGAGGGCGGGGCCTGCTGGGCTGGAGGTGGGGCCCGCTGGGTTGGGGGCGGGGCCTACGATGGTCCCTCCCCCGCGGGGGACGTCCTGGGTGGGTCGTCTCTTCCTCTGACTGCCCCAACCTGACCTGGGCCCCAGATTCGGAACTGGCGCTCATGTACAACGACGAGTCGGTGCTGGAGAATCACCACCTGGCCGTGGGCTTCAAGCTGCTGCAGGAAGACAACTGTGACATCTTCCAGAACCTCGGCAAGCGCCAGCGGCAGAGCCTGCGCAAGATGGTCATCGACATGGTGGGCGGGGCGAGGGGCGGGGACAGTGCGAAAGGTCGCCTTTGGGCCGAGGGGAATTTGGGGAGGGTCTGGTCTGAGTCTGGGATAGACAGGCCCCGAGTTAGGAGAGCCGTCCTTTGGGAGGGGGTTGTGGGGGCTGGATTTTTTTCCCCCCACCCCCTGCATAAGGTGGGATCTTAGTTCCTTGACCGGGAATCAAACCTGTGCCCCCTTCAGTGGAAGCTGGTCTGCCAGGGAATTCCACGGGCTGATTGTGCTCTGTGAAAACCTTGGGTTGGGTGAGTACAGAGGGTGGCCAGGCTTCGAGGGCCCCCAGGACAACTCCTTGCCTACAGGTGCTGGCCACGGATATGTCCAAGCACATGACCCTCCTGGCTGACCTGAAGACCATGGTGGAGACTAAGAAAGTGACCAGCTCGGGGGTTCTCTTGCTGGATAACTATTCCGACCGCATCCAGGTGCCCCCCCCACACAAACACCATATAAGGACTCTTTCCCTCCTGTCCTCCCTTAGGTCTGGGTTGCTGTCCCTCACTCTGCCCTCAGCTCCCAGGTTGCCCATCTTCCTTGTCTTTTCTCTCCTCTGCCATCTAACTCTTTCCAACTCCCATCTCCCCCATCTCACCCAATTCCCTCTTCCCTTTCTTTTTTTTAACATAATGTGTTTTTTTTTTTAATTTTTATGTATTTATTTGTTTATGGCCATGCTGGGTCTTCATTGCTGTACAGGTTTTTCTCTAGTTGGGGCAAGCGGGAACTACTCTCTAGTTGCAGTGCACAGACTCCTCATTGTGGTGGCTTCTCTTGTTGCAGGGTACAGGCTCTAGGGTGCGCGGGCTTCAGTAGTTCCTGCGGCCTGTGGACTCAGTAGTTGAGGCTCCCGAACTCTAGAGCACAGGCTTAATAGTTGTGACACGCAGGCCCAGTTGCCCTTCAGCTTGTGGGGTCTCCCCGGACCAGGGATCAGACCTCTGTCTTGTGCACTGACAGGTGAAGTCTTGACCACTGAGCCACCAGGGAAGCCCCGCTTTTCCCTTTCTTCATCAAGCCCTGTCTCCATTCCTCACACACCTCTGTCTCCCCCACTGCCTCTTTTCCCTTCCCTCCACTGCCCTTTGCTCATCAGCCACCTCTCACCTCTCATCTCTCCCCTTCTCTCCTCTACTCATCTCCCTTTTCCCTCACCTCCTCTTCCTCCATCCATCTCTCCCCTTACCCACCCCCCCACCCCCTACTCTCTTTCCAAAGGGAAAGTAAGAAAGCCTGGGGCCTGAAACTGGGTCGGGACCATGGCCTCTAAAGGTCCCCCCACCCCACGCAGGTTCTACGGAACATGGTGCACTGCGCAGACCTGAGCAACCCCACCAAGCCGCTGGAGCTTTACCGCCAGTGGACCGACCGCATCATGGCCGAGTTCTTCCAGCAGGGCGACCGCGAACGTGAGCGAGGCATGGAGATCAGTCCCATGTGCGACAAGCACACAGCCTCAGTGGAGAAGTCTCAGGTAGAGTCTTGGGGTGCTGGGAGGGAGCAGGGAAAGCCCCCCTACCTCACATCCTGGCCTGGAGCTCCAAGGCCCCCAGGAGGCCCTAAGCTGCCCATCCACAGTGTCGAGGTTTTTTTTTTTTTTTCCTTCTCTATCATGATGAGAAATAGGTAACATTTTCTGCTCCACAGAACAACTGAACTGAACCTCCAACTCCTTAATTTGTAGATTTGCACCCAGACAGTTCTAACTCATTTGTTGTGACTGCCATAACATCAGTAATAATATTCATCTGACCATTAGTTACAGACCTCGTGTCTATTCAGCCTCTTGGTTCCCCTATGATCTGGCCACTCATTTTGGGCCTGAGTTTTGATGGATTTTTTTTTTTTCCTTGTCGCACGGGTCTTCGTTGCTGCTTGCGGACTTTCTTTAGTTGCAGTGAGCAGAGGCTACTCTTCATTGAGGTGTCTGGGCTTCTCATGTTGCGGAGCACAGGTTCTAGGCGTGTGGGCTTCAGTAATTGCAGCACACAGGCTCAGTAGTTGCCGCTCATGGGCCCTAGAGCCATGGATTCAGAAGCTATGGTGCACCAGGTTATTTGCTCCATGGCATATGGAGTCTTCCCAAACCAGGGATTGAACCCACATCCCCTGCATTGGCAGGCAGATTGTTATCCACTGTGCCACCAGGGAAGTCCTGATGGATTTTGAAAGGAACTGAAATGACTCAGCTTTGTCATCTGCCTGTTTAACAAAAGGGACGGAAAGATGGTCTTGTAAAGGACAACACTTAGGGGACCTCCCTGGAAGTCTAGTGGTTAAGATTCCATTCTCCCAGTGCAGGGGGGATGGGTTCCATCCCTGGTCAGAGGATTAGGAACCCACATGCCGTGCAGCTGGCCTAAAAAAATAAAAAGGATAAAGCTTCTGAGCATGAGAGTTTCTCACTCCTCCTGCTCCTAGCCTCTTCCCTGGTGAGATCTCTTCCTGTCTTGGTGTGTGTATGTTTCCCATGCAGGGTTACCCAGCCTCAGCACTATTGAAGTTTGGGGATGGCTCATTCTCTGTGGTGGGCCCACCTTCTACATTGTAAGGTGTTGAGCAGTATCCTTGGCCTCTGCCCATGGGATGCGAGGAGCACCCTCCCTTTCCTGTGGTAATAGCCGAAACTGTGTCCAGGCACTTCCAAATATCCCCTGGTCATCCACGTAGCCCCCTAATGCCTGATGAAAACCAGATTTATTTGTTTTGTCATGCATTTATATTCACAGGTAACTTAATAGGAATAGTTTGTAGGCTTAGCTTTGTTAAAAATATAAACTGTGTCAGTATATTCTTATTTTTATATAGCTTACCTTTTCTTCCCAACAGTGACTTGGAGATCTATCCACCTTATTACACATAAATTAAGCTCATCCTTTTTCACTGCTGTGTAGTATTCCCATGGGCTTCCCAGGTGGCTCAGTGGTAAAGAATCTGCCTGCCAATGCAGGAGACAAGGGTTTGATCCCTGAGTTGGGAAGATCCCTTGGAGAAGGAAATGGCAACCCACTCCAATATTCTTTTTTTTTTTCATTCTTGCTGGGAAAATCCCATGAACAGAGGAGCATGGCTGGCTACAGTCCATGGGGTCTCAAAGAGTTGGACACAACTTAGCAACTGAGAACACATGCATTCTGGGAACTAAAATCCTGCAAGCCACACAGCGAGGCAAAAAAAAGGGGGGGGCTTTCATGAATATCTGTGACTTACCACCATTTTTAAAAACTAATTCCCATCTGAGGTGTATATAGAGGTGTTTCCAGTTTTTGTTTACATCTCATATGATTATTTTCCCCCTTACTTACACAAGAGTTTTTCCAGGGTGGGTCTGGAAAAGCAAACTTGCTAGGTCAAATGGCATCAGTATCTCTTACTTTTATTTAGTTTTTGCTGCACTGCATGGCATGCAGGATCTCAGTTCCCAGATCAGGGATCGAACCCTGTCCACCTGCCATGGAAGTGCAGAGTCCTAACCTTACTGGGATGACCGGGGAAGTTCCCTGCGCCAGCATCTTGTAAATTTTATCAGATCCCGCAGCACGGTGGTGCCATCTCTGGTTTCTGCTTCCTTCCCGCTCCCTCAGGTGGGTTTCATCGACTATATCGTACACCCGCTGTGGGAGACGTGGGCTGACTTGGTCCACCCAGACGCCCAAGAGATCCTGGACACTCTGGAGGACAACCGGGACTGGTACTACAGCGCCATTCGGCAAAGCCCCTCGCCACCCCCCGAGGAGGAGCCTGGGGGACCGGGTCACCCCCCACCACCAGACAAGTTCCAGTTCGAGCTGACGCTGGACGAGGAAGAGGAGGAGGAGGTGTGCAGTGTCCCAGGCGCAGCTGCAGTTCAGGAATTGTACACGGCCCAGGACGCCTCCCCGCCTGAAGGCCCTTTGGAGCTTGATGGCCAGGATCCGTCTGCGGAGGTGGAGATAGAGGAAATGTACTTGACCCGGCGAGTGGACGCCACAGGTAGTGTGGCAGCAGCTGGCCAGGATGTGTCCATGCCCCGAGGCGCATCCGTGGATGTCTACGTGGGCTGCTGCCGCAGCATCCCTGCCCTGTCTCCTAATAGCCTTGCTCCGCTTGCCTTGAGGACACCGCCCCCTCCAGAGGACGACCCGGGCCTTCTGGGCCTCCCCTCCATGGCAGCCGAGGTGGGGGCCCAAAAAGAGCATCAGGCTGCCAAGAGGGCATGCTGTGCCTGCACGGGGACATCCGGCGAGGAGCCCACTCCTGGAGCACTTCCAGCTCCCGGAGGCTGGGGGTCAGCTGGTGGCCCGACCTGAGCGTCAGTCCCTGCACCCGGTGGGCCTCCGTGCCACCCGCCACCGCCACCACCATCACCCCCTGACCTCCTCCACTGCCTCAAAGACTCTTGGGCCTCCTGAGAAAAAAGAAAACAGAAAAGTGGGTTTTTTTTCTCTTTTCTTTTTTTCCTCTTTCCCCCCCACCCCCACCCAGGGGCCTCTTTTTGGAGGTGGGGGCTGGGGAACCAGGGGCTGAGGTCCCGGAAGTGATTTTATTTTTGGAATTTTAATTGTTACATTTTTAGAAAAAGAAAAAAAAAAACAAAAAAAAACCAGGATGAAACACAGCAACTGTAGACGCTCCTGTTCCCGGCTCCCCTTGTCCAGTTCCAACCACCCCCCAACCCTACCTCGTCAGCCCCCAATCCTCACCACCGTCGCCCAGGTTCCAGGCTTAGTCTTCCGGCCTCTTGGGGCTCTTTGCCTGGTGTAGAATCTCCCTCCAGACTTCTTCTGAATTTTGGGAGGATCTCTAGAACCCAGCCAGGAATAGCCATTCTGGATGGGGCCCCTGGGGGTGGGGAGGGGTCGCCCAATGTAGCGGGGGCCCCAGCTCCAGTCCTACTCTGGCTTTCTGCCCTCCCCTCCCCAGAAGTCTTCCGCCTCATTTTGCACAAACCTGGCAATACTGACTTGAGGGAGCCATGGGGCTTCAGGAGGCAAGGGGAGGGTGTCAGAGGGACATTCACACCACCAACCTGGGGTCTGAGGTTTCAGGAGGGCCTGATCCCACTTTCCCTCCACCCATCACCCCTTTCCTCTTCCACTCTGGGTTTTGGTTTGAATTTTCTCCGTTTGGAGAGGGGGGATGATTTGGAGCCACCCCCCTTCCTTCCAGCTGCTTCTCCTCTTGTTTCTGCCTTAATGATTCCCACGGCCATAGGAGAGGGGGTTGCAGTGGCTCCCACTTGCACCTCGAGTGGGGCGGGGCCAGGCCCAGAGTTCCTGTCCTGGGTATGCCCCCTCCCCAGCATCCTCCTGCCCACCCCCAACTCTTTGCCCTAGGAGGAAGCAATAACGGTGTACACCCACATCCCCTTTCTGGGCAGCCCACCCCACCCTGGCATCAAAGTCATTTCTCCTTTCATCCCCCACCTTGCCAAGCCTCCCTGTCTTCCCCTAGCTATTCCCTGGAGCAATACGACGGACAGATGCAAGGCCATTTTTCTTCAAGCCATGGGGGGACTATTTGGAAGGAAGGACTCCCACTTCCCCCATCCGCTCTGCCCCTCAGCTTGGTTCTGCAGCGGGGCAGGACCGGCCTCTCTCATCTTCCTCCCCTCCGATTCTGAGCACACGGTACTGTAGCCCCCAGCTCCCCCCAGCCTTCCATCTGTCTGTCCTTCCCTGTGGGGAGTACCGCCCATTCCCACCCCCAAGATGCTGTACAGGGTTCATTTTTGTAGCGAAAGTAGTTTCAGTCCCAGCCGGAGACCGGAGGGGGCCTTTTCTTTTGGTTCTCTTTCTTTCTCTTTTATTTTTGTTTTGTTTTGTTTTGTACATACTGTAAGGTTGGTTTGTAAATTATTCTACAGAGGCAAAAAGGGAAAATAAACTTGCCCTTCCTCCACTGACTCAGTCAGGGGAAAGAGGGGTGGGGGTCTCCCAGGGGGAGTCTCCATTCCTGCTGTATTATACAAACTGTACCATAGACCCCCAGAAGCGTGGAGTCAGTGCTGTTTAACAGGGAGTCATGTGATCAGAGGGGGAGGTGAGGGCTGGGCAGCACCTGCCCCTCTCCTTGTCCCCAGGTACCCAGGGGAGGGGAGCCCAGGATGACCCCCACCCCCCCGGGAGCTGCTCAAGTGTTGTCCAGTTTAACGATCAGTCAGTCGGTCCGCTGATCGATACTCAACCCTTCGATCTTGTCTCCAATTAAACCAAGGCTTTCACCGATCTTCATGGCTGATGTGGCTTCTTTTCCCATCCTATGTCTCAAGGTGTGTCTGGGGCCAGGTAGGGGTAAGGAATGGACTCAGTCCCTGCCCTTCGCTGGGCAGATAGAACTTGAGGGGGTTCTGAGAGCTTGGCAAGAGGCAGCCCCCAGGCCTGGGCCAGGTCCAGACACAGGGACTGCTGCGGGTTATAAAGCGCGGGTTCAGACTACACAGTTTTTGGAGGCTAGGAAACCCAGGTAAAGAATCCACCTGCCAGTATAAGAGACAAGTGTTTGATCCCTGGGTCAGGAAGATCCCCTGGAGGAGGGCATGGCAACCCACTCCAATATTCTTGCCTGGAGAGTTACATGGACAGAGGAGCCTGGTGGGCTACAGTCCATAGGGTCACAGAAGAGTCGGATGTGACTGAGCACACAGACCCAGGTAAGCCTTGTTTCTCTGAACGTGCAGCGTATCTGACACAGCTCGGGTTCTTCTGGTACCACAAAGTCATTCCTGGAAACCGAGAGGATCTGATTGACCACGCCTCCAACATCTGGTGGCCAGGTCATGATAAAAGATCTTGGGTCAAATTCTGCTGTGAAGACAGTAAACTTGATGCACCAGCACAAGAGAATTGACATCTGAAAGTTTCATGAATTCTAGCCATTATGGTGTTGCAACCATCAATGCTATGGTAAGTCACTTCAGTCTTGCCTGACTCTCTGCAACCCCATGGACTGTAGCCTGCCAGGCTCCTCTGTCCATGGGGATTCTCCAGGCAAGAATACTAGAGTGGGTTGCCATGCTCTTCTCCAGGGGATCTTCCCAACTCAGGGATCGAACCCGAGTCTCTTATGTCTTCTGCATTGACAGGTGGATTCTTTACCACTAGTGCCACCTAGGAAGCCCCTCTCAATATTGCATTAAAACAAAACAAAACAAAAATTAATACCCTAAAGCCTGTGAACCTTATGCTGTGTGTCAGGCAAGCTGAATCCTCCCAAGTTCACACAGGACCGGCTCAGCATTTTAGCTCTTTTTTTGTTTTTTTAACTTTTTATTTTGCATTGGAGTATAGCCTATTACCAATGTTGTGATAGTTTCAGGCCGACAGCACAGGGACTCAGCCATACATAACACATGTATCCATCCTCCCCCAAACTCCCCTCCCATCCAGGCTGCCACATTTTAGCTCTTGTTTTTCTAGTGTTTTCATACAAGGTTGGGAGTGAGTGAGTCTCAGATATATTTTAAACAATGCACGTTTGAATACTGTTAATCCCACCCATGGGAGCCCATTTTTCCAACCTTTATCAGGGTAATTAAGAAGCCCCGATTTCACAAGTAAAACCAAGAGTTTCTGCCATTCATTATGCTAACAAGCAAAACTTCCCTTGTGGATAAAGATAGAGGAAGTGTTTGTGATGCAGGCTTTCAGGTTAGAATACTGGCTGCCTCTGGTGTGTAATAAACACACGTACACACACAGTGCTTAAGCCGTTAAGCACGGTGGGATCATTATATATTCACAGCATGAGTCTTCGGAAACAAAATGATGGCAGCTTCCCTGGATTTGAGGAAAGATCGACCAGCGTCCCTGGTGGCTCAGTGGTAAAGAATCCGCCTGCCAGTGCAGGAGATGCAAGAGACTGGGTTCAATTCCTGGGTTGGGAAGATCCCTTGGAGTAGGAAATGGCAACCCGCTCCATTATTCTTGCCTGGAAAATTCCATGGACAGAGGAGCCTTGGAGGGCTATAGTCCATGGGTTCACAAAGAGGCGGACACGACTGAACGACTGAGCATGCACGCGTGACCACCTACTCTGCTAGTTGTCTCTAGTGGCCAAGGATTAACTTGAATCTCAGCTCTAGCTGTGTGACCTTGGGTGTGATCTCTCTGACCTTCAATTGCTTCATTTGTAAAATGGGAAGGACAAAAGTTCCAGACTAGAGAGAGCTATCCAGTGAAACTTCATGATGGTGGAAACGTTCTGTGTCTGCGGTATCTAACAGGGCAGGCACTAAGCCCCAGGTGGCTCTTAAGGAGTTGAAATGCGGCTAGTGCAATCAAATTGGAGTTTTAATATTCTTTTACGTTAAGTAGCCACATGCAGCTACTGGCTACTATATCTGAATGTTCCTTATTGGCACTTAAGCAAGAGAGTTAATGTAGAAGATGGAATGCACACAAAGCTTTGCCTGCTTGACTTTGGCTTAAAGATTCGTGTCGATATTGTGGCCCAGAGGAGCAGGGACCAACCTGGACCCGGAGGGGAGGAACAAAGCTGGAAAACTAGGCAGAAGTTGCCAGGGAATCTGGATTTTGCGCAAGAAGCATTGAGGAGACACGGATGTTTTCCCGAGGGTGTTCCTAAGGCAAGCAGAGTCGGGGAAAGGGTGTCAGGCTGGGGGTCAGGAGGCGACAGTATTAATCCCAGCCTGCAGCAATTAGCAATTGGCTGGGCCTCATTGCACCGGGCCTCAGTTTTCCCAAGTGTAAAAGGGTAGGTGTGATGTTCCATATGCCTCCGAGTTGGGACTTGGTGACAGTGTGAGAATGTGGGTTAAAGGACAGAGGTAGCATGTGACTGTCAGCTGCCTCTTTTAAAATTCTCCTGTTGGGGAGTTCATCTTTCCTTGGGGAAAGATGAGCAAGGTCAGAGAAGCTCTGTAATCTGAACAGGACAGGGGCCCTGGCAAGGGGTGGAGTCAGTTCATTCTCTGAAGTTGACATCAGCCACTTGCAGGCTACAGGGTTCTGGGGCAAATGGCTCTGCCTTGCCCAAACTTTAGAGGGCCCTGCCTTGTGCTCGACTCGTCACTCAGACTATTTTATCAGTTTTCCAGCTGTCCTTGAGATACGCACTGTCATTTTGCTGATGAGGAAACTGAGGCTGAGACGTGATCTCACAGTGTTGAGAAAATTCGGGGAAATAAGGTGGGGATCTTACTTCACCCAGTGCCTGTTTGACAACGATAGCTGTCTGGTGTGTGCAGTCATGTCCAACTCTTTGAGACCCCATTGACTGTAGCCCACCAGGCTTCTCTGTCCATGGGATTCTCCAGGCAAGATTACTGGAGTGGCTTGCCATGCCCTCCTTCAGGGGATCTTCCTGACCCGGGGATTGAACCTGTGTCTCTACATCTCCTGTACTGGCAGACAGGTTCTTTACCATTAGTGCCACCCGGGAAAACCCAGCTGCATTGTACTTTTATATTATTATTGCTATTTTAGTTCACATGCACAAAATCCTGAGGTGTGGGTAATATTTCCCCCTTTCTCAGCACAGAAAATATGAGAAAGTAAAATGAAGACAGTTTTCTTTTTTCATTTATTGGCAAATAATGAAAAAATGGGCCATCCAGGGGGTGGGTGAAGCACTTTCATAGCTCATTAGTGCTGGTAGAAATTGGCACATAAAACTTTCTGGGAGTGGTCTGACAATATTTATCAAAAACGTAGCTGCATGCATTCAACACAGATGTTGCACTTTAAAAAATACTTATCCTAAAGAACCAACTGGTACCTAAAATTGCAGGTACCAAATGCCCATTCTATTGTTTTGATCAGAAGAGTGAAGAATTAAAAATCCAGATGTCCAAACTTAGGAAGTCATTAAATTGTGTTTCCTGTATGATGGAGTAATATGCACTTATTAAAAACAATGAGTTGGGTCTATATTTGTTGAAATGACAAGATGTTCACAGTGAGAAGAGCAGGCTTCAAAATGTTCTGCATCATACCATCTTATGTATGTGCATAGAAAAGACAGTTTGTTCATCAAAATATTAAGTGTCTCCAGTGATGGAGTGTCTTCTGTTGTGTAGTCCTCGATATTTTCTGAATTTTTGCAATAGGCATGTATTACTTTTATAATCAAGAGGAAGTTATTTCATAATTAGAGGAAAGAAATTGCCAGTATTTGTTATCAGGGAGCCACGAAAGCATGGTAGATAAGCACACAGACTGGATTCTGGTTGCCACTGCCAGTTAATGACTTAGTTTTGAGTATATTACTTACTCTTTCTGTGCCTCAGTTTCCCTCGCTGTAAAATGCAAATAATAATTGGTTTGCCAGGCGATTACTTTGTGCCAGGCGCTGTTTATTTTACATAAATGATTGCACTTAATACTGGCAGCAGCCCTTCCAAGTGTGTGCTGTTATAAAATGGGTCACAGGCGAGGACGGAGGTGGGACTGGACAATAGAACCCCCGTGCGCCCCCCAGAGTGGGTCTGAGGAACTACAGCAGACAGAAAGGCGCACGCGCCGACTGGGTAGGCGGTGTAGCAAGGACGCGCGGGAGGCTTTCTTCCCGCGCGCTTCGATTGACTATCTAGTTCTCATTAGTCAAGAAATCAGCCAATGAGTGGCACGACCGCTTAGCTTTTCGCACCTGAGGACTGAGCGGAGCTGAGGAGCCTGGACTGCGGCAGGTGCGAGGAACCCTGAGGGAACCTGGCGTCACTCCCTGCCTACCTTCCTGGGACTGACCCCTGCGCCGTTCCCACTTTCTTAGGGAGACCCTGGCATCATTTCCCCCCTTCCTGGGCGGGGGGGGGGGGCACAGCATCCTCTCGCCCTCCTGAAGTGTGAACCCTAACATCTCTTTTTTCCGAGAGCGACGCCAGGGTCTTTCCAACTTCCTTAGGGAATCATGGTGTCAGTCCCGTCCCTGATGGGGCCCCCAGTATTATCCTTCCTGAGGGAGACTACCCTGGCGTCGCTCCTCTTTTTGAGGGGGTCCCCGTGCATGTCATCCTTTCCTAATGGGACCCCTCAGAGTCATCCACCCCCTTCCTAAGGGTCCTCATTGCTTCTTCCTGAGAAAGGGTCTGGCACTGCCCCTCCGGTCCCGATGGTTTGTCGTCATAGCCATCCCCACACCCTGAAAGGACCCATAACCCCCTTCTCTCTGAGGGTACTCTCCTCCTCCCTTGCAATTTGAGAAGGGCCCTTTCAAGGGCTTCCGTGGCCCCCATACATAAAAAGTTCCAAAGTTCCCTCCTGCGCTTGGGGAGAGAGGGAAGGCAAGACTCAAATCACCCTCAAAATATATGGAGGGGGGGAGTGAAATTAGAAAAAGGAACTCACCATGTCCCCTGAGAAAATTTTTAAGGAACTGAGGCTGTTTCTCCTCAAATGGCAGCTGGAGGAAGGATCTAAAGTTGCCTTAAAATATTCATCAAGAGCTTCTCATGGTTCCTGACATTATGAGCAGGTACTTACTGAGCTGGATATGTGCTGGGTGCTACCTGAAAGAGCGATTCCTCTGTTCCATGAAGTTCCAAGGAATCTGATGGTAAAGAAAGAAAGGTCAAAAGGACTTCTTGGGTTGAACTAAAATCACAATAGGCTAAGTAATTCTACTCTGGCACAGAGTTGGTGAGATTTACCCCCTTGGAAAAGCATCCGGAAGACCTCACCAATTCCATTCACAAATGTTTCTTCTACATCCATTGTGACCAAGAATTCATCTACTTGGGACTTCCCTGGTGGTCTACCAGCTTAGGCTCAATGCTCAGTGCAGGGAGCCCAAGTTCAGTAACTGATCAGGGAACTTGAGCCCACATGCTACAGCTAAGAGTTCTCTTCCAACAACTAAAGATCCCATGGGTGGCAACTAAGACCTAAGATCCTGCCAAATAGATAAATTAAATAGATATAAGTATTTTTAAAAGAATTTACTCAGCGTTCAAATACGGGTGAAGCTCCTATTGTGTGCCAGTAAATAAAATGGTGAACAAGATGAAGAGTAGAAGAATAACCATGAATACAAGGCCAAAAATACCTTGCTTATGACTTCTGCAAGCTACTTTTTCCTAGCTCACTCCTCTAGGAAAGTTTCTGGTTGTACATCAATGAAATGCAAATAACTGTCCACCACCCAGTCACATTGACCACAGGCTGTGTGTTTTAGTTGTTCAGTTGTGTCCAACTCTGCGACCCCATGGACAGTAGCCCGCCAGGCTCCTCTGTCCATGATATTTCGCAGGCAAGAATACTGGAGTGGGTTGCCATTCCCTTTTCCAGGGGATCTTCCCAACCCAGGGATCGAACCTGGGTCGACCACAGGCTACTAGAGAGCACAAACCATGTCTTCTGCTCCCAGTTGTATCTACACAGTGTCTGGAACGTGGTTAGTACTGAAATATTTGTTGCTCCTGCCTCATCTCTTCACCAGGTGAATCCTTAGAAGAACTGGAAGATGATAAAAGGTGAAATATGATCAGTAAGCAGAAGACATGGACTAGAAATAAAAGAGACTCCCCCTGCAATCGCCCAGTCATGTCTGACTCTTTGTGACCCCATGGACTGCAGCACGTCAGGCTTCCCTGTCCATCACCAACTCTCAGAGCCAACTCAAACTCATGTCCATTGCGTCAGTGATGTCATCCAACCATCTCATCCTCTGTCGTCCCTTTCTCCTCCTGTCTTCAATCTTTCCCAGCATCAGGGTCTTTTCCAATGAGTCAGTTCCTCACATCAGGTGGCCAAAGTATTGGAGTTTCAGCTTCAGCATCAGCCCTTCCAATGAATCATTCAGAACTGATTTCCTTTAGGATGGACTGGTTGGATCTCCTTGTAGTTCAAGGGACTCTCAAGAGTCTTCCCCAACACCACAGTTCAAAAGCACCTGCAATAGCTGAGACTTAAGAGACACCAACTCCTTGCCTGATACTATTAATCTTTCCTGATCCTGAACCTGAGAGCTAGTGAAGGCAAAGAGGTAGCTGGTATTAGCACTGGGCCGCAGTTTCAAATTTCCCACAATGTTGTCTAAATCAGCTGGTGAAATCCCAGAGGATTCTGGGAGGTATAGTCTGAAAAGTGTCCCTGGGCGTCCTGCTTAAAATTTGGTGGGCTTCCCAGTGGATCAGAATCCACCAGTCAATGTGGGAGATGCAGGAGATGGGGATTTGATCCCAGGGTAGAGAAGATCCCCTGGAAGAAGAAATGGCAACCCACTCCAGTATTCTCGCCTAGAGAATTCCATGGGCAGAGGAGCCTGGCCAGCTATTCTCCATAGAGTCGCAGAGTCAGACACAACTGAGCATGCATGCGCAGCATAGCAAAATCAAAGTTACAACCCTGAGGTGTGGATTTGGTGCTGGGGCTCACAGGAAGGAGAGCCCTTCACTCTTTTAAAAAGCTTTTTATTTTATATTGGAGTGTAGCCAATCAATGGTGTTCTGATAGTTCCAGGTGGACAGCAAAAGGACTCAGTCATACATATAAATGTAGGAGAGTCCTTTATTTATTTATTTAATGTTTTTTACTTGCTTAGCTCCTTTGCTTTTACTGATTTTTAATTAGAGGATAATTGCTTTACAATGTTGTGTTGGTTTCTGCCATACAGCAATTTCAATCAGCTGTAGATATACATATGTCGCCTCCCTGTTGAAGCTCCCTCCCACCTCCACCCCATCCCCCGCCCCTCTAGGTGGTCACAGAGCGCTGGGTTGAGCTCCAAATTCCCACTCTCTATCTGTTTTACATATGGTAATATATGTGTTTCAATGCTACTCACTTGTCCAGGAGAGTCCTTCAAATAGGTAACTTCCTGGACATATTTGAAGTTGTTTTTCATTTATAAAAATGTCATTTTCCCAGAGGTTTTGGAGAATCCTAATTAAAAAAAAAAAAAATAGGACCAAGACAAGGTCAGGGCACTCTACACTCTGGGGGTCATCCAATCTTGCTTGCGTTTTTCTCTGTAAGTAGTTTCTCTTCTCACCTAACAGCCCACAAGAGGGAGCTGTACTCTTTTAGACCACATTTCTGTGTCAGCCCTGAGGGTCTTGGTGGTGGTGGTTTAGCTGCTAAATCATGTCCAACTCTTGGGACCCCATGGACTGTGGCCCGCCTGGCTCCTCTGTCCATGGGATTCTCCAGGCAAGAATACTGGAGTGGGTTGTGATTTCCTTCTCCAGGGGATCTTCCCAACCAAGGGATCAAACCTGGGCCTCGTGCATTGCAGGCAAACTCTTTACCAACTGAACTGAGGGTCTTCGGGAGCTACAAAACCAAAATAAGATGGGTAGGTTGGTGGAGGCACTGATTTTTCACAGGTTATGAGAGCCAGTGAGGAGTTTTAGTAATGCAGGTATAGTGCACTGAGGTCATTACATGTTATCATTATCATTCTTCTTAAAAAAGTATTTGTTTTAAATTGGAGAATAATTGTTTTATGACATTGTGTTGGTTTCTGCCATACATCAACATGAATCAGTTCAGTCGCTCAGTCGTGTCCTACTCTTTGCAACCCCATGAACTGCAGCACGTCAGGCCTCCCTGTCCATCACCAACTCCTGAAGTTCACCCAAACCCATGTCCACTGAGTCAGTGATGCCATCCAACCATCTCGTCCTCCCCTTCTCCTCCTGCCCTCAATCTTTCCCAGCATCAGGGTCTTTTCAAATGAGTCAGCTCTTCGCATCAGGTGGCCAAAGTATTGGAGTTTCAGCTTTAGCATCAGTCCTTCCAATGAACACCCAGGACTGATTTCCTTTAGGATGGACTGGGGTGGATCTCCTTGCAGTCCAAGAGACTCTCAGGAGTCTTCTCCAACACCACAGTTCAAAAGCATCAATTCTTCGGCGCTCAGCTTTCTTTATAGTCCAACTCTCACATCCATACATGACCACTGGAAAAACCATAGCCTTGACCAGCCAGACCTTTGTTGGCAAAGTAATGTCTCTGCTTTTCAATGTGCTGTCTAGGTTGGTCATAACTTCCTTCCAAAGAGCAGGCATCTTTTAATTTCATGGCTGCAATCACCATCTGCAGTGATTTGGAAGCCCAGAAAAATAAAGTCAGCCACTGTTTCCCCATCTATTTGCCATGAAGTGATGGGACCAGATGCCATGATCTTAGTTTCCTGAATGTTGAACTTTAAGCCAATTTTTTCACTCTCCTCTTTCACTTTCACCAAGAGGCTCTTTAGTTCTCCTTCACTTTCTGCCTTAAGGGTGGTGTCATCTGCATGTCTGAGGTTATTGATATTTCTCCCAGCAATCTTGATTCCAGACTGTGCTTCCTCCAGCCCAGCGTTTTTCATGATGTAATCTGCATTTAAGTTAAATAAGCGGGGTGACAATATACAGCCTTGACATACTCCTTTTCCTATTTGGAACCAGTCCATTGTTCCATGTCCAGTTCTAACTGTTGCTTCCTGACCTGCATACAGGTTTCTCAAGAGGCAGGTCAGGTGGTCTGGTATTCCCATCTCTTTCAGAATTTTCCACAGTTTAATGTGATCCAAACAGTCAAAGGCTTTGGCATAGTCAATAAAGCAGAAGTAGATGTTTTTCTGGAACTCTCTTGCTTTATCAATGATCCATCGGATGTTGGTAATTTGATCTCTGGTTCCTCTGCCTTTTCTAAAACCAGCTTGAACATCTGGAAATTCACAGTTCACGTATTGCTGAAGCCTGGCTTGGAGAATTTTAAGCATTACTTTACTAGTGTGTGAGATAAGTGCAATTGTGCAGTAGATTGAGCATTCTTTGGCACTGCCTTTCTTTGGGATTGGAATGAAAACTGACCTTTTCCAGTCCTGTGGCCACTGCTGAGTTTTCCAAATTTGCTGGGATATTGAGTGCAGCACTTTAACAGCATCATCTTTCAGGATTTGAAATAGCTCAACTGGAATTTCATTACCTCCACTAGCTTTGTTTGTAGTAATGCTTCCTAAGGCCCATTTGACTTCACATTCCAGGATGTCTGGCTCTAGGTGAGTGATCACACCTTCGTGATTATCTGAGTCATGAAGATCTTTTTTATACAGATCTTCTGTGTATTCTTGCCACCTCTTCTTAATATCTTCTGCTTCTGTTAGGTCCCTACCATTTCTGTCCTTTATTGAGCCCACCGTTGCATGAAATGTTCCCTTGGTATCTCTTAATTTTCTTGAAGAAATTCTGCAGCAGTGCAGAAGTGCGGCGGCTGCAACATGAATCAGCCATAGGTAAATATATGTCCCCTCCCTCTTGAACCTTTCTCCCACCTCTACAATCTAACTTTCAGTTCAGTTCAGTTGCTCAGTCATGTCTCTTTGCAGTCCCATGGACTGCAGCACATCAGCTTCTCTATCCATCACCAACTTCCAGAACTTGTTCAAACTCATGCCCATCAAGTCGGTGATGCCATCCAGCCATCTCATCCTCTGTCATCCCCTTGTCTTGCCTTCAGTCTTTCCCAGCATCAGGGTCTTTTCCAATAAGTCAGGTTAATGTTAGCATTTCAGGTTTCTACTCCTCACTTCTTTCCTATTCAGTACAATTATATTTATTGTTATATATTGCTGGGAGAAATATCGATAACCTCAGATGACACCACACTTACGGCAGAAAGTGAAGAACTAAAGAGCCTCTTGATGAAAGTGAAAGAGGAGAGTGAAAAAGTTGTCTTAAAGTTCAACATTCAGAAAACTAAGATCATGGCATCTGGTCCCATCACTTCATGGCAAATAGATGGGGAAACAACGGAAACAGTGACAGACTTCATTTTTCTGGGCTCCCAAATCACTGCAGGTGGTGACTGCAGCCATGAAATTAAAAGACGCTTGCTCCTTGGAAGAAAAGTTATGACCAACCCTAGACAGCATATTGAAAAGCACAGACATTACTTTGCCGACAAAGGTCCATCTAGTCAAAGCTATGATTTTTCCAGTAGCCATGTATGGATGTGAGAGTCGGACTATAAAGAAAGCTGAGCATCAAAGAATTGATGCTTTTGAACTGCAGTATTGGAGAAGACTCTTGAGAGCCCCTTGGACAGTAAGGAGATCTACCCAGTCCATCCTAAAGGAAATCAGTCCTGGGTGTTCATTGGAAGGACTGATGCTAAAGATGAAACTCCAATACTTTGGCCACCTGATGCGAAGAACTGACTCACTGGGAAAGACCCTGATGCTGGAAAAGATTGAAGGCAGGAAGAGATGGGGATGACAAAGGATGAGATGGTTGGATGGCATCACCGACTCAACTGACATGAGTTTGAGTTGGCTCTGGGAGTTGGTGATGGACAGGGAAGCCTGGTGTGCTGCAGTCCACGGGGTTGCAGAGTTGGACACGACTGAGCGATTGAAGTGAACTGAACTGATATTTATTGTTTTCTCATTGTGTGCTTCCCTGGTGGTTCTGTAGGAGACCTAGGTTCACTCCCTGGGTCGAGAAGATCCCCCTGGAGGAGGAAATGGCAACCCACTCCAGTATTCTTGCCTGGAGCATTCAACGGACAGAGGAGCCTACAGTCCATGGGGTCACAAAGAGTCGGACACGACTGAGTGACTAACACTTTCACTGTTCCAGGTGCTAAATTCTGTTACTCTTTCCCATCTTACAGAGGAGGAAGATGAGGCCCAAAGACGATTAGCACCTAGTAAGTGACATTTATGGGTCTTAAACCTAGCCTCTTTTCTCTACAGTATTTTTTTCTTTTAATTTTTCTTACATTCTTTCTGCAATACTATATTTTCCCACTAACATTTTTATTTATTTTTGGATGTGCTGGGTCTTTGTTGCTGCATGGGGGCTTTCTCTAGTTGCACCAAGCGGGAGCCACTCTCTAGTTGTGGTGCAAGAGCTTCTCATTGTGGTGGCTTCTCCTGTTAGGGAGCACAGACTCTAGGGCTCACAGGCTTCAGGCATGGCAGCACACAGGCTCAGTAGTTGTGGCCCATGGGTTTAGTTGCTCTGCAGCATGTGGGATCTTAGTTCCCGGGCCAGGAATTGAACCCATGCCCCCTGCACTGGCAGGTAGATTCTTAATCACTAGACCACTAGGCAAGTCCCTAACATTTATATTTTAAAACCGGGATCCCTAATATTCTTCCTTGTGGCAAGCTATAAATCCTTCCTTTGCCTGATTAAAAAACAGCAACCAAAAAAAAAAACCCCAAAACACCAGAATACACCCCCAAAGGAGAAGATGAGTCTTTGAACTGAAGGCACATTGTACTGCACAAAGCAAGATACTTTAGCATCCGGAACCATAGTGGCCTTCACAGAGCCGAATGGTATCTTAGACATTGTCCAGTTAATTAAGAGTGGGAAGTTACTTGCTTGTCATCACTGTGAGTGCATTCTGTCTTTCACCATCATCTTCACTTTCTCTTTCTGTCCTGGGACTTCCCCTCAGTTATAAATACACTCTATTTTCTGAATCTTAAAACAAAAACCCAAGCCCTCCCTGAACCCTCGTTCCTTTCTAGCTGTCATGCATACTCAGGCACACTTTTTTTTTTTGGCCTCTTCTCACCCAAATGTCTCAAAAGAGACATTCCTTTTTTCAGCATCCTTCACTGCTTCAGTATTGTCTCCTTGGCAACAGTGCCTGTTCTCATTTTTCTTTCTCAGCTGTACGTCCTCAGTCATGTCCAACTCTTTTGTGACCCCCCTGGACTGTAGCCCACCAGGCTCCTCTGTCCATGGGATTGCTCAGGTGGCACTCAGTAAATGTTTACCAAATTTATTGCTTTACCCTCACAATTCTACCAAAAAGGCTCTTAGTAAAGTTACTGTCCGAATGCCAAATCCAGTGAGCATTTGAACCTCTTTGTATTATTTTTTTTAAGATTTTATTTATTTATTTTTGGCTGCACTGGGGCTTCATTGCTGTGCGTGGGCTTTCTCTAGTTGTGGCAAGCAGGGGCTATTCTCTAGTTGCGTTGCGCAGGGCTTTCATTGCAGTGACCTCTTGTTGCCAAGCAGGCGCTCTAGGCATGGGACGTAGTTGTGATGCACCAGCTTAGTTGCTCTGAAGCACGTGGAGTCTTCCCGGACCAGAGATGGAACCCACCTGCATCACCTGTCTTGGCAGGTGCGTTCTTACCCACTGGACCACGAGGGAAGTCCAGCCTCTTCGTCTGCAATGTGCTGTGCTGAGCTTAGTCGTCAGTTGTGTTCAACTCTTTGTGACCCCGTGGACTGTAACAACCCGCCGGGCTCCTCTGTCCATGGGACTCTCCAGGCAGGAATACTGCAGTGGCTTGCCATGTCCTCCTCCAGGGGATCTTCCCCACCCAGGGATCCAACCCAGGTCTCCCACACTGCAGGCAGATTCTTTACCAGGGAAGCCTGTTTGTATTCAACAGTGTGATTCTTTTAAACTTTTGTGCTCAAATTTCTCACCACTTGGCTTCTGTGACACTGTACTTTTTTTTTATGTTTCTCATCATTTTGTGCTCCTGTTGAGTTTCTATTGGGACTTCTCTTACTTCCCTCTACTCCTTAAATGTCGTTTCTCAGAATTTGCCTTTAACCCATTGTTTTGTTCTACACCAGCGTCTCCAAATATGGTTCCTGCACAAGCCGCGTCAGCATCAACTGGGAACTTGTTAGAAACGTAGTTTCTTGGCATCCAACTACTGAGAGATGTCTAGAAAATCCAACACCCATCTATGATTTAAAAAAAAAAAAAAATGACTAGATATGGGGCCTCCCAGGTGGCACTAGTGGTAATCAGCCCACCTGCCAACACAGGAGATGTAGGCGACGCAGGTTCGATCCCTGGGTGGGGAGATCCCCTGGAGGAGGGCACGGCAACCCACTCCAGTATTCTTGCCTGGAGAGTCCCATGGACAGAACAGCCTGGAGGGCTACAGTCCATGGGGTCAAAAAGAGTCAGGCACGACCAAAGCGACTTGGCACGCACGACCAAAGCGACTTGGCACGCACGAACCAAGGGGGAGCTTCCTGAACTTTAAAGGTTTCCGGCAAAACTTAAAGCATGGATTACAGAAAATCAGACTGAATGGTGGAACATTAGAAACAGTAACGTTACAGTCAGAAATAAGACAACAACGCACATGACTGCCCTTACTCATCAACAGTGTACAGAGAGTCTTACCTGGGACTTCCTGGTGGTCCAGTGGTTAGGAATCCCCTGAGTAATGCAGGGGGTTAGGGTTCGATCCCTGGTTGGGGACTAAGATCCCACATACCAATGAGCAACTAAGCCTGATGGCTGCAGCTATGAAGCCCACGAACTCTAGAACCTGCATGTCACAACTAGAGCGTCCGTGCACTGCAAGTAAAGATCCCAGTGCGGCCACTAAGACCCAAAGCAGACTAATGTGCTTTTTTAAAAAACAAGCAAACAAAAAAGCAGTGCATAAACAAAGCTTTTTTTTTTAATATATTTTTCAATATATTTATTGAAAATAATTTTATCTCTATTAGTCAGGATTCTTGGTTCTAACAGAACCAACAGAAAACCAACTTTGTTTAAGTTAGGCAGAAGCAATGAATTTATGGGCAGGAGACAATAAATTAACAAGTGAGTAGGAAGCTGCAGAAAAGTTCAAGATAAAAACGAACTTTTTTTATGCCACAAAAAAAGCATCAAGAAAAAGAGTGATACATTTGATTGTGTGTAGATTTTTTTTAATTAGTTTTTATTTTTGGCTGTGCTAGTTCTTCTCTGCTGTGGGTGGCCTTTCTCTAGTTGCAACGAGCAGGGCCTACTCTCTAGCTTTGTTGTATGGGCTTCTCATTGCAGTGGCTTCTCTGTTGCGGAGCAGAGGCTCTTGGGTGTACAGGCTTCAGTAGTTGTGGCTCCCCGGCTTCAGAGCACAGGCTCAACACTTGTGGCGCACCGGCTTAGCTGCTCCATGGCATGTGGGATCTTCCCAGATCAGGGATCCAACTGGTGTCACCTGCATTGGCAATGCAGATTCTTAACCACTGGACCACCGGGGAACCCTCTGTGTGTAGATTTACAAAGAGCTTCTATGAATCACTGTGCTGCACACTGAAATTAACATGATGCTATAAATCAAACATACCTCAATTTTTTTTTAATATGTAAAACTTAAGTTTAAAAAAGAACTTGCAGAAACAGCAGGAATAAAAAGGACTTTGGAGGGTCATCTGACAGCATCTAGGAAAGCTGTGCTTACTCCATGACCTAGTGAGTTCCACCTCCTAGCACACCCATCTGGAGAAAGGAGGCATGATTAAGAAAGGGTGTTGCTGCCTTATCTGTAATTCTGAGAAACTAGGAACAACCTAAACATCTGTCAATAGTGAAACAGATAAAACAGAACATCCGGGAGCTGGTGAAAGGAACGTGACATCACAGATAGAGCTTACCGAGAGAGAGGAAAAGCAATATTCTGTATTGCAGAGTAGTACAGGCAACATTATGCCATTTTTGTAAGGAACTACATAAAACATACAACACGGAAGATTGTTAATTTTTTTTTAAAAAAGATTTAGAGGGGCTGGAATGGAGAGGAAGTAAGACTTCAGCTTTATCTGTAAAGTTTTACCTTTTTTAAAAAAGTATTTATTTTTGGCTGTGCTGGGTCTTCGTGGCCATGCATGCTTTTCTCCAGTTGCAGTGCTCAGGCTTCTCATTGCAGGGGCTTCTCTTGCAGCAGAGCAGCAGCTCCAGGGCACACAGGCTTCAGTAGCTGTGGCCCCGGGCTCTGGAGCACAAGCTCAATAGTGTGGCGCACCGGCTTTGCTGCTCCATGGCATCCGGGATTTTCCCAGGTCAAGGATCGAACCCTTGTCTCCCGTGCTGACAGGCGGATTCTTAACCAGGGAAGCCCTGTAATGTTTTAACTTTTTTAAAAAAGGCAGTATTTAGGTATTTACTAAATGAGAATAACGTGGCGCATTGGGCTTGCGCGGTCTGGCTCCCTCACCTCCGTTAAGCTTCTTCTGACATCATGTTCCTCCTCCCTCTCAGAGCTTCACTGAGACTTGCTCCTCAGTGCCACAGGACAGATGGTTCCTCTGTCCAGAATCTCACCCCTCTTTTCCCTCACCTAATTTACAGTCTGAAATTCTGTGAGAAAACAACTTCCTCAAGAATGCTTTCTCAAGGCATCTGACCTAGCTTGAGCTCCAGTCCTTCAGAAAGCTTACCTAAGAAATTAATTACATATACTCAGTGTGATTATTTTATTGTTGTTTAGTAACTAAGTCACGTCCGACTCTTTTTCGACCCCATGGACTGTAACCCGCCAGGCTTCTCTGTCCATGGGATTTCCCAGGCAAGAATACTGGAGTGGGTTGCATTTGCTTCTCCAGGGGATCTTCCTGACCCAGAGATCAAACCCGAGTCTCCTGCATGGCAGGAGGATTCTTTACTGCTGAGGTACCAGGGAAGTTGGATTATTTTATTAGCTCTATGAAAAAGGGCCAGTGTCATGCTTGCTCATTGTGTCTGAATACCTCACTTCATGTCTAGCACAGAGCAGCCATTCAAGAGCTATTTGTTGGAAGCATCAAAGATTGTAGGTTTGAAAAATCTGATTGAGTACTTTCCAAAAACAATTGTTATCTTGAGGTCACAAACCTAACACACTCCGAACCATCGTCACTTCCTTCTGTAACAGCAGATTCCTCTAAGGGCCCCTCCACTTGGCTTCTTAAGCTTCAAAACCACCCCGGAGCATTCCTGATTATTCATCCATCCTATCTAGCTGGTCGATTCACCTGCAGACTCTCCTTTTTTCCCATACCCACCTGCCTGATCCACACCACCAGCCTCTCACCTGGCCACTGTGCCAGCCTGTTCGATCTTTCCCAGGGTACCTCTATCCCCAGCCATTTCCACTCAGCTTCCAGAGCTACCAAATGCAAATTTAATCATGTCTGTCACTCAACACAGTTGTTAATATTGCTTCAGCATCTGGTTTACCTGGAGAGTAACCAATGAACCTGGTTTACTGGGACTAAATGCTCCCTGGGATGCCAGCCTTTCAGCGTTCCAACTGGAAAAGTCCCAGGCAAACTAGGACAAGTTGGTCACCCTACGCCCCCACTAGGCTGTAGTTTCCATGAGGGCAGGGATCTTTTGGGGCTTGTTCACTGTCACAGTCCCAATGCCTGGCAGAGTAAGGCATAAAATCAAGTTGTTTTTAGCAGAGATACAAAGTGAACATAAATACTCACCTTCGGAAGTATCCCCTCAGACCGATCAGAATGACCATCATCAAAAAACCTACAAATAATGAATGGTGGAGAGAGTGTGGAGAAAAGGGAACTCTCTTGCACTATTGGTGGGAATGTAAATTGATAGAGCCACTATGAAGAACAGTATGGAGATTCCTTTATAAACTAGGAATAAAGCCACCATATGACCCAACAATCTCACTGCTGGGCATATACCTTGAGAAAACCATAAGTGAAAAAGACACGTGTCCCAGTGTTCACTGCAGCACTGTTCACAGTAGCCAGGACACGGAAGCAATCTACGTGTTCATCGACAGATGAATGGATAAAAAAGTTTTGGTACACATACACAATAGAATATTACTCAGCCATGAAAAGGAACACATTTGAGTCAGTTCTAGTGAGGTGGATGAACCTAAAGCATGTTATACAAAGTGAAGTCAAGTCAGAAAGAGAAAAACAACCATCATATATTAACACATATATATAGCATCTAGAAAAATGGTACCCATGAAACTATCTGCAGGGCAGAAATAGAGATGCAGACATAAAGAAGAGACTTTGGACAGCAGGGGAAGGAGAGGGTGGGATGAATTGAGAGAAGAGCATTTAAACATACACATTACCATACATAAAACAGGTAGAGCTAATGGGAGAAGTTGCAGGGAGCTCCAAGCAGTACTCTGTGACAACCTCAAGTGGGGTGGGGGAGAGGCTCAAGGAGGGGACCTATGTGTGCTTACGGCTGCCTGATTCATGCTGTTGTATGGCAGAAGTCAACACAATCGTGTAAAGCAATTATTCTCCAATTAAAAATGTTTTTAAAAAATACTCACCTTTGTTGGTCTAGCAGCTCACACAGGGTCTAGCACCAAGTGGGTGTCCAGGTACTGCTTTTCCAGATAGGAAACTGTTTACCTGACTTCCGTTTACCTGATTCCTAAACTGTTTACCCAAACTGCCTTACGCAATCAGCTTGACCTGGCATCAAGACCACGGCTCTAATGTCTCTGAAAGGAAACAGCACTCTGGGGTAGGTTGCGGGGCTTTTGGCAACCACATTACATGTAAATCCCTATTCTAGATTAGGTCGTTGTTTCTGGCTATGCACACTGATCCCACAGGACCTACTTACATATCTATTTATTTATTTACTTGGGCTTCCCTGATGGGTCAAGTGGTAAAGAATCTGTCCGCAATACAGGAGACATAACAGACATGGGTTCAATCCCTGGGTCAGGGAGATCCCCTTGAGAAGAAAATGGCACCCCACTCCAGTATTCTTGTCTGGGAAATCCCATGGACAAAAGAGCCTGGCAGGCTACATATGCCTCCATAAGGTTGCAAAGAATTGGACATGACTGAGCACACATGTGTGCATTTATTTACTTACTTATTTTGACCGAGTTGTGTAGCATGCAGGGTATTAGTTCCCCGCCTAGAGATTGAACCTTGAACCTGTGTCCCCTGCAGTGGAAGTGCAGAGTGAGTCTTAACCACTGGGCCTCAAGGGAGGGGCTGCCATGGGACCTCTGTAACATCCCCTTTGACACACAGGTGGAGCAAGTTGTGGCTGAAAGGGACTGCTTTGGGGTACCGCACAAGTCAAGTCTGCACCCCGCCACTTGGGCAGGTCACTTCTCTGAACCTCTTCTTCTCATCTATAGACTTCCCTGGTGGTCCAGTGTCTAAGACTCCATGCTCCTAATGCAGGGGACCCCGGGTTGGATCCCTGGTCAGGGATCTAAATCCCACATGCCACAATTAAGAGTTCACATGCCTCAACGAAGATCAAAGATCTTCCACAACCAAGATCCGACATGGCCAAATGCATAAAGGTTTTCAAAAAAGAGCTCAGGCTTGCCCTTCTTAGCTCATAGCACCACTGAGGATCAAATAATATGTAGAAATACATTGCAAATGCTAGAAGACTATCTAGATGTGTTTATAATTTCTAGTTTTCCCCATCCACTCAATGCAACCAACTTTTTTTTTTTTTGCCTCACCACATGACTTGTAGACTCTTAGTTCCTGGACCAGGGATGGAGGCTGGGCCCCAGCAGTGAAAGACGTGAGTCCTTAACCACTGGACTGCCAGGGAATTCCCAGATTAATTTTCTAGTTTCATAAAAATCTTAGGACAAGGACCAGAGAAGTGGGCAACTAAAGACAACAACTAAGACAGCCTTTAGGTGGATTGAGTGAAGCCAGAGATGGGAGGTAGGATGTTTTCGCTGGCAGGGAAAGAATAAAATGTTCCCTCGCTAAGCTGTTTAGAAGAACCTGTGGAATCCCCAACAGTTGAGACCATTCTTTTCTCCACTCCCCAGCACGAAGAGAGTTGACCGGCAGAAGAAAAGATCCAGGCCACATAATTCACACAGGCTGTTCAGAAGGAGCCAAGCTATCGAGCCCTTTGCCTTTTGAATACTCAGGCACCTAAATAAAACAAAAGCCTCGGTCTGTGTTACTGAAGTGCATAAATATGACCTGATGGACTTTCACTGAATTTGGAAGGCATGCTGGGGATAGTTGTTATTATTTAGTCGCTCAATTGCGACCCCATGGACCGTAGCCTGCCAGGCTCCTCTGTCCATGGAATTTTCCAGGCAAGAATACTGGAGTGGGTTGCCATTTCCTTCTCCAGGGGATGTTCCCGACCCAGGGATGGGACCCACTTCTCCTGCATGGTAGGCGGCTTCTTTACCACAGAGCCATCCGAGAAGCCCATGTTGGGGATCTTCTGTCTTAATATAAACTGTGAAAATGTCATAATATATACTGTGAAAATATAAACTGCGCATGTGTGCAATTAATCTCGGGGAGCCCTAGGAGAGGTGTCAAGGAGTTGGGTCATTGTCTTCAAAGCAGTTGAAAGTGATACACAAAGTGAGCCCTGTGTGGCTTGCTCGTGGGGAGAAAGATGCCCTACATATCAAAATTCAGCGGAGCCGAGATAACAAACTGGTTTCAAATCCAAGCCTTAAATCAAAAGACTTGAGTGCGTGTCAGGAGAAGAGTCCTTTCTGTCCCCACAGGTTTGAGATCTCTGGCTGAGAGCCCGGTTGGAAGACACTAGTTAGTTTGTTCTTTATTTTCATCTGAAAGTTACAGGGCTACTTATCAACAAAATGACTGTCCGAGCAGCAAAATCCAGTGGTTTCTATGTACAGGCCCATCCCTGGGGTCCTCACCTCTGGAGGGGCCTCCGCCCCCAAGGCCTCAGTGGGCTTCTTCCCAGGCCTCTAGGAAATAGTCACAAAGACGCAGGGGATGAAAACCAGCCTGTCCTCGGCACCTGCTTTCATCCCACAGGGAGGTGGCGGCTGCTGGTGGGGGACCCAGGCCTAGTCTTGGGGTAGTGGGTGTGGGGGGCCTCTCTCTGGGGAGCCCATCCTTCCCGCGCCCACCTCCTGGGCAGGCTCTCGTTGGACATTCCTGGGACTGCTCTGGCAGGCTCACGAGTTCCCACTCTAGCCTTCTTTTCTTTCACATCGTGATTGGAACACCGCAGTGTCCCAGCCTCCCATTCTGGAGACCACGATTTGTGCTGTGGAGCCTCTTCATTTGTCCCTGGTTTTTTTTTTTTTGTACAGAAACAATACTCTGGATCGGACCTTTTTTTCTTTTCCGCTCAGGAAACAGAAGCGGCTCAACAGGTACAGTTCTGCTGGTCAATCTGCTTCCGGCAGGGTTCCATGGTGACGGCCACGCCCACCCCACTCCGGCCAGAGGTCATTCGGGTCACCTCGCTCCAGGTGTCCGTGTCTGGATCATAGCACTCCACGCTGTCCAAGAATGTGTGACCGTCGTAGCCCCCTGCAGGGAGGGCAGGAGGGATGGTCGGTCACTACTCCAAGGGGGTGGGGGTTGGGGAGGGGTAGGAAGGAAAGAAGCATGTGAAGCCCTCCTACTGAAAGGGGCTAGGTGGGCTTCTCCGCCCAGGCCTTACCAAGAACGTAGATCCTTCCCTGGTGTACAGTGATGCCCAGGGCACTTCGCCGATGCTTCATCGGGGCTACGAATGTCCATGTTTCTGTCTCCACGTCGTAGCGCTCCACGCTGTTGAGCTGGTCCTGACCATCGTAGCCCCCCGCAGCATAGATACAGTTGTGCAGGACGCAGACTCCTAAACCAGAAGACACAGAGAAGGTGACTCCAGGGCCTGGCCTTGGGGGCCCCAGCCATCACCTTCTTGGGGGGGGGACACCCTCCCCTCTCCCTTCCTCCCCTCTCCTGAGCAACCCTGCAGAAATAAAGCCAAGAGCAGGCAGCAGGAGCTCTCTGAGTTTCACTCCCAGGGTCAGGCGGGTGCTCCTCCTGGCTCCCCTCCCCACGGCCCCCTCCCACCTGCTCCGCTCCGGATGGTGTTCATGGGTGTGATCATCCGCCACTCGTTTCTCTCTGGGTAGTAACACTCGGCTGAGTTGAGGCGGTTTGTCCCGTCGAAGCCCCCGACCGCGTAGAGCAGACGGTTGAGGACAGCCACTCCCACCCCGATCCTTCGTGTCAGCATTGGGGCCACCAAGTGCCACTCGTCCCCCTCCGGCTCATACCTGCCACAGAGAGCAGCGATGACAACAGCAGCCGCAGCCAACCCGGGACACTGGCCCCCACTGATAGTCCCCTGTGTTGGTTTTTCTAATTTTATTTGGGTTTTTTAATTTTAAAAATAATTTTATTTGGCTATGCTGGGCTTTCCTGGCTACACAGGCTTTTCTCTAGCTGTGGAGCCTGGGCTCTAGAGCAGGCAGGCTTTAGTAATTTCGGCTCCAGGGCTCCTAGAGTGCTGGGTGAATAGTTGTGGTACACCGGCTTATAGTTGCTCTGAGGTATGTGGGATCTTCCTGGACCAGGGATAGAACCCATGTCTCCTGCATTGGCAGGTGGATTCTTTATCACTGCAACACCTGCGAAGTCCCTCACCTGAACTCTTCAATTCTCACAAGGATTCCCTACAATGCAAGTTATCAGTAGGTCCATTTTCTAGATGAGGAAACTGAGGTTCAGGGCCGGCCCCCCTCTGCTCAAGGTCACTTGCACCTCTGCTGGACTCAAATGGCCCCATCAGACCACTGCCTAAGCTAAGTGTTGTATGAATGCAGGAGACACAGGAGACACCAGTTCAATTCCTGGCTCGGGAAGATCCCCTGGAGGAGGAAATGGCAACCCACTCCAGTATTCTTGCCTAGAAAATCCCATGGACAGAGGAGCCTGGCAGGCTATATAGTCCAGGGGGTCACAGAGCAGACACGACTGCGTGAGCACGCAGGCAAACACAGGGTCACCGTGCAGTTGTTCTGTACACAGACTGCGCACTGCGCAAGGGCGCCACATCAAGGGGTACCTTTCACGGTAACAGACCTCGTGTGTGTTTCTTACAACCATGTGGATAGATGGCAGGGAGGTGTCGTGTTTTAACAAAATTAGCATATTAACATTCCGACAGTTTCAAACTGATGGAACTTTTTCCAAATCTGCTAATAAGTCGTTGTATGGTTGTATGATGGCCCTGTAAACAGTTCCCAGGCCAAGACACATCATCCAGGGTCATGACCATACATCTCCCAGAAGTTTAGCTTCACCTTGAGGCTTCCACTCCCGGAAGGGAAGGCACAGAGAAAAGCACTCCACAGTGAAAGGAAGACTTCCCTGGAGGTGCAGTGGATAAGAATCCACCTACCAAGGCAGGGGCCGTGGGTTCGATCCCTGTGTCTTCGATCAGGAAGACTCCTGTGCCGTGGAGCAACTAAGCCTGTGCCCCAAGTACTGAGCCCACATGCTGCAACTACTGAAGCTGGTGGACTCAGAGCCTGTGCTTCACAACAAGAGAAGCCACTATGATAAGAAGCCTGTGAACCACAACAAAAAGTGGCCCCGGCTCACAGCAACTAGAGAAAGCCTGCGTGTAGCGATGAAGACCCAGCACAGACAAAAATAAATAAATAAATATTTAAAAACCCGAGATCCCAACGGCATGGGGCATGTTAGCAGCGGAACCCCTGGATCCCACGCCTCCTGCCCCCGCCACTCACCTCTCCACACTGTTGTGGTGGATACAGCCGTGGGAGCCGCCAACAGCATAGATGTGCCCGTCGATGACGCCCACCCCGATTCGGTTGCGGGGCACGCTCATGGAGGCGCAGGGCGACCACTGGTTGGTCATGGGGTTGTAGCAGTCCAGGGCGCTAGAGTCGGTGTTCCCATCGGGCGAGTTGTTGCGGCCGCCCACGGCGTACAGCAGCCCGCCCACCACACAGCCCGCCAGGCCGCTCCGGGGCACCTGCAGATCCGCCAGCCGGAGCCAGGTGCCATCGCTGGGGTTGTAGGCCTCCAGGTAGCTGAGCGACTGGCGGAAGTAGCCGCCGGCCGTGTAGATGAGACGGCCCACCTTGGGTGCCCGGCAGGGCATCACCTGCGTGGGCTTGTGCAGGGTGAGCTCCTGGAAGATCTTGACCAGGTAGTCCTTGCAGCGGGAGTCCGACTGCAGGATCTCACACTTCTGCAGCTGCATCTGCAGGAAGTGGGGCGTGAGCGAGTGGCAGCGCACCGCCCGCAGCAGCGCCTGCACGTAGAAGCGCCGCTGCTCGCAGTCATATTTGACCCAGTTGATGCAGGCGTGGAAGACCTCGGACTCGCAGCGCACATTCAGGTCATCCCGGCTGATGAGGGTCGCCAGCTGGCAGTGGGACAGGTTGAAGAACTCCTCTTGCTTGGCCACCTGCAGAGGGCGACAGCGTCATGGGCTGACTTACAGGTCTCTCTCCACTCCCAGCCCCTAACCCGTCTCCAAGCCCCTGCTAGGACCTTGGACAAGACACTCAATCTGCCTCTGCTAATCTCAGCTGCCTCAGGTGTGAAATAGGCATTCGAGGGACTTCCCTAGAATCCACCTGCCAATGCAGGGGACACAGGTTTGATCCCTAGACTGGGAAGATACCACATGCCTTGGGGCAGCTAAGCCCGTATGCCATCATCTTCAGCTCTTGCTCTAGAGCCCGTGCTCCACGACAAGTGAAACCACTGCACTGAGGAGCCTGCTCAGCGCAATCAGAGAAGAGGCCCTGCTCACTGCAACTGGAGAAAGCCTGTGAGCAGCCACGAAGACCCCACACAGCCATAAATAAATAAAAGTTCAAAGAAGAAGAGAAACAGGCATTTGAATAGTATGAAACCCTCAGTGTGTGAGGATTCAATGAGTTAACACTACATGCCAGGCATAGGGCAGGTAAGTACATAAATGGGAAAAAGAAACAACGTACCTCTTAGATTTTGTTATCATTTTGTATCTGAACTGTAAGAACGTTACCCTTTTCTTTTTTTAATGAAATTATTTTTTCAAAAAAGCAGACTGACTACTAAGGAAATAGCAACAGAATATGTTAGAAAGACAAAAAAATTCAGGCTTGAAGAAAGCAGCCTGAGTTGCAGTGTTGGCCCACTACCTTCTAATTGTGCCACCTTGGGCAAAAACCTGAAACACTCGTGCTTTGGTTTTCTTCCTCTATAAAAGGGGGATTATATTAGTTGCTAACTCATTAGCAGGGTTATTGCTAAAGGAAATATTTCTTGTCTGGCACTGTCTATATAAATAATTTCAGTCACCCCCACATCAGCGGGTTCCCAGCATCCTGTTACCCCAAGCCAAGGCAACCCCCTGATACTGGTGTTGTGCAGGTCAGCGGGACAACCCTGCTCTTGGGCCACCATCCTGGAAGCCATAAGTCCTAAGATTAATGTCAGATCTTCTTGGGGCATCTGGTCAACCCTCAAGATGGTAGAGAAGGAGAGTCATGGAGACCAGGGGTAGTGTCCACCTAGTTGGTCCCAGCCACGAGAGGATGATTTTAAAAATTTCCAGGAAGGGGGAGTTCCCTGGTGGTTCAGTGGTTGGGACTCAGCGCTTTCATTGCCAGGGCCAGGGTTCAATCTCTGGTCGGGGAACTAAGATCCTGCAAGCTGTGTGGTGTGGTCAAAAAAGAAAAAAAAAAAAAATTCCAGGAAGGCACTGCAAAGCATATCTCCTCCTAGGATAGCTGGGAAGACTCAGAGATTTCAAGGCTGGAAATCACTTAGAACAGAGGCTGGCCCACACCAAGTGCTCAACAAGCACTCATTTTCTCTACTCACAACTTCCTCCACTTAAAAATGAAAATGAAACAAAGATTAGTATGAGCACAATACTTTGTGGACTAAAGAAAACATGTGTAAGGGTCACACTGGCAGTTGACAGCATGTCACGGGTGTTCAATAAATATTTACTGACTGCCTGGAACGTCAGGCCCTGCTCAGGGCACCCTAGGGTGGAACTGCTGTCAGACACTGCCCTCTGTCCCCACCTTTGACCCCAGGGAGCCCAGAGACCCATGAAGGTCTCACTTTCTCCAGCTGTTTCCCAGATTTGTGGCAGATATGCAGACTGGGAGCTCAACCCTATTTTTCTCCATCTCCTTGCCTTGACCCTTCACCTCTCAAGGGGAGACAGTGATGACCACCTGTCTGTTCCCTGGTCCTCCCAAGGCTGCTCTGAAGCCCTGGTGCCCTGTCCCAGTCCCTCACTCACCTCCCCGAAGTGCATGTAGATGTATTCCCGGGCACGCTGGTGCAGCTCTGTACAGCCAATCTGCTCGGCAAAGTTGGCGATGCCGATGGCGTTGCTGGGATCCAGCTGCTGCACCAGGAAGTCGCTGCAGGCGCGGACCACGCTGTCGATCTGGTACATGACAGCACCGTTCATGACATGGAGCACGCACTTCTCCCCCATGGAAATGGACGCGGTGTAGGCGAACTCAATGAGCCGCTCCATGACCTTTGGGTGGATGCCCTCGATGGACACCACCTCCATGCCCTGTTCCCGCAGCCCGTTGGTGAACATGGCCTTGAAGACAGGGCTGGACGAGGCCAGCACCACCTTGTGGGCCATGAACTGGGCGGCGGGCGCGTCCTGGTACTTGACCTGCAGCGTCACGTCGCATAGCTGCTGGCTGAGCCGCAGTTCGTTCATGATGCCAAAGGCCTGCTTGGTGTGGTCCTCCAGGGTGTAGCTGAAGGTGCGGTTGCCATGCTGGGAGGGCGTCACCTCGGCCTTGCACTCGGTGGAGGCGTACATCACCGTGTCCCCTGCCCCCTCGGGGCGCTGTGATCTCAGGGGCAGGAATTGGGTATGGGCCCCGGGCCCGCTAGGCCTGGGTTCCGGCTGCATGGGGTTCCAGGTGACAAGGGACACCACCACTGGCACTCAGGGGCCTGGAGGGGGAGAGCACAGGGCTTGGGGCTAGGCCTTCTTTTCTAAGATAAAGTGACTCCTAGACCAGTTTTCCTTCCCAGGCCAGGGTAAAGCAGTGTTCATTTGTGCTCCCTAACTGCCCATGGCCTCACCAGTCCAAGGGCCCACCTTAAATCGTAGGTCACATGGTGACCCTCCCCTGCTCAGAATCCCACCCCACCCCCCCACTCCCTGAGGCATGAAGAGTAAAACCAAACTCTTCAATGGCCTGCAAAGCCCTTCACAGTCAGCTCCCGTCCACCTGTTCCCTTTGCCCATTCTGTTCCAGCTCTCTGGGGCCCATCCCTTCTCACAGCATGTCCAACTCATTCCTTCACTCGCCCCATCAACACTTCTCGGGCACGTCCTGTGTGCCAGCTCTGTTCTAGGCACCAGGGACACAGCAAGGAGCCAGACAGACATGCACCGAGCCCCCCCTGAAGCCAACACTGGGCAGGAAAGGACCATAAGTGAAATAAGCAAGGCTTTAAGGCCATGAAAAAACTGACAACAACATTGTGACAGTGTGGCCTGCCGGTGTTGTTTTAAAATCAGGTGGTCCAGGCCTGTCTTGGAGCTGAGACTAGAAGGATGAACTTATGAAGGGGCGGGGGGCGGGGGGGGGGGGGGTGTTAGCTTTCCAGGCAGAGGGAACAGTGAGTGCAAAGACTCAGAGGCAGAATGAGAGCCGACCTGGAGAATCAGGGAAGAGTGTGATGAGAGAGGAAGACTAATGAAGGGAGGGTGCCTGTGAATCCTGTGGAGTCTGGAGGGTCAGGGCAGGAGCTGGGTTTGGAAAAGTCAAGCAAAGAGGAGGCAGGGGATCTACAAGAGGTTCTTCATCTTATTGTTCCCTGGGCTCCACTCAGAGTTACCTCCTCTCTGTTTTATTTCCATCACACCACTTGTCAGGAATGGAAATCAGCTCCTTTGCTTGCTTGCTGATGGATGAAGGGTCTCTCTGGCCCTGAGCCCCAGGATTCAGAGGGCAGGTAGCCCTGTGTAGGTCAGGGTCCTGCCCACCCTCTCCTGTGCCTCCCCTGCAGTCCGCCTGGGGCCTGGCACGACGCAGGGGTCAGTAAGCTGTGGCTGGCTGACTGCCCACTCCACTGTGCCTGCCAGAGCACCCTGCTCTTCCACCGTGCCCTGGACACTGCTTGGCCGCCTCTCCCCAGCCGAGGCCCGGGCCTGCCTCTTGGTGTTTAGCCAAACGGTCAACGGTGCCCCCTGGGCACTGGACACTCCCCCCACCCCCAAGAAGCGGTAAGTGGGGGACTGCGCATGTCCCGCCGGGCAGCCAAGGCCTAGAGAAGGGAGGAAGTGACCCCGCCGCGGCCTTTCCATCGCAAGCCCCGGGGCGCAGACCAAGGTCCCCCCGCCACAAACGCCCCGGAATCCCCGGGCTTCCGTCCGCGCGACGCTGCCTGGGCCTCTCGCTCCCGGAATCACCCGCCGGTCGCGCCGTCCAACAAAAGGTCCGGACTCGAGCCGCGCCCTCCTGGCGCTCCGCGGAGCCGCGGGAAACCCCGAGGCGACCGGGCCCCGCATCGCCCAGTGCTCCGGCCGCCGGACACGGTCGCAGAGCACTCTAGACCCTCGGTGCCCTCAGCCCGGGCGCGGGCCGCTTCACTCACCCCGCCATGGCCGCGCTCGGGCTCCGCCTCCGTCGCCCAGGCCCGGGCGCCTCCATCGCAGCTCGCAGGGGGGAGGCGCGGAGCGCGCGCAGGTCACCATGACTAAGCAGAGCCGGGAGCCGGCCGTGTCAGAATAAAAGTCCCCGCGGGCCCGGGCCTCGGGCGGCGGAGACGGCAACGGGCCGCTCCCCCACCCCCTTCCCCGCCCACGCTCGCTGTTGCCCAGTTGCGCAGCCCCACAGCGGCGTCCGCAGCGCCGGTAATCGCGGTGGGGCCAAGGACCCAGCCCTGGGCGCACCCAGCCCCCGTGGTCGGAGCCGCCTAGAATCAAAGCCCCGAGTTCGAGGCCCAGCGCTTCCCTGCATCCTGGATCACCGGATACCCCTCCCCGCCGCCGCCTGCGCGTTCACCTGCGTAGCCTCCGATACTCTCACCGCGGGGTGGGGATGCCTGGGGGCACGGCGGTGGCTCCGGGCACGTTGGTGCCACCCGCGCACCGAGCTTCCGGGAAGCCCGAGGGGCCGTGGCCTGGCCCGGGGGCGGCTCCCGCCTGACTTTAGTTGTTGAAGACCCGAGAGCGCTTCCACCGTCCGGGGCGGCTGGGGAGGGGGTTGTAGCTGGGCGGCGGGGCCTGTGGGGTCGCGGCCGTCGAGTGGGGGGTTAGCCTCGGGACGCCCGAGAAGGAGGCGGGGAGAGGGCGGAGAGGGCGCGGCGGGGAAGGAGTCGGGATTCCCCGCCCTTCCCTCAGGTGCCCGGCGCCTATGGGCGAGGAATAGGGCGGCGGGCAAGGGCGCACGGCTAAGCGGACCAGGCCCGTCCCTCAACCCCTTCGCAGTCCCTTCCATCCGCCGGGTTTCGTCGTCTCAGCGCGGGTCTGCTTTCCACGACCTGCTCTTCTTTTAACTCCACACAGTGCAGGCCTCACGTTCAGGTGGCCGAAGGATCCAGGCGGAGCTGTCTACCTACCTACTGGGGTTTTTATTGATTTTTTATCTCCAATCTGGAGGCGCGAGGAGCTCGCAGTTGGGAATTCGAACTCCGGCTCTGCCACTCTCTGGCTCTGCGCGGGTGGACCCATAATTTAACCACTGCATGCTTCAATTTCCTTCCTCGTAAAATGTTCATAGGGCTTCCGTGGTGGCTCAGTGGTAAAGAATGCTTCTGCAATGCAGGGGACACAGGATCGATCCTTGGGTCAAAAAGATCCCCTAGAGAAGGAAATCGCAACCCACTCCATTATTTTTGCCTGGGAAATCCCATGGACAGAGGAATCTGGTGGGCTACAGTCCATGGGGTCTCAAAGGGTTGGACACCACGTAGTAATAGGTGTTAATAATAAAGGCACCTACCTGGTAGATTATTGGGAGAACTAATTGTGAATGCTAGCGCTCAATAAATATGAAGGATTGTTAATTTTCATGGAAAGTGATACTGATTTTCCATTTATGCTCTTTGTTATATAAAGTTAACTTTTAAATGTATGTGGGGTGTTTTTTTTTTTTTAAGAGTCCGTCTGTATGAGACGCTAGACTGAACAGATACTGGTCTAAGGAAGGATTCCACCTGCCCTCCGGAGTGAATTTGGAAGATTCTGCCTCCCTGCGTTGGGTCTGGGATTAATCCCACCCCGGAGAAGGCTGGGGTGGGGTTTCTTGCTTCTCCTCCCAAACCAGAGGCGGTGGTGAAGCTGTGGTTTAGAGTGGCTCCAGAGGTGGCGCCATAGCATAGCCGCCAAATACTGTACGGGGAGTGGCTGACACTGTGAGCAAACCCACACCCTTCTCCACATGCCAAAGGAAACCTCTGGTATATCTCAAAATTAACATCTACAAGCCCTGAGACCCAGCAGTGACATGTGCAGTAATTTATCCAAGGTGCCCTTGCACACGTTTAGGAGGATGTATGTACACAGATGTTTACTGCAATACTGTGTTTAAATGCCAAGTGTTGGACTCAACAGTTGTGTGCATCCCTAGGGCCCTGGTGTAATCTATACTGTGAAATACTATGCAGCCAGTAAAAAGAACCCATTAGCTGTGTGAATGTTTTACCTCAATATTTTTAAATGTGAAAAAAATGCTCTGTAAAGCAATTATCCTTCAATTAAAAAATAAAGTGACATAAAAAATGTTATGGTCTGTGCCCCCTCCCCACCATCATATATTGTAGCCCTAACATAAGATGATGATATTTGGGCTTCCAAGGTGGCACAGTGGTAAAGAATTTGCCTACCAATGCAGGAGACTAGGGTTTCATCCCTGGGTCAGGAAGGTCTCCTAAAGGAAGAAATGGCAACCCACTCCAGTATTCTTCCTGGGAAAATCCCATGGACAGAGGAGCCTGGCAGACCACAGTCCATGGGGTCACAGAGTCAGACACAACTGAGTGACTGAGCCCACATATAAAAATAAGTGATGTTATTTGGAGATGGGGGCTTGGGGAGGTAATTAGATTTAGAGGAGGTCATGAGGGTGGGGCCTTCGTGACGGCATTAGTGCCTTTATCAGAAGAAACACCAGAGAACTTGATCTCTTTCTCCACCATGTGAGGACACAGCCAGAAGGTAGCTGTCTATAAGCTAGGAAGAGAGTTCTCACCAGAATCTTACCATGCTGACACCTTGATCTTGGACTTGCAGGCTTCAGAACTATGAGAAATAAATTTTGGTTGTTTAAGGCACCCAGGCTGGTCCAATGAACACAGTACAAAATCTAGACATGCAACAGTTTCCAAGATGATACTATTAAAAGATCAAAGCAAGGTGGAGAGCAATGCTAAAGTTGTGTAAAAAGAGAGATGTATTTACATTTCAGCTCATTTACCTACAGAATGGCTCTGCAAGTTTGCCAAGTGTCTATATCCAGGAGTGGGAACTGGTGCTTTTTGAATCTTGTAGAATGTGAACAAGTAAATAACTCTTCTGCTATCACACCATCATCAAACAACTGAGTGATGGGGTGGGGTGGCTCAGGTTGCCCTGGAAGATTACAGGAGCCGGGGGTTACTGGAACCAAACCAGATAGGAAATTAGAATCAGTTCTCAAAGCGAACTGGCATGTGACCCCAGGCTTGAGTGTTTGTGTTCGAGGAAATAGGTTGGTTTTCCCAGCGCTTACAGCATCCAGGGACAGTGTGAACGTGGCCCACAGGAACTCAGGTCCCCTGGCTGGTCAGTGGCCCCCCACCCCCACCGCTGTACACCGCGTACTTTTCAGCTGCCTGCAGCTCCGCTGTGTCCCAGCAAGTGGTGTGCCACAATCTGAACCCGAAGCCACAGGCCCTTTCCCCAAACCCACCCTGCCCCCTCTCCAGCCTGCCTCTCCACACTGAGGTTAGGAATGTGCCTGGAGACAGCTGGGAGCCCAAGACAGCTGGGAACTGTGGTCAGGACGCCTGGAACCTTTCACGGGCACAGCCGGGGCTCTAATATCGCCCCTGGCCGAAAAGGCAGACCCTTGAACAAAGTGTCGGTTTGGGCTTAACAGACTGCACCTCCTGGAACCCTGGAGCCTAACCTCCTCGGCTAATATCCTGGCTCAGAAAATAGGACAAAATACTCAGTTCTTGGAGTCTCCTCATCCGTCAAATGGGAGTGAGAAAAAGGCATGCCGCAGGCCTAGAACACTATGGGAGTAACTGTGCTGTGCTTAGTCGGTCAGTTGTGTCCAACTCTTTGTGACCCCATGGACTGCAGCCCACCAGGTTCCTCTGTCCATGGGGATTCTCCAGGCAAGAAGAACACTGGAGTGGGTTGCCATGCCCTCCTCCAGGGGATCTTCCCAACCCAGGGATCGAACCCAGGTCTCCCACATTGCAGGCAGATTCTTTGCCATCTGAGCCACCAAGGGTAAAATCAACTGTAATTACTCTTATTATTCAATTATATTTTTATTCTTTTATGAAGGATCTGATACCACTTTCAAAAAAATCTTGTTTCACAGAGGAACAGGCTGAGTCTCCTAGAGTCAAGTTTTGGGGTGCTCCGTCTTTGGCCTCTCCTCTAAAGGTGAACACCTGTCCTTGACTCCTTTCTCCCCCACACCCAATTCCTCAATAATTCTGTCCAATTCCTCCGAAGTCTGTGGAGAACCCATACCATCCCAGTCTTTGTCATCACTCCCCTAGGCAGTTACCATCACCCAGTTCTCCTGGCTTCACCCTCTACAGAGGGCAGAGGCATGTGTAAATACCTGAGCCTGATTAAGTCCTTCCTCTGCCTAGAACCTTCCAGGAGTACTACTCCATTCAGAGCAAAAGAAGTTTCTCCCCTGGGTCTGTAAGGGTTTGCCCCACCCGCCCCATTATTTTCCTATCTTTGTTTCTTCTCTGCCTTTCCATCCTTGCTCCAGGGGCACTAGGATCTTTGCTTTTGAGAGAACACACAGGCATATTCTAGCCTTAGGACCTTTGCACCTGCTGTTCCCCCATTCTGAAATGCTCTTCCTTCAGAAGTTCCCAGGACAGGGAATTCCCTAGCAGTTCATAGTTAGGACTCCCTGCTTCCACTGCAGGGGTTGTGGGTTCATTCCAGATTAAGGAACTAAGATCCCACATGCCAAAAATTAAAGTTTCCAGGATAATAACCACCTCAGCTCCCATAACATCTTACCACCTCTTCAAAAGGCATCACCTGACCACCATCGCATCACTGTATTGTCACCGGAATCATCTCCACGCTTCTTCACTCTGGTATCATCTCTGAGTCCGACACAAGAACATCAGTTCGACAAAAGCAGGGATTTTTGTCTGTTTTGTTCATTGCTGTGGAGTTTAGCGTCAATAAAATATATTTTCCTAGGTCTTTTCTGCCTCCACCATCTTCATCTTTGGCTGCTTTTTCCTATAAATTCCTTTATTTAAAAAGAAAGTCTGCAAAAGAGCTCTGAGGGAGAGCAATGGCACTCAAAGGGCGTCAGTCTGTAGCTGGTGGGGTTACCAGGGTCCCAGCGACCGTGGGTGCACCAGGGCAGCCGGTGGAACCGCTGGTCTCTAACCCATCCCGCTGGGGCGAGAAGCGCTCGGAGCGGCTGGAGCTCCCATCCAGGCCGGGAGGCAGCCAGCGGTGCAGGTCGCCCGAAGCCCCAGGGGCGCTCCCGGACCGCCGGGAGGCACCTGGGTCTCGGCAGCAGGGGCCCGGGCTGCAGCAGACGAGGCGTAGGAGCGCGTGACGCAGGTCGCGGTTGGTGAACGTGTAGATAAGCGGGTTCAGGAGCGAGTTGGCCATGGCCAGGCCCAGGAAGGGGTCCGCTTGCAGGAGCACAGGGCAGGCGCGCGCCGGGCACGCCACATCCAGCAAGAGCAGCAGGAAGAGGGGGCCCCAACAAGCCACGAAGGCCACGAGCACCACGCTGAGCGTGCGCAACAGCGCCAAGGAGCGCGGTGTGTGGCGGGCGCGCATCGAGGCGCCCTCGCCAGTCCTGGGGTGCGCCCGTAGGCGCCGCGCTTTGGAACGCACCTGGCAGTAGATCCGCGCGTAGAGCGCACAGATGGCAGCCAGGATGCCAAGAAAGGCGAGCACACAGAAGAGCACGTAGGCCTTGGCGTAGAGCGGCAGGACCGTTGAGCAGGCCTCCAGACGGCCCAGACAATTCCAGCCGAGCGCCGGCAGTAGTCCGAGGAGCAGCGACAAGCCCCAGGCGGCGGCCGCCAGCGCCAACGTGCGCCCCCGACGGGCGGCGGGCGCGGGTCCCCGACGCTCCATGGTGAGCAGGCGCTCGAGTGCAATGGCCAAGAGGCTCAGCACGGACGCGGAGAGCGCCACGAAGACGCCGCCCTCACGAGCGAACCAGAGCGCGGGCGACAAACGCAGCGTGAGCGGTCCCGACAGCAGGATGTTGGCGGCATAGGCGGCGCCGGCCAGCAGGTCGGACAGCGTGAGGCTGCCCAGAAGCAGGAACATGGGCGCATGGAAGCGCGGGTGGCGTCCGAGCACGACCAGCACGGCTAAGTTCTCCAACACTATGAGCGCGCACACGACCAGGCACACGACGGCGTCTGCACGCAGTCCCGCGCCTGGCTGGTAGCGCGCACCGCGGAGCTTGCCGGTGTAGTTGTAATGCTGGACGATGACCTCGCTCTCCTGCGCGGCCCGCAGCAGCCTCGGCTCCATGGGCCGCCCGCCCCAAGGCTGCGGAGAGGTTGGGAGCAATGTCAGGCCTGATGCTCACCATTCCCTGCGGCCTGCGAAGGCAGGCATAGATGGCGCCTGACCTGGGAAGGGGGTTCTAACCCCTTACTCCCTACCCTACACGCACGCCGGGGCCCAAAGGGAATTTGGGATAGAAGGGGGGGTGTCCATGGAGACAGGCCGACACAAACAGACAAATCATATCACGAGGGGACAGGGTTAACAGAGTCCCACGTGAAAGGGACATTAATAATTCACACACAGGCACGGATATCCAGAGGCATCTTAGTCAAAAACAGAAACACCCACACAGAGAAAGGGACAAATACAGTGACCCATCGACAAGGACATGTGCACAGATAGTCACAAACTAGGGCAAAATGCGCAGTTACACCCTCTCACGGAACCATGAAAGTACGTTCAGGCCTTCCCTGATGGTCCAGTGGATAAGAATCCACCGCCTGCCAGTGCAGGAGACAAAGGTTCAATCCCTACTCCGGGAGGACCCCACAGGCCGCAGAGCAACTGAGCCTGTGCCTCACAACTACTGAGCCCACCCACCGCAACTACTGAAAACCCAGCGCCCTAGAGCCCGTGTTCTGCAACAAAAGAACCCAGGCAAGGAGAAGTCCGAGCCGGGCATCTAGAGAGTAATCCCCAGTGGGTGCAACTAGAGAAAAGCTCAGGCAACAACAAAGACCCAGCACAGCCAAGAATACATAAAAATACTTTTTTAAAAGAAAGCACAAAAATAAATTTTAAAAAAAGGAAGTACATTCACACATGGACAAGGGGACACTGAAAGAGACATACAAATTCCCCCCCACACAGACAGGATCTTATGCCTAGTCTCACAGGCCACAATTTCACAACCTCCACCCACCCCCTGGGATCCAGAACCCCACAATCTACACACCTCGCTGCATAGAGGTTTTTTTCCTGTGAACTCCCCGCTTCATTCGCTGCAAAACCCCAGTGAGAAAGCAGAGAAAACTCCACCCATTTTGCAGGGCCAGAGCCCGAGGGCAGCAGACGGAATTCACCTCTCATAGACTCTTGCAGAGGGACATACACGTCATTAAAGTATAATAATACCTCCCAACTGTGACTTCGCGCTAACATACCCTGGGCAGCTCTCCCCTTAACTCCAATTTACAGACGAGGAAACTGAGGCTCAGACGAAGTACCTCGCAGAGAAGCAGACACAAAGATTTTCATGCTCCACACAAACACATCCACGCAGAAACTGAGACACAGTCACGGAAGCCCCACTGAACAGACGAGAAAACCAGGGCCTAGGGAGGGGAACGGATTTAATTGGACAGGGCAGAAACAAATGCCTTCCAGACGGCTTGAGTTGCACACAGGGAACCAGGCGCAAATACAGACTCACAGCGAGTCACGGACTCAGCCATGCTGGGGGGAAGGGGACACCAAATACACGCAGATGAGGGTCACCCCAGGGTCACACTCGCTGCGCGGGGGACACTGCGCAGTGGCTCGCAGTCTGTGTACCTCCAGCCTCTCCTCCTTTTGCCTGGAGACAAGGGTGGGGTAGCGAAACCTGCAGTGGTGTGGCTGGGAGAGGACGAGGTGGGGGGATTTCGGGTGCCTTCCACCCCCATCCCGCGTCCCCGCATCCAGTCCCGAAATCTCAGGTTTTCCCCTTCCAAGAACCTTCGGGAAAGGCCCGAGAAATCCGAGCCAAGGGGACAAGGATGGTGGCCAGGGAAACTCCCACCCCCGGGCCGGGACAAGCCCCGCGCGCGAAAGGACCCAGTGGTGGACACTCACCCCTGCGCCCAGGTAGTGCGCGCTCGACAGTCGCGCGGCCGGGAGCGGAGACAGCGGCCCCTGTTCGGGAGGCGGGGCTGGGGGCAGGCGAGGGGGCGGCCCCCAAGGCAGAGCGCTGGCGATCGCCAGCAGTTGCCCCCTCCTCCTCTTGGGGTACGGGCTGCCAGCCCGCGGCTGCCAGCGCGTGTCTGCCAGCCTGTACCACCCGCCGCGGCAACGGAACGCGCCCTCGGCGCCGACTGGCACTAGCCAGCCCTCGGCTCCCCCCTCGGGGCCCGGGCGGCCCTCCCAGGGACGCTCCGTCGCGGTGGGTGGATCCGGAGACACGAACAGGGGGAGGGTTCTTCAGCCCTGGCGGCCGCAGCCTGCGCTTCTTTCCCCCCTAATAGAGGGGTCCCCTCTGTGCCCTGGGCACTGAACCCTCCCCTTTTACCACCTTCCTTCTGATTGAACCTCCTGGGCTGCACCCCAAGGACGTCCAGTAGGCGGAGGAACCCCGGCAACCCGGGTTAAGAGGGGTCTTTAGCAGCCTTAGCCTCAATTTCCCTCCCCCCGCCCCCAACAGATAGAGCCGTCGGCTTCCGGGCGCAGGCCCCACCCCCCTTCCCCTCTCCCATCCCCAGTTTGGGGCGGGTGGGGGAGGGTCAGGCGCAGTCCAGATGCTGGTGGGAATCTTCTCCTCCCCAGATAAAAAGAATCTGGCTCGTAATTCCCCCTGGTCGTCCCGCTTCTCCCACCCCGTATCTCTCGCCCTTATCACTCTCGACAACGTGATTTACTCGGTTATCAGGTTTCTGGGCTGTGTCCCCACCAGACAGTCAGCCCCACAGGGGCAGAGATTTGCGTCTGCTCCGGGCACTGCCTGGACCCAAGCCCGTGCCCAGTAAGCAGCCGCGGAGTGAGTGAGTGAATGAATGACTGTCTCCCTCACTTTCTCCGCGTGTGTCTGCCTTCTGATTTCTCGGGGTCTCTCCGTCTGTGTTTCTCCCCGTCTCTGTGTCTCTCTCTCAGTCGCCTCTTAGTCTTTGGCCGTCTGTGTCTCTCCCACGCCTCTCCCAGGCCTCCAATGGGCCAGTCCCAGCTGGCCCCGCACCCGCCACCCCCACTTCCCAGGAGCTTCCAGGCTGGGAAGCTACCTCTGATCAGAGGCCACAGCCGGGAAGAGGGGGCTGGGCCTGGCTGCTGCGACCTTCGCTAGGACTGTGCCCTTTGCACCGGCCGCCTCAGGTTCTGTCGGTCTCGGCATCCGGTGGGGTGAGGGCGGTCCAGAGACGATCAGCGGATGGATCAGATGGGTCAGAGGGGCGCCTCCCTGGGAGAGAGACCCCTTGGGGCACCCAGGCTAGGTCGCACCCTCCTGTCGCCTCTTAGGGATCCCAGTGCCTACAAATAGAACCACTCTTCCCTGCTCCTTCCCTGGTGGGTCAGAAGGTAAAGCATCTGCCTGCAACGTGGGAGACCTGGGTTGGGAAGATCCCCTGGAGAAGGAAATGGCAACCCACTCCTGTACTCTTGCCTGGAAAATCTCATGGATGAAGGAGCCTGGTAGGCTGCAGTCCATGGGGTTGCAAAGAGTCAGCAGAACTGAGTGACTTCTCTTCTCTTTGCCTGCTCCAACAGATTAGGCACTGGGGCAACGCAGCCAGGGAAGCCAGAGTTGGGGGGGCGCGGAGATGGTTGTTGGATGGGGTGGCTGTGGTAAGATTTGAGTGCTGGAGCCCCCAGCCTCGCCCGCCAAGCCCTGGAGGATGAGCCCTGAAGATTCCCCAAAGTGTCAGGGCCATGTGCATGATAAATGACCCCCTTCTGCAAGGGGGAAGCCACACCCTAGGGTGGGAATGTGGCTGCTTCTCACCTCCCAAGTGGCAATCTCACCTCCCACGGGCCCTATATACAGTGGAGGGGGGCTTCCGGCCCCGGTCCCCGGCCTAGCACCCCCAACTTGTGCCACCTCATGCATGAGATCCCACAAGATCACAGCCTTCTGCTCCAGAGGGTCCCGTACCTCCCTATGTGGCTCAGAGTAAAAGTCCAAATTCTAAAAATACCAGGCCTTCAAGGCCCACAAGGCCTGGCACAGTCTCTCCCCCTTCTATCTCCGTTCTTCCTATTCCAGCCCCACTGTCTCCCCGCCACCCACACCAGTTCCTCACACTCTTTAAGATCTTGGCACTTGGGGATCAGCGTGCTTGGAACACCCTGCCCCCAGCCCTTCCCAGGCGGTCACTTCCTCAGAGAGGCCTTCTGGTCTGTGTCCCCCTCCTCCCCAATCTCACACTGCAGTTGGTACCGTCTGAAATGACCTTCATTATTTACTGATTCATCTGGTACATCCTGTATCTCTGCCCTGGACGCCCAGCTCCAGGAAAGCAGGGGCCCTTGTCTGTCTTTCTGCCCAGTCATTGAGTAAAGATTAAGAGCTTGGAGTCTGGAGCCAGGCTCAGTTACTTTGTCATCTAGGACTTCAGACCAGTGACACTCTCCTCGGAGCCTTGGTGGGCTCTTTTGTAAAATGGATAATGACAGTTTCCACTTGGAGAGATGCCCTTAAGGAGGAAGGGATGGAATGGAGCTTCGAAACACAGGTGAGTGTTCAATAAATGTTGGCTGGGGCACTAGTGGGAAAGAACCCATCTGTCAATGCAGGTAGACTTAAGCGATGTGAGTTCAATCTCTGGGTCGGGAAAATCCCCTGGAGGAAGTCATGGCAACCCACTCCAGTATTCTTTGCCTGGAGAATCCCATGGACAGAAGAGCCTGGCGGGCTACAGTCTATAGGGTCGGGCTACAGTCCACAGAGTCAGACACAACTGAAGCGACTCAGCATGCATGCACAGGTGCTTCTGGGCACCACTGTATCCCCGAGGAGGAATTAGAAGGGGTTCAGCTCAGGGCCCACCCTCCCCACGTACCACCACCAACCCAGCCCGCCCCACGCCCTGCCCCCCACCCATGCCTGGTCTCTTCCCAGGGAAGGGCACCCCTGCCACAGCCTGCCCGCCTGATGCATGCCTGGGCTGGCACACCTGCCCGGCCAGTTCTGCTGCCAGGGCCGTCACCCACAGGGGCTGCTCCACCCAATCTGTACCCATTCTCCCTGAGCTGTAGCCTCGGCTCTAAAAGAGCAAAATGCCTCCCATAGCCCCCTCACACCTTCACCCATCCAGAGAGGCAGAGGGCTGCAGCAAGACCTCCCATTCCCCCATCTCTATCTCCCACCTACGAATTCTGAGGCTTGAATGTGGCTACAGGGAGCTGCAAACTGACAACTTTCCCACGACCAAAGACCAGAGCAGTCATGTTTCTGCAAGGAGGAGGGGGTGGTGTCTCAACTTGTAGGTCAGAGGGCCAACTCTGCCTGACAACTATAAGATTTGTTTGCTTGGCTTCAATGTTTCCCATTCAAATGTCTGTCTGAACTGTATAGAAACACTGGACTCGGGCGAGCAAGTTTGTGTCTCACAGGGGTAGAGCTTAATTTGGGAATAGCTATGTACTAGCATTGAACAAATAAGCACATAGATCGTAGATACTGACAACCAGTTTTCATACTGTTGGAGAGGAAGTTGCAAATAAGCAGTGTGGTGCTAGATGGGGTTATCATTAGGAAATGTTTACTTTAATAGTTAGAGATGAACCTATTTGCAAAGTGGAAATAGAAACACCGAGGGGGAGAACAAACATCTGGATGCCAAGGCAGGGGAAGGGTGGGTGGGATGAATTGTGAGGTTGAAATTGACATATATACACTATTGATACTGTGTATAAAATAGATAATAGATATAGCACAGGGAACTCTACTTAATGGCTCTGTGGTGACCTAAATAGAAAGGAAATCCAAAAAGGAGTAGATATATGTATCCATAGAGCTGATTCACTTTGCTGTTAGCATAAACTAACACAACACTGTAATGCAGCTATACTCCAATAAAAATTTTTTTAAAATAAATATAGGTTTGAGTGTATACAGATTTCCTAGCTCTGTCTGCCATGTGTCCAGAAGCAATGACACCCTAGAAGCAATGAGTACACTCAGCATCCAGATCTGGTTTCTAAATACCATTTTCCAGTAGGAGGAGCCAGGGCTCCTTGGAGAAATGACTGCTTCCAGGATGAGGGCAGAGAAAATGCACAAGGACACTGGAGCATCTTCTAGAGCCAGAAGTGGAAAAATAAAAAAAGCCAAAAAGACAGGAACCAACCTGAAAAGAACTCCTGCTGACCAAAGCTGGAACAATTTGAACAAACTAGACAGCAATAGAATTGAATTATAACCCAAAGAATAAATAACCACAAGTCCAAACTAATTTAAATACATGAGTGAATCTATTTTAAGATGAGGGAGAAGGAACAACTCTTCAGAAAAATTCCAATTAAGGAAAGTATACCCAGGACCTTGTAATGTCAACGCTTCATTTCAATGCTACCAAAAGTATTAGTGCGTATATTTAAAATTTTTATTTATCACAGGGAAATTTAAAATTGATTCATAAAAAAAATCACAATTTTCAAGATTTCAAAGGATATGGAAAATTTTAAGTGTAACATTTTACTTTTTATTTTTTTTTAACATTTTACTTTTTAAATGCTGTTTTTCCTCCTGTGATTCTGCCACCTCTGTCTATGTTACCTAATTATTGTTGAAATTTTGTGCACATCCTGTGGGTTTATTGATCAGTTAACACAGCATTTTAGGGGATCTGTATATACTAGCCATAGATTTTTCTATGCAGTAAACATTGTTTATATATAAATTGTAAATTTATCCAACTAATTTGTTGAAATAATTCCAGTGAAACTGTGAAGACTAAGGATACCCAACATTTATAGTTTTGAGTCCAAAGTAAAATAGATTTTCCTCTATTATGTAGACAGGATTTCATCAATCTTATCTACAAGTGTTTATGTGGATATATTTCCTAAAACTGTATAAATGTTACATTTTTATTCTTTGGCAAGATGATGTTACAAAGAAATTGGTCTTTTCTTCTGTTAACTGTTCAGTTCTGTCATCTCATATTCGCTTAGTCCTTACCAATCTCTTGTGTTATTTCATTTTGCTCTGTTTTTTTTTTTTTCTTTCATTTTCCTTGCTATGTCAATGTCTTAGTGTAGTGCAAATGAAATACCGTATTTTATTGCTGTCAGTTTTCTGTGGTGTTTTGTATTTTGGTTGTGTATTAAAATATAATCCTGCTATGTTTAAAAAAAAAAGAAAAGTATAATGAGGGGCTTCCTTGGTGGTCCAGTGGTTAGAACAAAGAGCTTCCATTGCAGGGGTCATAGGTTTAATCCTTAGTCGGGAAAGTAAAATCCCACAAGCCATGGGATGCAGGAAAAAAAAAAACACATCACTATGCACTTTGGGTGATAATGATGTGTTCATGGGTCATGTAGATTCACCAGTGGTAAAATACACTACTGTCGTGTGGGATGTCCATAGAGGGAGAGCTGGGTGTGTAGGGGAAATCTCTGTACTTTCTGCTCAATTTTGCTGTGAAACTAATACTGCTATAAAAAATAAAATTTAGGTGGGAGGGGGGATCGGGATGGGAAATACATGTAAATCCATGGCTGATTCATGTCAATGTATGTACTTTACAATATTGTAAAGTAATTAGCCTCCAACTAAGAAAAATAAATGGGAAAAAATAAAATAAAATTTATTAATCAAAAGAAGGAGGGGCGATAAATTAGAGTTGGGATTAATATATACACACTAGATAAAATAGATAATCAACAAGGACCTACTGTATAGCACAGGGAATTCTACTCAATATTCTGTAATAACCTGTATGGGAAGAGAATCTGAAAAAGAATGGATATAACTAAATCACTTTGCTATACGCCTGAAACTAACACAACATTATAAATCAGCTATGAAAGTGAAATGTTAGCTGCTCAGTTGTCTGTGATTCTTTGTGACCCCATGGACTGTAGCCCCCCAGGCTCCTCTGTCCATAGAATTCTCTAGGCAAGAGTACTGGAGTTCGTAGCCATTCCCTTCTCGAAGGGAATCTTCCTCACCCAGGGATTGAACCCAGATCTCCCCCATTGCAGGCAGATCCTTCACAGTCCGAACCACCAGGGAAGCTCAAATCAGCTATACTTCAATAAAAAAAAAAAAAAAAACATAAAAAGCATTTGCCTGAGAAATCCTTGGGTGGATATATACTCCCAGGTCACGCTGCTGGATGGCTTTGGATATTTCTATTGCCAGCCTGGCCACTGAAGCCATTTGAACTTGAAATGGCTGACTGTGCTGTCAGGAGCAAGATTTTTTTTTTTTTTTAATGTTTATATTCTTATTTATTTGCTGGGCCAAGTCTTAGCTGAGGCATGTGGGATCTAGTTCCCTGACCAGGGATCCAACCCAGGTCCCCTGCACTCAGAGCCTGGAGCCACTGAACCACCAGGGAAGTCCCTTCGTTTCGCTATTTTTTCTTTCGTTTCGTTTTATGACTGAATAGTACTATTGTATGAATGTCCTTATTAAAGTTTTTTTAATTTTTTTTTTACCAAAGTTTATTCTTAAATGTACAATAGGTTCTAAGACAACACTTCGTTCTAACTATAGGTGGCAACAGGTATTATGGCAGGGAATCCAGATGTTTAAACAGGAATGGAAATAAGGGTCTTCGTTGCCTCAGACACAAGGAACAGCTTACTGTTTGCCAAATTTCTTAATTTCACCTCTGGTCAGAGGGGCCTTTCCCAGAGGCCTTTGCTTTTAGCTCCTCCAGTTTCTTCTGCTCCTCCTTCTGTTTCTGCTTGAATGTCTTATCTTCCTCGTCCGTCTCCTTGGCTTGCTTCCTGGGCTGCTTCCGGGGCTTCTTCTTGCCACCTTTACGGCCCAGTATGGTGCCTGCTGCCCCTTCCCCAGACTCTGCCATCGAAAGTGCTAAAGATTTTTAAAGGCTCTGAGAAGAGGCTTTGAGTTGGGAGGAGGAGGGGAGGAGAAGGCAGCTTCGTAGGGACAGGGGTAGGGGGGAAATACCTTGTCCCCAGGTGCTGGGCACAAATTGGGCAGAGCCATGCTTTTCTCACCTGCTCACTTCAGACCTTGTGAGCTGCCCATGGGGAAATCTGACCTCACCCTCCCGCACATGTGTCCCCAGTTACTGCTAGGATTAAACCCAGGCCAAGGGAAGGGAAGATCCCCTGGAGGAGGAAATGGCAACCCACTCTAGTATTCTTGCCTGGGAAATCCCCTGGACAGAGGAGCCTGCTGGCTAGAGTCCATGGGGTCTTAAAGAGTTGGATGTGACTGACTGACTAAACAACAAGGGCTCCAAAAGCTGCAGGTGTGGATGCGGGAACTGAGTCCCCTGGAGGCAGAGGGGGCAGGGACACCCCTCCATGCATCCCTCACTTCCAAATGAGCCTTGAAACTTGGAATCAGAACCTTCTCTCTCTTTTCCCCTTCACACTTAGACATTCATTTCACAAACTAGGTTGTGGAGGAGAAGGGAAAGAACAGCTGGGCAGAAGGATTGAGTCAGCATATGCGAAAATCTGGAGGCTGGAAAGAATGTGTACATAAAAGAAATAGAAATCAGGTCAGTAGGGCAGAACTGTGGCAAAAGGGAAGGAAAGAGCAGGGGTGCTGGGGGTGAAGTTGGGGGCTGGGCAAGGGAGGATCTGTGGACCTCAAATATCAGGCCTCTGCTGTCTGACCATCATTTTGCTGTGTGACTTGCTTAAACCTCTCTGACCTCAGTTTCACCTGTAAAATGAAGTCATGAAAGCCTTTTTTGTTCTCACAGTGGTCTTGTGATACGAGCACCCTCATTGGTGTAAAGAGCTAACACATTGCCCAAACCCAGAGCTTAACCACTTGATAAATGTCAGACATTATTTATTTTAACAACTTTATTGAGCTATAATTCACATACCACACAATTCACCCATTTAAAGTATGCAATTCTGAGGAGTTCTCTGGTTGTCCAACAGTTAAGACTCAGTGCTTTCACGGCAGGGGGCCTGGGTTCTATCCCTGGTCAGGGAACTAGATGCCACATACTGCAACTAAAGATCCTGGATGCCTCAACTAAGACCCAGTATGTGTGTGTGTGTTAGTCACTCCGTGTGTGCATGTGTGTGTGTGTGTGTTAGTCACTCAGTCGTGTCCGACTCTTTGCAACCCCATGGATTATAGCCCTCCAGGCTCCTCTGTCCATGGGATTCTCCAGGCAAGAATACTGGAGTGAGTTGCCGTTTCCCTCCTCCAGGGGATCTTCCCAACCCAGAGATCTAACCCAGGGGTCTCCTGCATTGGAGGCAGTGTCTTTACCCTCTGAGCCACCAGGGAAGTCCATGCAGCCATATAAATAAATAGTTTTAAAAAAAAGAAGCATCTGGGGAAAACAAAAGATATATATGTACGTATAACTGAATCACTTTTCTGTACATCTAAAACTAACCCAACATTGTAAATAAACTATACTTCAATTAAAAAAGAGAAAAAAGAAAGCTCAAGCAAACGAGACCATTGGCAACTGGCCCTTGCCCTCCTCCCCACCCCTCATCATACCATGGTCTATCTCTGAATCTTCAAATCTGACAACTGTTCCTCATGATCAGAGAAGCAGGACTTGGGGTCAGACAGACGTTGGTTGGAATTCTGTCTCCAATGATCAGCAGATGGATTCATTTCTGTGAGTCTCAGTTTCCTTATCAGTTAAATAGAAATACTAATTACTCCCTCTCTCACAGGGTTCAATGAGATAGGTCATGTCAACTCTTTTTTTTTTTAACTTGGCTATACCAGGTCTTAGTTGCAGCAAGTGGGATCTTTAGTTGTGGCATGTGGGATCTAGTTCCCTGTTATTGTTCAATCACTAAGTTGTGTCCGGCTCTTTGAGACCCCATGAACTGCAGTACTCCAGGCTTCACTGTCCTTCACTATCTCCTGGAGTTTGCTCAAACTCATGTCCATTGAGTCAATGATGCCTTCCAAACATCTTATCCTCTGCCACCCCCTTCTCCTCTTGCCTTCAGTCTTTCCCGGCATCCGGGTCTTTTCCAGTGAGTTGACTCTTCCCATCAGGTGGCCCAAGTATTGGAGCTTCAGCTTCTGAATATGTGAATATGCAAGGTTAGTTTCATTTGACTGGTTTGATCTCTTTGCAATTTAAGGAACTCTTAAGAGTCTTCTCTAGCACCACAATTTGAAAGAATCAATCTTTCAGCACCTAGCCTTCCTTACAGTCCAACTCTCATATCCATCCATTCCTGACTACTGGAAAAAAACATAGCTTGGGCTATATGGATCTTTGTCGGCAAAATGATGTCTCTGTTTTTTAATATGCTGTCTAGGTTTGTCATAGGTTTGTCCTTCTTCCAAGGAGCAAGCATCTTTTAATTTCATGGCTGCAGTCACTGTACATAGTGATTCTGGAGCCCAAGAAAATAAAATCTGTCACTGTTTCCACTTTTCCCCATCTATTTGCCATGAAGTGATGGGACCAGATGCCATGATCTTAGTTTTTTGAATGTTGAGTTTTAAGCCAGCTTTTTCACTCTCCTCTTTCCAGTTCCCTGGCCAGGGAATCAAACCTGGGCTCCCTGCATTAGGAGCTCTGAGTCTTAGCCACTGGACCACCAGGGAAGTCCCTCATATCAACTCTTTAGTGCAATTCCTGGCATTGAGTAGGGGCTGTATTTATCAAGTTCCAGAAAAAAAAATTAAGTCCAACTCAAAACCAACTCAAACAAGCATGGAGGCTGTGGTTAGGAATGAACTGACTCCTGTAGCTGAAAATCTGGGGATCTGGGAGTTGGGTTAACTTCAGGCATGGCTGGATCAAGAAGCTCCTATAGCACCAGGAATCCAACTCTCTCTCGACTCAGCTGAGCTTTCATCTCATCAAGCTCCCCTTTGAGTGGTAGAGATTCTTCCTGGTGCTACAGATTCATTATTCCCACTCAGAAGCAACTTGGAAAGAGATATCCAATTGCTCTAGGGTTCCACCAGAAGTCCCAATACTGAATGTCATGGGCCTTTCTAGGATCACATGTCATAACTTAACCAATCTCCTAGCCCTGGGTGGGGGCGGGGAGGGGGTGGAGATGGACTACTCTGATTGGTCAGGCTGGAAAATGTGGGCGGGGTCAACCCAAAATTGATCTGAGCCTGTTCATGTGGGCCGTTAGGAGTCCCCAAATCTTGCTAGGTTGCTTTTCAGGAATCTCAGATGGGAAGGTCATGGAACAACAGAAAAGGCAAAAGTTAAATTCTGGGAGTTCAGTTTAGGGCCAGTTGAGTTTGAGATGCCTCCCAGCCATCAGGTGGTATCACTGAGTCATCAATTGAATATGAGATATGCATTCACCTTGTGTCTTGGTGGCTCAAGTTGTTTTTATTGATTTTATGGAAATATAATTTAATTTCCTTTTGAAGGATACCATTAAGTGTAATTATTATAATACATAATTTCTCCACTGGAGTTAATTTTCTTTTTTTTTTTTTTTTTTTGGTTCTCTTTCTTAGAAGTTCTAGCAATTTATCTCAATTCAACTTTCCAAATGATAAAATTCAGCCAATAATTTAGAGGTGAATGTGTGCATGCTAAGTCGCTTCAGTGATGTCCAACTCTTTGTGACCCTATGGACTGTAGCCCCCCCACCCCCAGGCTTCTCTGCCCATGGGATTCTCCAGGCAAAAACACTGGAGTGGGTTGCCATGCCCTTCTCCAGGGGATCTTCCTGACCCAGGGATTGAATCCGTCTCTTATGTCACCTGCATTAGCAGGCAGGTTCTTTACCTTTAGTGCCAGCTGGGAAGCCTAATATAGATGTAGCATTCCGTTTTTCTCCTGGGTTCTTTTTGTTGGGGATTTCTTCCTGTCACAATCCTAGGAATTCTCTTTTTTGTTTAACTGGGTTTTTTTCCCAATCAGTTAATTTATTTTTGGTTGTGTTGGGTCTTAGTTGCTCCTTGAAGGATGTTTGTTTCCTAGTATGGGCTCCAGAGTGCTTGGACTGAGTAGTAGATGCTTGGACTTAGTTGCCCCAAGGCAGGTGGGATCTTAGTTCCCCCACAAGGGATGGAACCTGAGTCCCCTGCATCGGAAGGTAGATTCTTAACCACTGGATCACCAGGAAAACCCCCCAGGAATTCTCTGTACCCCTTTCCTAAGTCAGAATTCTCTCCTCCCTCTCCTGTCTTCTCTTTCTCTGTTTACCCTTCCACTGTCGTGGACCGCTGCTGCTGCGTGTGCTGAGTCGTGTCCGACTCTGTGACCCCACGGACTGTAGCCCACCAGGCTCCTCTCTCCATGGGGATTCTCTAGGCAAGAATACTGGAGTGGGTTGCCATTTCCTCCTCCAGGGGACCTTCCCCACCCAGGGATTGAGCCTGACTCTCCTGAATCTCCTGCATTGGCAAGCGGATTCTTTACCACTGAGCCACCTGGGAAGCCCTCTGTGGAGTTCATCCCACAGTAAATTTCTGAAAACATAAGGGCATGAGACAGAACATTTTTGAGCCCTTCCATGTTTTGGAATGTCTTTACTTGCGCCTCACATTTGATTGACATTTTGGCTCTAGACAGTGGTCTGGATGAAATATGGTTTACTGTCAGAATTTTGAATCCATGTCCTCATTGTCAAAGTCTGTATAGTCAAAACTGGGATTTTTCCAGCAGTCGTGTATGGATGTAAGAGTTGGACCATAAAGGAGGCTGAGTGCCAAAGAATTGATGTTTTTGAATTGTGGTGCTGGAGAAGACTCTTGAGATTCTCTTGGACAGCAAGGAGATCAAACCAGTCAATCCTAAAGGAAATCAACCCTGAATATTCATTGGAAGGACTGATGCTGAAGCTCCAATACTTTGGCCACCTGATACAAAGAGCCGACTCATCGGAAAAGACCCTGATGCTGGGAAAGATTGAGGGCAAGAGGAGAAGGGGAGGACAGAGGATGAAATGGTTGGATGGCATCACCGACGTAATAGACGTGAATTTGAGCAAACTCTGGGAGATAGTGAAGGACAAGAAAGCCTGGTGTGCTGCAGTTTATGGGATTGCTAAGAATCAGACACCACAGCGACTGGACAGCAACAACCCATTGTCTGTGTTTCTGGTGTCTTTGAATGTGTTGTTTGTTCTACCAGGAATGCACTTCCTTCCTCTCTTTTCTTATTTATTTATTCGGCTGTGCTGTCTTCATTGCTGCACGTGGGCTTTCTCTAGTTGTGGCAAGTGGAAGCCACTCTCTAGTTGTGGGGCTTCTCTTGTTGCTGAGCACCAGCTCTCGGGCCTGTGGGCTTCAGTAGTTGCAGCACTCGGGCTCTAGTGGGTGGGCTCAGTAGTTGTGCACGGCCTTAGTTGCTCTGCAGCATCGTGGGATCTTAATTCCCGGACCAGGGATTGACCCCATGTCCCCATCATTGGCAGGCGGATTCTTAGCCACTGGACCACCAGAGCAGCCCTCCTCTCTTTTTCTAATTCCCACCATCTTTTAGCTCCTATGATAAACATTTTTAGAGATTACTATCTTTTGAATGAAAAACAACTTCAATTCGGTGACTCTCTTGACTATTTCTGGCTATTAAAACGTAAGTGGAAATGACACATCACTTCCGTATGTCAGTCACTTCTGAGAAGGCATGAAAAAGCCCATACAAGCTTCTCCAGTCTCTCTCTTGTCCCTCCACGGCAACTGAGACAGTGATTTCCTCCTGATGGTGCAGCTGCAAGATGGTGGATATCTGGTCAACCTGGAACCCAGCATGACTGTGTGGAGCTAAGCCCCTGCAGCTCAAGTAGGATGAGTAACACAAGGGAAAAGTAAACTTTGGTTGAGTTGAACCACTGAACTTTGGACTTGTTTGTTACTGCAGGAAAACTTGACCTTTTCTGACTAACGTCAGCCTCTTCTGACTAATAGGCTTCCTCAGAAGTCCTCCTGAATCACAGCCCCCGAACTATACCATTTCCCACCATTGCAAGCTTTCGTTTTCCTACGTGACCCATATTGCCATCATTAACTATGTAATTATTTGTGTAATGAATTCAACATCTATCTCCTGGGACTTCCCTTGTAGTCCAGTGGCTAAGACTGTCCATTCCCAATGCAGGGGGCTGGGATTCAGTCCCTGGTCAGGAAATTAGATCCCACATGCTGCAACTACATCTCAGTATAGAAAAAAACGAAAGAAAATAAAGAAAACATCTATCTCCTTTATCTCACCTCCAGAACCCCAAGAGGAGACAAAGATGTTTTTGTTCTTGTTAATACCCAGCACAGAGCTTGACACACAATAAATGCTCAAGACACACTTGGGATTTTTTTGGTTTTTGTTTTCAGGGTTTTCTTTAGTGGCATTGTTTTAATTTTTATTTTAATTAAAATTTTCATTGATGTAGCATTGACTTACAATGTTGTGTTAGTTTCAGAAGTACAGCAAAATGATTCAGTTATATGTATATATATGTATGGGCTCAGACGAACAGTCATGTGTATATGTATGCTTTTTTGCATTTTTTTTCATCATAGGTTATTACAAGACATTGCATATAGTTCCCTGTCCTCTTCAGCAGGTCTTTGTTGGTTGTGCTCAGTAGCTCAGTCATGTCTGACTCTTTGTGACCCCATGGACTGTAGCCCACCAAGCATCTGTCCATGGGATCTTCCCAACTCAAGAGATTGAACCCAGGTCTCCTGTGTCTCCTGCATTGGCAGGCGAACTCTTGACCACTAGCGCCACCTGGGAAGCCCCATTTTATCTATAGTAGTGTGTATATTTTAATCCCAGACTCCTAATCTGTCCCTCCCCGCAGGATACATTTGTTGAATGAAAGAAGATTTTGGCATTCTTTCAGCCAAAAAGGGGAGAAGGCAATGGCACCCCACTCCAGTACTCTTGCCTGGAAAATCCCATGGATGGAGGAGCCTGGTGGGCTGCAGTCCATGGGTTGCTAAGAGTCGGACACGACTGAGCGACTTCACTTTCACTTTCCCCTTTCATGCATTGGAGAAGGAAATGGCAACCCACTCCAGTGTTCTTGCCTTGAGAATCCCAGAGACGGGGGAGCCTGGTGGGCTGCCGTCTATGGTGTCGCACAGAGTCGGACACAACTGAAGTGACTTAGCAGCAGCAGTAGCAGCCAAAAAGGCAGCTGTAAACAGAGAGCTTCCCTGGTGGCTCAGATGATAAAGAATCTGCCTCTACTGCAGGAGATGCAGGTTCGATCCCTGGGTTGGGAAGATCCCCTGGAGAAGGAAATGGCAACCCACTCCAGTTTTCTTGCCTTGAAAATTCCATGGACAGAGGAGCCAGTCGGGCTACAGCCCATGGGGTTGCAGAGTCGGACATGACTAACACATATACAAGCAGAGTTCATTTCTAAAGCATTCTCTCATGCAACTCTCAGTGTAATAGAAGCATAAAAGGCAGGACAAGGTGGCTGCAACAAGGCAAGGAAGTTTGATGAGGAAAATGATCTCTCCTGAGAAAGCGTCTTTGCACGTATTTGTGTTTCTTTCAAGAGTGTGTAATTTAGTCAACTCAGCCTGGGGGCAGTTATTGCACAAAAGGGCATGGGAACTGGGTGGAGAGACACAGAAACATTCCAGAAACATTCCTGGAATTGCTGAGGAACCCAGGATGAAATTTATGTGCTGATGCCAAAATCCAGTCACCAGAAGACAAGCCTGCCTCACTGGATTCCACTCAAATGCAATTTTGTACCTGTGTCCTAACATTACCGTAGTGATTTGTTCCTTCAGCTTTATTGGAGTGTCACTGACATACAAAAAACTACCCCACTTTTTAAAAAAATTTATTTCATTTTTTGTCTGCATTGGGTCTTCATCGCTGCAAATCACCTTTCTCTAGTAGTGCGGGCTTCTCATTTCAGTGGCTTCTCGCTGCAGAGCACAGGCTCTGGGGCGGGTGGGCTTTAGTAGCTATGGCTCGCCGCCCAGGCTCTAGAGAACAGTCTCAGCAGTTGTGGTGCACCGGCTTTAGAAGCTCTGAGCGGTCTTCTCGGACCGAGGATTGAACCCGTGTCCCCTGCATTGACAGGCAGATTCTTATCCACTGGACCACCAGGGAAATCCTCTTCTTTCTTTTTCTTAATTGAAATGCAGTTGATTTAAAATATTAGTTTCAGATGTACAACATAGTGATTCAGTGTTTTTGTAAAATACTCAATTTAAAGTCATTATAGGGGGACTTCCCGGGTGGTCCAGTGGTTAAGAATCCACCTGCCAATGCAGGGGACAGGAGTTCAATCCCTGGTCAAGGAAGATTCCACATACCTTGGAGCAACGAAGCCCACGTGCCAGGACTACTGAAGCCCATGCGCCCTAGAGCTTGTGCTCCACAACAGGAGAAGCCACTGCAATGAGAAGCCCACACACTGCAACTAGAGAGTAGCCCCCACTTGCTGCAATTATAGAAAAGCCCACGCAGCAATGAAGACCCAGTGAAACCAAAAATAAATAAGTATACAAAGTCATTGTAGGGAATTCCCTGATGGGGATTTAACCACCTGGTCCAGTGGTTAAGACTCCATGCTTCCACTGCAGCAGACATGGGTTCAGTGATTCGTTGGGGAATTACTACACAAGCCACATGGTGCAGCCAAAACATTTCTTTTAAAATATTGGCTATCTTCCCTGCATTGTACAATATATCCTTGTGCTTATTTATTTTATAAGGGTAGTTTATACCTCCTAATCCCCTACGCCTATGCTGCCCCTCCCTCCTTCCCCAGTCCACTGGCAAGCACTAGTTTGTTCTCTATATCTGTGAGTTTGTTTCTGTTTTGCTATATTCATTCATTTGCATTGCTTTTTTAGATTCCACCTGTAAGTTTTTGTCTTTGTCTGATTTATTTCACTAAAGCATGATACCCTTCAGGTCTATCCATGTAGTTGCAAATAGCAGAATGTCGTTCTTTGCCAGGGATGTTCTTGAAAGAGTAATGGAGTTAGGACCACTGTGATGCTTGTCTTCATGGAGCTTCTGCTTTCATAGGGGATGCTAGGATTAACAAGCAATGACACAATTAATTATAATGATATAAGGTGGCTCAGCGGTAAAAGAATCTGCCTGCAATGCAGCCACCTGCAATACAGGAGACACAAGTTCAATTCCTGGGTCGGGAAGATCCCCTGGAGAAGGAAATGGCAACCCACTCCAGTATTCTTGCCTGGGAAATCTCATGGACAGAGGAGCCTGGAGGGCTACAGTCCATGGGGTCGCAAAGAGTCAGACATGACTTAGCGACTGAAACCATCACCACAATAATTCATTTGTGTTCAGGAGGAGCCTGAGAATAAAGAGAGCCTGGCCCAAGCTGGAGTCAGGGCAGATCTCTAAGAGCAGGTGATGGGCAAGCCAAGACCTGATGAAAAGAAGGGATAAACAGGCTGCATTGGTTTCCTAAAGATGCTATTCCCACGAACCATGTGTCTTGAGACAGAAGTAGATTCTCCCACAGGGCTGGGAGTTGGAGGTGCCAAGTCAAAGTTATTAGCAGGGCTAAGCTCTCTCTGAAGGCTCACGGGGGAATCATTCCTTATCCTGTCCTAGCTTCTGGTGCTTACTGGCCTTCTTTGGTTTACATGCAACTGCATCACCCGAATCTTGGCTTCTGTTCACATGACCTCCTTCCTCTGTCTGCATCTCTGTCTTCTCTTCTTATAAAGACACCAGTCATATTGGACTCAGGACCTGCTCTAGTTCAGTATGATCTCATCTTAATTAATTAAATCTGCAAAGACTCTATTTCCAAATAAGATCCCAACCACAAGGATCTGGGATTTGGATTTCAACACATCTTTTTTGGAGAAACAGTACAGCCCACAAGACAGGCTGGTCTGTGACAGTCATTGTTATTTGGAATCTGAGGTGGTGGCCCCCAGGTGGATCCAGACAAGCCCGGGGTGGCCTAGTAGGGGTGCCTGGCATCTGGTTTGCTTAAGGCAGTGGGACCTTGCAGGAGGAGGAGGGAAAAGAGGAGAAGGGGTTCAAAGAGCAGAGTCAGCACCTTTGAAGGTACAGACGGAGACACTTCCCTGGTGATCCAGTGGTTAAGAATCTGCTTGCCAATGCAGGGGACACGGATTCGATCCCTGGTCTGGGAAGATCCCACATGTTGCGGGCAACTAAGCCTGAGTGCTCCAACTACTGAGCCTGAGCGCCACAAATACTGAAGCTCATGCATCCTATAGCCTGAGCTCTACACCAAGAGAAGCCACTGTCATGAGAAGACCGCTCACTGCAACTAGAGAGTAGCCCCACTTGCTGCAACTAGAGAAAGCCCACACACAGCAACAAAGGCCCAGCACAGCCAAAAAATTAATAAATTTAAAAAAAAAAGAGCAGTCAGCACCTTTGAAGATACAGCCTGGGTGCCAACCCTACACCAGGTGGTCCACCCTGACACAGGGAGAAGTTGTCTGGGGACATAGAGGGAAGAGCCCAGGGTTCCAACTGTATCTGGCCTGTCTCCTGTCATCACCTGGGCTGTAGTTACATTTTCTGCATGAATACAGTAGCCACTGGCTGCATGTGGCCATGGAGAACTTGAAATATGGCCAGTCCAAATTGAGATGTTCCGTGGTTGCAAAACACACATGAAATGTTATCAGACTTAGAGAACACTACCCAAAAAAAGATAAAACAGCTCCACAATAATTTTTTATGCTTGTTACATGCTGAAATGATCATATTTTGTGTATATTGGGTTAAGTAAAAAGTATTATTGGGAATTTCCTGGTGGCCCCTTGGTCAGGACTCCATGCTCTCACTGCCAAGAGCCTGGGTTCAATCCCTGGTGGTGGTTTAATTGCTAAGTCATGTCCAACTCTTTCGTCCCCATGGGCTGTAGCCTCCCAGGCTCCTCTGTCCATGGGATTCTCCAGGGAAGAATATTGGAGTGGGTTGCCATTTCCTTCTCCAGGGGATCTTCCTGACCCCGTTCTCCTGTATTGCAGGCAGATTCTTTACCGACTGAGCTGCAAGGGAAGCCTGCAATCCCTGATTGGGAACTAAGATTCCACAAGCCATGTGCTCTTCCCCCCCCCCCAAAAAAATAGTATTTTTTTAAAATAGTATTATTAAAATTAATTTAATGTCTTTTAATTTTTTTATGAAGTTAGAATTGACATATAACACTGTATTCATTTTTAAAGTATTTAAGTATGCAACAGTATGATTTGCTATATGTATTTAATCTGGAGTGTTCACAATATGTTTAATTAACATCCACTACCACATATTCAGACTTCCCTGGTAGCTCAGCTGGCAAAGAATCCACCTGCAGTGCAGGAGACCCAGGTTCGATTCTTGGGTCGGGAAGATACGCTGGAGAAGGGATAGGCTACCCATTCCAGTATTCTTCCCTGGAGAATTCCATGGACAGAGGAGCCTGGCAGGCTACAGCCCATGGGGTCGCAAGAGTCGGACACAACTTAGCAACTAAACCACCACATATAGTTCAGTTTTTTTTCTTGTGATGAAGATTTTTAAGAACTACTCTCTTAGCAACTTTCAAACACAATACAGTATTATTAACTATAATCACTGTGCTGTACATGACATTCTGTTGACTTATTTGTCTTATAACTGAAAGTTTGTACCTTTGACCCTGTTCACTGATTTCATCCATCACTCATTGTCTCTGGCAACCACTTATCTGTTCTCTGTATCTATGAGTTGTTTGTTTTTTTTTATGAGTCCATATATAAGTGAGATCCTGCAGTGTCTTTCTCTGTATATTTACACAATATAAATAAACATATTTATATTGTTGTTGTTCAGTCGCTCCATCGTGTCCAACTCTTTGTGATCCCATGGACTGCAGCATGCCAGGCTTTCCTGTCCTTCACCATCTCCTGGAGTTTGCTCAAACTCACGTCCATTGAGTCGGTGGTACCATCCAACCATCTCATCCTCTGTTGTCCCCTTCTCCTGCCTTCAATCCTTCCCAGCATCAGGGTCTTTTCCAATGAGTCAGCTCTTCGCATCAGATGGCCAAAGTGTTGGAGCTTCAGCTTTAGCATGAATTGCTCCAGTGTATACGCAAGGTTAATTTCATTTAAGATTGACTTGTTTAATCTCCTTGCTGTCCAAGGGACTCTCAAAGTCTTCTCCAACACCACAGTTCAAAAGCAATTCTTCAGTACTCAGCTTTCTTTATGGTCCAACTCTCGCATCCATACATGACTACTGGAAAAACCATAGCTTTAACTATATGGACCTTTGTTGGTAATGTCTCTGCTTTTTAATATGCTGTTTAGATTTTCTTCCAAGGAGCAAGCATCTTTTAATTTCATGGCTGCGGTCACCACCTGTAGTGATTTTGGAGCCCAAGAAAATAAAGTCTGTCACTGTTTCTGTTGTTTCCCCATCAATTGCCATGAAGTGATGGGATCGGATGCCATGATCTTCATTTTTTGAATGTTGAGTTTAAAGAGTTTTTTCACTCTCCTCTTTCACCTTCATCAAGAGGCTCTTTAGTTCCTCTTTGCTTTCTGCCATAAGGGTGGTGTCATCTACATATCTGAGGTTATTGATATTTCTCCTGGCAATGTTTCTCCTAACTTGTGATTCATCTAGTCCAGCATTTTGAATGATGTTCTCTGCATATTAGTTAAAAAGCAGGGTGACAATATACAGCCTTGACATACTCCTTTCCCAATTCTGAACCAGTCCATTGTTCCATGTCCAGTTCTAACTGTTGCTTCATGACCTGCATACAGATTCCTTAGGAGGCAGGTAAGATTGTCTGGTATTCCCATCTCTTTAAGAATTTTCCACAGTTTGTTGTGATCCACACAGTCAAATTTATATATATTAATATATACATATATATAACTTTTCCCCCATGCTTCATGGCTTGTGGGATCTTAGTTCTATGACCAGGGGTCAAACCCATGCCCCGGCATAGAAGTGCTGAGCTCCAATCACTGGACTGCCAGGGAATTCCCCTATATCACATTTTCTTTATCCATTCATCCATTGGTGGAAATTTATGTTGCCTGCTTCCACATATTGGCTACTGTAAGTAATACTGTAATAAACATGAGGGTGTGCATATCTTTTTGAGATAGTGATATCATTTTTTTCAGATAAATATCCAGAAGTAGTTGGATCATATGATAGTCCTATTTTTACTTTTTTGAGGAACCAACATAGAGTTTTCCATAATGGCTCCACCAATTTGCTTTCCTACCAACAGGACTGAAGGGTTCCCTTTTCTCCACATTCTCACTGACACTTGTTATCTCTTGCCTTCTTGATAGTCGTCATTCTAACAGGTATGAGGTGCTTTCTCATTGTGGTTTTGGTAAGCATTTCTCTGATGATTAGTGATGCCAAGCACCTTTTCATCTACCAGTTAGCCATCTGTATGTCTTCATTGGGAGACTATGTATTCAGAACTGTTACTGGAAATCCTGCCTCTTGGTGAGTGTCGAGCCCAAAGGCACAACGAGGGATCTTTCTCAAAGCAGCAAAATTGGGGACCTTTTATGCTAAGATTATGTGCATATGCATGAAGGGGCTTGAGCAAAGGAGAATTCAGCATAGAATTTGGACAAAGTTTAACAGAGTCCAAGGTTTGAAAGTGAAAGTCGCTCAGTCGTGTCTGATTCTTTAAGACCCCATGGACTCTACAGTCCATGGAATTCTCCAGGCCAGAATACTGGAGTGGGTGGCCTATGCCTTCTCCAGTGGATCTTCCCGACCCAGGAGTCAAACTGGGGTCTCCTGCATTGCAGGTGGATTCTTTACCAATTGCACTATCAGGGAAGCCCTAGTCCAAGCTTTAGTTCATTGAAATCAGGAGGATTAGAAAAGGTCAACATCATTATTCCTTAGTGTCTAGTTAATTTGGTGGTTGAGTGCTTGAGGGAGGTTTGAATTTTGCTCAAGAAAGTGCTTCAGGCTAATCTTTACCACTGAAACAGAACTGGAAGTCTTTATAACTAATTTATTACCTGCACTGTTGTTACTTCTCTTGCCTGATAATAGTTATTTGTTTCTCTCTTTCCTTCCCTTATGATCATTAATTACCGAGACTTGATCAAGGGCAAGCTTGTAGCCAGGCTTAGATCACAAAATGCCTTAGGGAAAAAAAAATGGCTTCTCTTATGTCAAAGGGATTCCCTGGTGGGTCAGACTGTAAAGAATCCACCTGTAATGCGGGAGACCTGGGTTTGATTCCGGGTTGGGAAGGTCCCCTGGAGAAGGGAATGGCTATCCATTCCCATGACCTACCTTGGGAAAGCCCATGGACAGAAGAGCCTGGTGAGCTACAGTCCCTGGGGTTGCAAAGAGTAGGACATGACTGAATGACTTTCTTTTTTTTTTTTTTTCTTTTTTTTTTTTTTTTATCCCACCCCCCCTGAATGACTTTCAATTTCATTTTTCTTATGTCAAAAAGGTGTATCTGGTTCTTTTCCTCCAGGGATCTCTACCCTGTCTGCTTAAAACCCACTTAATTTTTTTTTTTTTTAATTTAGCGTTAGCGGGTCTTCCTGGAGAAGGAAATGGCAACCCACTCCAGTATTCTTGCTGGGAAAATCCTGTGAACAGAGGAGCCTGGTGGGCTATAGTCCATGGGGTCGCAAGAACTGGACACAACTGAGCACTTGTTAGCAGCAGTGGGTCTTAGTTGCAGCGTGCAGGATCTTTATTCCTTCACACAGTATCTTTCACTGGAGCACTTGGGCTTAGTTGCCCCAGCATGTGGGATCTTAGTTCCTCATGCATGCATGCTTGCTATGTCACTTCAGTCCTGCCAGACTCTTTGCAACCCTATGGAGCCTGCCGGGCTCCTCTGTCCATGGGATTCTCCAGGCAAGAATACTGGAGAAGGTTGTCATTTCTTTCTCTACTTAATTCCTCAACCAGGATCAAACCCGTGTCCCTTGAACGGCCAGGCAGATTCTTAACCACTAGACCACCAGGGAAGTCCCGCATGCCCACTTTTTAGTCCAATTATCTGTATTTTTTTTTACATGGCTATTAGAATATTGAAAAATGTACTTCATATTATGTTTCTGTTGAACAATGCTGCTCTGGATTTTTTGTGTGTGTGGTGGAAATTGTTCAGGAAAATAATTTTATATATAGGTATGTTCCTAGAACTTCCCTGGTAGTCCAATGGCTAAGACTCTGAGCTCCCTATGCAGGGGACCCAGGTTCTGATACCTGATCGGGGAACTAGATTCCACATGCTACAACTAAAGACTTCATATGCCACAACTATCAATAATAATAAACAAAACAAACCTGCTTGCCGCGACTAAAACTCCCACTTGACACAACAAAGATCAAAGATCCTGCATGCCACAACTGAGACCCAGTGCAGCCAAATAAATAAAGAAATATTTTAAAATAGTTTTTTCCAACTGTTGTGTGGATCTGAAGGGTCAACGATGGCATGCAGGAGGCCAAGAAGGATGCAACAGTGATGGAGGGGGCCAGACCTCAGAGGGCAATGGTGAGAGTAAGAATGACAATAGCAATAACAATTCACAGTAAAGTGGTAGTTGCTGTGTTTTAAGCATTTTGCATGTTCATTTCATTCTTCTCCGAAGCCCTAGGAAGTAGGAACAATTACTATCCCATTTGGCAGATGAAGAAACTGAGGTATAGAGAAGCAAGGTCATCTGTTTAAGAAACCTGGTTGCAGCCTCTGCCCCTTTGGGGACATGAGGACAATTAGGGACAGATTAGTAGGTGGACTGACAGACCCCGGGAAGGGAGACAATGAAGCCTGGGTATGGGGGAGCCAAGGGATGGGAGGAAAAGTCAGTGGTGGTGAAAGACAGGATCAATTAAGGATGCACCAAACCTGGGGAGCCTGAAGGACCTCCAAGAGGGGATACAAGTGGCAACTGGATGCTGGGTGTGGACAGATACCCAGGTGGAGAGCTGAGGTTGTGGCTATGCTGGCATGAAATGGGGGTAACGGGAAGGAATTGAGGGTCACAGTAAATCACTGCCCTCCTCCAGGAAGGAACTGTTACAGGAAGGGGGACCCCTTCCGGGGCCCAAGAATGGGCCCTTGTCTAACACTTGGAAATGAATTGTCCGAGGAGATACACATGCTGACAAAGCAGAAGACTTTATTGGCAAGGCGCGCCCAGGCAGAGAGCAGTGGGATAAGAAACCCAGGAGAACTGCTGTACCACATGGCTCGAAGTCTCACGTTTTTATGGTGATGGGGTTAGTTTCTGAGTTGTCTCTGGCCAGCCATCTTGCTTGGCCCGTATTTGGTCTGACTCAGGGTCCTTCCTGGTGGTTCAAATCTCTCAGCCAAGAGGGACTTCAGTGCAAAGGATCCTGGGAGGTTGGTAGGACATATGATGGACTGGCATTTCCTCCCTCCTTTTGGCCCCTCCGGAATTCTCCTGGTTAGTTTTGACGGCAGCACTGTATTCTTTATTGGAATCTCCTGTTGTGAGACAACGCATGCGAGTGGTTATCATCCTGCCTGGCCAAGGTGGGCAGTTTCCATCAACAGTGGTGGCCGTGGTGGGAGGGGGTCCAGGCAGGAAATCAAACAGAAAGGGATCACCCGTGGCCACCCCAGTCAGTCTGCCTCTGAGAGGCTATAAACTCTCCTTTCATTCCACAAGTTGCTTGAGCACCTATGTATGCCAGGCCCATGTTGAGTGTTGAGGAGTCAGCAGTGACCAAGATGGACAGAGATGTCTGCCCTCGTGGTGTGGTGGGGACAGTGGATATAACATAATAAGAATTATATATAAATAGAAGATCAGTGCTATGGTCTGAAAGTTTGTGTCCCCCCTCCCAAATTCATATTTTGAAATCCAACCCCCTTATGCGAAGTTATTAGGAGGTGGGGCCTTTGGGAATTGATTGGGGTTAGATGAGGATATGAGGGTACAGCTCCCCCATAATTAGATTAATGACCTTATGAAGAGGAAGAAAAACAAGGTATTTCTTTCTGTGTGCAATGCACCACCGAAAGGCCATGTGAGGACATAACCAGGAACAGGGCCTTCACCAAGACCCCTGCCGTGCTGGCATCCTGATCTTGGACTTCCACCATCCAGAAGTATGTGAAATAAATGTCTGGGAATTCCCTGGTGGTCCAGTGGATAAGAATCTGCCTATCAATGCAGGGGAAAGTAGTTCTATCCCTGGTCCAGGGAGAGCCCGCATGCCATGGAGCAACTAAGCCTGTGGGCCACAACTACTGAGAGCCTGCATGCTGCAACTACTGAAGCCCATTAAGCCCTCGGGCCTACAGTCTGTGCTCTGCAACAAGAGAAGCTACTGCGTTGAGAAGCAGCAATGAAGACCCAGTGCAACCACTAATAAATAAATGTCTAAATTTTTTTAGAAAGAAAGAAATGTCTGTTACATAACCTGCCCAGTCTGCCCTATTTATTATAGCAGCCCCAGCTTACTCAATCAGGTTATGATAACTGCTCTGGAAAAAAAAAAAAAAAATATATATATATATATATATATGTAGCAGGGAAGGGAAAAGGTCCCAAGGGTAGGGATGGGGTGGAATTTTGAAGATGGTCACACTACAGGTATGACATATGAATAAAATCCTGAAGAAGGCTGAGGGAGAGCCATGCAGATATCTCAGGGAAGAGACGTCTAGGCAGAGGCAACAGCAGGTGCAAAGGTCCTGAGGTGGGATGGTACCTATTGAATTTGAGAAAGGAGGCAGGTCTTCACATCACACACCCTTGTCCAGATCCTTCATCCAACTTCCTTCAGCTGGCTGGGGACACAGCCCTTGAGCTGGCCACTAGAGGCCACTCTCTCTGTGGTTTCCAGGGTCACTATACTCATTCTGCCTGTGAGATCACGATTGGCTTTCGCTGAGCCCTAACTGTGCCTCAAATGCCATGCTAAGCGCTTTAGAGAGATGAATTCAGCTGTCTTCCAAACGTTCCTCTGAGTTAGATGCATTGAAAACATTTACTGCAGTTTTATTGAGTATAAGTGACACACAACAAACCACACACTTTTCACGTGTACAATCCGTTGAGCTGGAAGCAATCACCATAATCAAGATATTAATACTAAACAAATCCTAGTTCTTTTTCTTAATCCCTCCCTCCCACGTCTCCCCACCCAACCCCCAGGCAACCACTATAGATGAGGTTGCATTTTCTAGAGTTTAAATAGAAACATAGAGTACATACTTTTAAAATTTTTGGCCTGGCGTCTTTCCCTCAGTAAAATTAGGAAGATTCATTTGTGCTGTATTTTCGAGCCCCTTTTTGCTCCTGGGGAAACTGAAGCACGTAGAGATGTGGCTTGAAGGGGGATTTTGGGTGAGTGGGTATCACACACAGATTGGGCCCCTGGTGGAGGCGGGTCCTGGGTGAGCAGCTCTCGGAGGAGCGCTCTGATCCCTCGGGGGACGCAGGCAGGTGCAGACGGCATAAGGGACCCCGCCTCGGGGGCGGGGGGTGGTCAGTCCCCCAGTGCCTGGAGGGGGCGGGGCCGGGGCCGGGCAGGGGCGGGGTCGAAGCCGGGGGCGGGGCGGGACCGGGGCGGTGCGACCCGGCTCTGGGGCCTCCGATAAGTACCTGCAGGGGCTCGGTCGCGCCTGGGCGCTGCGATAAGGCGGGCGGCGGTGGGGGTCGCGTGGCGCTGCCGGGAGGCTCCGCGTCAGGAGTCCCCAGAGCCGCCACCCGGGACCGGGGCCGGGGACCCAGGCTGGGGGCCGGGCCGGGGCGGGGCGTCCGGCCGTGTCACGCCCGCCTCCCTCCCGGAGCCAGGGCCGCTAAAATGGCGGCGGCGGCGGTGACAGCGTCCCGCGCCGGGCCCGGGGGCCTGGTCGCCGCACCGGGGCCGCACTAGCAGTTTCCTGGGCGGCCGCGTCCCGGCCGCGTCCTGGCCCCTGGGGCGCTCGCGCGCGGCCCCCGGGGCCCTCCGTCCGCCCGCCCGGCCCGCCCATGAACTCCGTGTCGCCGGCCGCCGCTCAGTACCGGAGCGGGAGTCCGGAGGACGCGCGCCGCCCGGAGGGCCGCAGGCCGCGGGGACCCCGAACCCCGGACCCCAACGGCCTGGGGCCCTCCGGAGCTAGCGGCCCCGCTCTTGCATCGGCCGGGACCGGCCCCGGAGAGCCGGACGAAGTGGACAAGTTTAAGGCGAAGTTCCTGACCGCTTGGAACAACGTCAAGTACGGTGAGGAGGGGGCGGGGCCCGGGGCTTCGATTCTGACGTGGGAGCGAGCTGAAGTTCTGGCGGGCAGGGCTAGGATCTCGGTGGGAGTCAAGGAGAGCCAGGACCCTGCCCTTGCCAAGTATTCCCCCCTTTGTTCCCCTCCTGTGAGTCACCTGTGGGTCGTCTCCCGCCCTGCCCAGCCCAGGGCGGGCCGCCGGCTGGCGGGTCCAAAGGGGAATGTGTTTTCAAGTTTCAGTCAACTCCTCAGTGTGATCTAGGACAAGGTTTTTTTTGTTTCCCTGTGCCTCCATTTTCCTCCTCTGTAAAATGGGTACAATAATCAGACCCGTTTTGATTCATCCTGAAATTAATGGCAGACATGCATGTGGCTTCCCAGATGCCATAATTGGTAAAGAATCTGCCTGCCAGTGCAGGAGACTCAAGGGACATTGGTTTGCTCCCTCAGTGGGGAAGATCCCCTGGAGGAGGAACTGGACAATCCACTTCAGTGTTCTTGCCTGGAGAATCCCACGGACAGAGGACCCTGGCGGCTTACAGTCCAAAGGGTGGTATAGAGTTGTACATGACTGAGCATGCACAAGCAACACATGTGGCTGTTATAGGGGCCCCGCCTCCATCTGAGAGGAATGTAGCACAGATTCCCCAAAAGCCTACCCTGAGATAAGAACTAGGACAGCCCCCGTCTCACACATGGGGGCATGCAAGCACTGTTGCTGTCCTGTTAGGGTACCTGTCTGCCAAGCAAGTGCTTCATCTTGCTGGGGGCTGCCCTATGTCTCCCAAGGTTGGGCAGTCAAAAGCCGGACCAGCTTTAGCAAGATCTCCAACGTCCATCTCTGTGGCCGCCGCTACCGCTTCGAGGGCGAGGGTGAGCTGGTGGCCCCTGACTAGGGTTGGAGGAGGCCCCAAAGGGGTGTTTCTGGTGGTAGCTAACAAACCTGCTCTTGCAGGTGACATCCAGCGTTTCCAGCGGGACTTTGTATCCCGCCTATGGCTCACATACCGCCGCGACTTCCCACCCCTCGCGGGAGGCAGCCTGACCTCAGACTGTGGCTGGGGGTGCATGTTACGAAGTGGGCAGATGATGCTGGCTCAGGGCCTTCTGCTTCACTTCCTGCCCAGAGGTGAGCGGTGGTGGAGGGGGAAGGGCACAGAAGGAGTATAGCGCCAACCCCAGGTCAAAAGTGTTAGAATGGTTTGTAAACCAAGAATTTCAAGTCCTGTTAGAATTGTGTGTAAAGTTAAGTTTGGGGGTGGAGTGAGAGTTGTTTATAAAATAAGTTTAAGGGGGGTCTTCTCTGGTGGCTCAGACGGTAAAGAATCCACCTGCAATGTGGCAGATGTGGGTTCTATCCTGGGTTGGGAAGATCCCCTGGAGAAGGGAATGGCTATCCACTCCAGTATTCTTGCCTGGAGAATTCTGGCAAGAGGAGCCTGGCAGGCCCCAGTCTATGGGGTCGCGAAGAGCTGTAGATGACTGAGCGACTTTCACTCACTCCTGGTGGCCCAGTGGTTAAGACTCTGTGCTTCCATTGCAGGGGGCTAGGTTCAATCCCTGGTCAGGAACTAAGCTCCCGCATGGCGTCAGTGCATCCAAAATGTAAAAATTAATAGCAAGTTTAAGGAATGTGAAAAGTGTAGTTAAACATGAGGTTTCTAATGGAGCATTAGTGTTGTGTGTGAATCATGGGAACTGCCCCACCCCCCCATACCATCGCCATTTGACAATTTGCTGCATCCCTACCAGACTGGACGTGGTCCCAGGGCGCAGGCCTGGGCCCCCCTGAGCCTTCGGGGTTGGCCTCTCCCAACCGGTACCGCGGGCCTGCCCGGTGGATCCCTCCGCGCTGGGCCCAGGCCCCTGAGCTGGAGCAGGAGCGCCGGCACCGGCAGATTGTGTCCTGGTTCGCTGACCATCCCCGGGCCCCCTTCGGCCTACACCGGCTGGTGGAGCTGGGGCAGGGCTCAGGCAAGAAGGCAGGCGACTGGTATGGGCCATCTCTGGTGGCACACATACTCAGGTGAGGGCCGTGGCAGGGGACGCGGGAGCCTCTGGGTCCCCTCCGGGGAACTCAGGCCTCTCCTCCATCCCCAGGAAAGCTGTGGAGAGCTGCTCAGAGGTCACCCGCCTGGTGGTGTACGTCTCCCAGGACTGCACAGGTAAGGGGCTGAGGGCTGAGGTCATGGGGTTCTCGCCCTGCGCCAGTCACTGCCTCAGCCGCCTCTTAGCACCCACTTTCCTCAGAAGCTGAGACAAGTTATGCAGCAGAGGGACCCTTAGAAAGGACTGGAGGCCCACATTGGGCGGCGGGCGCGCTGCTCAGGATCCCTTCATTCTCTCTGGAATCAGGAGAGGAGACTTCAGGGGCTTCTCTGAGTAATAGAATAAAGGACAGAAGGAATTCCTCTCTCAGGTCCAACTCACTCTTTTTTAAAAAAGAATGATTGTTTATTTTTGGCTGCACTGGGTCATTGTTGCTGCGGTGGGCTTTTCTCTCCTTGTGGTGAGCAGGGGCTACTCTCTTTGACTCTCTAGTTGCACATGGGCTTCCCATTGCTGTTGCTTCTCTTGTTGCGGAGCACAGGCTCCAGGCACTCAAGATTCCATAGTTGTGGCGCAAGAGCTTAGTTACCCCTCAGCATGTGGAATCTGCCCAGGCCAGGGATCAAACCCGTGTCCCCTGCATTGGCAGGCAGATTCTTAACCACAGGACAGCCAGGGAAGTTCCCAACTCACTTTTGCTTTGTAAACAGTGCTAATGCATACAAAAGTCAGGTCTCCTCTGCCTCACGGGGTTTTCAGGAGGATTAAGTGAGTCAGTGATAAACAGAACTCTTAGGGGCTTCCCTGCTGGCTCAGTGTGCTAAAGAACCCACCTGCCAATGCAGGAGAGATGGGTTTGATCCCTGATCCAGGAAGATCCCACATGCCACAGAGCACCTAAGCCCATGCGCCACAACTACTGAGCCTGTGCTCAAGAGCCATAACTATTGAGCCTAAGGGTCACAGCTACTGAAGCCCTCCCTCTAGAGCCTGTGCTCACAAGAGAAGCCGCTGGCCGTGAGAAACCGGTGCACCACAGCTAGAGAGTAGGCCCTGCTCTCTGCAGGTAGAGAAAAGCCAGAGCAGCAACAAAGACCCAGCACAACCAAAAATAAGTAAGATTTTTAAATTAAAAATAGTAACTTTTAGAACAGAACTTCTCATATGGTAAGTATTCACTGAATGTTACCTCTCTTTGTTATTGGGTGAGTGAAAGTGTCTCAGTTGTGTCTGACTCTTTGTGATGTGACCCCATAGACTATACAGTCCATGGAATTCTCCAGACCAGAATACTGGAGTGGGTAGCCTTTCCCTTCTCCAAGGGATCTTCCCAACCCAGGGATCGAATCCAGGTCTCCTGCATTGCCGGTGGATTCTTTACCAACTGAGCCACAAGGGAAGCTATCAGGGAAGCACCCCCTCATTGTTATTATGCCCTCCCAATCAGTTTAGCTTCATGGATTGGTATCAAGGAATCTACAGACCCTATACATTTTATGAAAAAGTATAGGCGTTTGGGGCAAGGTGTAATTTTTCGCAGAGAGCCTCTTAGTCTGTTAGGGCTGGTATAATGAAAGTACCGTAGACCAGGGAATTCCCTGGTGGTCCAGTGGTTAGGACTCGGTGCTTTTACTGCTGGGACCTGGTTTTGATCCCTGGGTAGGGAACTCCGATCCCACAAGCTACACAGCATAGCCAACAAAACAAAACAAGCACCCACAGGCTGGGTGGCTTGTAAAGAAGGTGTTTATTTTTCATAATTCTGGAGGCTGGGAAGTCCAGGATCAAGGCACTGGCTGTTTTGGTGTCTGTTGGGGGGCCTATTTCCTGGTTTGTTTCACTGTATCTTCAGGCAGCAAAATGGGCAAGCATGCTCTCTGGGGTCGCTTTTACGGGGCAGTGATGTCACTCATGACCGCCTCACCTCCCACTTCCTCATTCCATCACTTGGGGGAGGGGGTTAGAATTTCAACATCTGAAAGGGGAGAGGGGGGCTTCCCAGGTGGCGCTAATAGTAAAGAACCTGCCTGCCAATGCAGGAGATGTTTAAGAGATGCGGGTTCCATCCCTGCGTCAGGAAGATCCCCTGGAGGAGGACATGGCAACCCACTCCAGTATTCTTGCCTGGAGAATCCCGTGAACAGAGGAGCCTGGCAGGCCGCAGTCCATGGGTTCGCACAGAGTTGGACACGACTGAGGCATTCAGACCACTGCAGCTCTTGTCTCCAGGAAAGATTGAATGTCCTTTTCTGGGAGTCAGGACGGGGTTACATAGCCACGAGGAGATGACAGGAAAGCAGAGACCAGCGGATGGAACTTGAGGGACACACAGGGCCTTTCAGCTGACTGACTGGTGCTCCCATTTCCATCTCAGCAAGCCCAGGTGCCGAGTAGGGGAAGACTAGTCAGGCCCGGGATTGGACAGGCACTCTGGGCTGTGGGGAAGGCTCTTCACCTCCCTCCTGGCTTTACACTCTTTGTCATAATCTCAGGACCTCAGTCGCCCTTTCTGTGAAATGGGAGTGTCCATACCTGCCTGGTGTGCCTGGGATTGTCTGAGGGAGTTTGGGGCGGGGGGTGGCGAATGCTGGAAAGCTTTTCTGCCAGGAACAGGAGTGTCATCCAGGGAGGTTGCTCAGGCGAGGTTGGGCCCCTAAGGATGGAGGTTCGTACAGTGAGACTTGAAGGGCGGGCAAGAACGTGACCTGCTGCCCTGTCCTTGCAGTATACAAGGCGGACGTGGCACGCCTGGTGGCCCGGCCAGACCCTACGGCTGAATGGAAGTCCGTGGTCATCCTGGTACCAGTGCGGCTTGGTGGAGAAACTCTCAACCCCGTGTATGTGCCCTGCGTGAAGGTAGGTTCTGCCAGGCTCCCCCACCGCCCCCCTCACTGGAGCCCTGCAGACATTTTCAGCTTGGGTTAGGGGTTTATGCTTCCTTTGTCTCTTCATTGGATCATCCAGTAGTTATGAAGCACCTATTATGTGCCAAAAACCCTCTCAGCTGCTGGGGACTCAGAGGTAAACAGGTAACAGTTGATGCCGTCTGGGAGCTGACATTCTAGTGGGGGAGTAGCAGGCAGTAGGTGTGGAAGCAAGTTGACGGCTGTGGCGTTGCAACTCGTACTGTAAAGGAACCAAAACTAACATGATGAAGGGCAGGTGGGGGTGGCTGGCCAGCCTCGGAAAGCCCCTCTCTAGCCAGAAGCAAATGAGAAGCCAGGGGAGTAGTCGTCCAGGCAAAAGGAACAGCAAGGCTGGAAAGACCCCGGTGTGTTTACACCCAGAGCAAAGGCCAGTGATCTCCCCACAGCCAACAAGGCCCTCTACCGTCTGCCCACACTCACTCTCCACCTCACTTTACTCTGCTTCAGCCGCACAGGCCTCTTTTCTGCTCTCAGAAGACACCTGCCTCAGGGCCTTTGCACCTGCCATTCCCACCACTTGGAGTGCTCTTTCCCAAGACAAATTCTGAATTTCCTTAACTGTTTGCTGAAACATCATCTCTCAGTGAGGTCTTTCCTGACTCCCCCTGCTTAACACTGCAAAGCCTTCTTCCCTCCTTTTGTTCTTCTCCAGAGAGCTACCACCTTCTGACACATGACAGAACTTACTCCTCTTGTTCTTCGTTCTCCCACACTAGAACATAAGCTCCATGGGGACAGGGTTTTGTCCATCTTGGTCACTGCCACCCCCCAGGGCCCAGCACAGGCTTGGTTTTGCACACATTGGGCCTCTGTCGGTTTTTTTTTTTTTTGGAATGATTTTATTTATCTATTTTGGGCTGTGCTGGGTCTGTCGCTGAACTGGCTTTTCTCTAGTTGCGGCAAGCCAGGGCTACTCTTTGTTGGGGTGTGCAGGTTTGTCATTGCAATGGCTTCTCGTTGGGGAGCACAGGCTCCAGGGCATGGGCTTCAGCAGTTGCAGCTCCCAGGCTCTAGAGCACAGGCTCCGTAGTTGTGGCGTGTGGGCTTAGTTGCTCCCTGGCATGGGGGAGATGGGGTGTCTTCCCCGAGCAGGGATCCAGCCCGTCTCCTGCATTGGCAGGCGGGCTCTTTACCACTGAGCCACCAGGGAAGAAGCCCTGGGGCTTCATGAGGCATCAGGGTGCCTGACAGCACCTGCCCTGGGTCCTCACTCCACCGCCTTTCCTTCTGGCAGGAGCTCCTCCGTTCAGAGCTGTGCCTGGGCATCATGGGGGGCAAGCCCCGCCACTCGCTGTACTTCATCGGCTACCAGGGTAGGCCCACACCACACTGCTCTACATCCCCCCACACCCCCTTTCCACCGCCACCCCCTCCCTCACACGTCCTCCCTGCAGATGACTTCCTGCTCTACCTGGACCCACACTACTGCCAGCCCACCGTGGATGTCAGCCAGGCCGACTTCCCCCTGGAGGTGAGTGAGATGGGATCCCCGGGGGGGGTTGGAGGTGTGTGGAGGGAACCCCCTGAGCCTCCCTCATCTATCCACCCCAGTCCTTCCACTGCACCTCACCCCGCAAGATGGCCTTTGCCAAGATGGACCCAAGCTGTACCGTGGGCTTCTATGCTGGAGACAGAAAGGAGTTTGAAACACTCTGCTCAGAGCTGACCAGGGTGAGCCGGGTGTGCTAGGGGGTGGGGGGCAAGGGCAGGGCTACAGCTGAAGACAACAGAGGCCATGAGGCCAGCAGACCTGGCCCTGTTGTCAGGATTATTATCTTGCAGGAGCCCTACAGGGTTTTTCAGCTTGGGTTAGGTCTGATTTGAAAGCCCAGCTCTGATGAGAGCAAAGCGTCATGAAATGAAAAATTTAAGGGAACAGCTGGTCCCCAGAGGCTGAAGTCGTAGGACCTGCCTTGTCCTTTGGTTCTGTTGTTCTCAGGGATTTACCCTTACAGTGGTAAGAAATGACCACCAGCTTCTCTGGGTGTGCACACGGCCTCAGTCATCGGACTCTTTGCAATCCCATGGACTGTAGCCTGCCAGGCTCCTCTGTATGGGATTTCCCAGGCAAGAATACTGGAGAGGATCACAATTTCCTTCTCCAGGGGATCTTCCCAACCCAGGGAACCTGGGATTCTTTATTGCTGAGCCACCAGGGGAGCTGCCCCCCACCCTACCCCACTATCTAGTTCAGTGGAAAGAGCCCCCTGTTCTTAGCAGAGAAGGAAAATCCCAGGGCTGTGGTTCACTGGTTGCACAAGGTCATATGCTCATTACTGAGCCCATCACTGTAGCCAGAGGACAGACGGTGCCGACTGGCTGGTCTGCGTCACTGCCCTGGAGGGACGGGAGTTGACTTCAGGAAGTACCTGATAAATATGGCTGCTAAAATAATTTTATTTACTTGGGGAATTATCATGGCTTTGGGACTGAGCTGCTCTCTCTCCTCCCCACAGGTCCTCAGCTCCTCCTCAGCCACAGAACGATACCCCATGTTCACCCTGGTCGATGGCCACGCTCAGGACCACAGCCTGGATGACCTCTGCTCCCCACCCTCCCAGCAGACACTGCGGCTCCCTCGCAGTGGCCGGCTCCTCAAGGCTAAGCGCCCAAGTTCTGAGGACTTTGTGTTTTTATAAAGGGAGGGGATAAGGGAGAAGACACGACCCTATTTATTTTTTAATTTATGTCATGTTAGGTGTGGGAGCTTCAACTCCCCCCTGACAAGTGCAGCTGAGAGAGACCAGTCCAGGAAGCCTCCGGGCTGGGGCCGTTCAGCCAGGAACAGAGCCCGCACACCTGCCTCCCACCAGCTGGGCCCTCCTCATGGGGCAGGGAGGGAGGCCCCCGGGCACCCACTCAGGGCCTGACTCCGTACTGTAGTTTGCACTGGACCGTCCATGCCCCTCACCGGTCACAAAGCCCCTATCCTGCCAAGAGCTGGTGGGAGGGAGGAGGGGCCGTGGCTGCTGGGGGCTAATAAAGCCGTTTGACTTGACTGTGGCTATTGTTGGGCCCAGCATTTGAGTGTGTCTTGAGGGGAGGTTCCCCGAGTCATCTGGGGAAGCTTGTTGAGTAGGCCTCAGCTTCCACATCTCTAAGATGGGAAGACTCCCTGGCCTACAGGTAGATGTGGGGGGCCATACAGTCAAGGGGAAGGGGTCCCTGCAGGCTCCCTCGAGCTCAGTGGCTGCCCTTGGGCCCCTGCTGCTTCCTCCGTTGTCGGCCCAGCTGCCGGAAGTGCAGCCGTTTGGGGTTGAGGCCAAAGGCCTGCAGTCTCTGGCGGCTGAACTCACGTCCCCCGAGTGTCACTGTGGGGCCCAGGAGACGTGCCTTCTTGCCCCTCTTCCGCCTCTGGGGGGCCAGCTTCTCCGTGGGTGTCACAGGGTCTGCCTCTTCCTGTGCTGGGGTGCTCTCGGGCCGGGACTGCTTGCCACAGGCCCCATCAAGTGCCACCAGCTGTCCCGATGGGCCAGCTCTGTCTCTCTGTGGCTTCCCTGTGGCTTCCGTGGGCATCTCTGCCCTGGAGGAAGAAAAGTCATGGATCAGCCCAGGCCGGTCACGATTAGGTTCCTCCCCGAGCCTGCCCCGTTTTTATAGATGAGGAAAGGGGCAGCTCAGAGAAGTGGCCAGAACAATTTGGGGGCCTGCCTGCACTCAAACATGGGTCTGATACCACACTGGGATTTTTCTACTCTGAAGCCAGAGTGAGTGATTGATGCTCTTGATCACTGAGCCTGTGCCTACACTAAGCTCTTCACACAAACTAACTCATTTTAGCTTTATATCAACTCTGTGAGCACTCCTGATTTACAGATCAGGAAATAACAGGAACAGTAACAAGAGCTAATAGCTATCCAGCATTTATTGTTTTAAGCACTTTACCTGAATTGATTTACTTAAATCTTCAAAAAAAAGAAAAACCCAGCAAGAAGTGAGCCATCTGTATCTCCATTTTGCAAATGAGGAAACAGGCCCAGAGAGGGAAAATGACTTGCCCAACGTCATACAGCTATGGCCCAGCCAAGACCTGATGCCCAGGTATTGGAAGGGAAACCCTACCCCCAAGGTCATGTGACAAACAGCTGACAAAGCATGACTCAAACCCTGGGCCTGGCAGGGCTCCGAAGCCCACCCCTCCACCGCCATACTCACTCCTCTGGGCAGAGTGACTTGAAGATCTGCTGCTTTTTCCACATGTTCCGGGCCTTCTGGCTGTACGCCCTCTTGTCCTGCAGTTCCTCCTGCTCCGACCTGCGGGCCCCAAGTGGACACGTCTGTCGCTGGGTGGCCTGGGTGGGGCTCGTGCTTGCCTGCCAGCCTGCTTGCCCCTGCTCCCGGGGCACCCGGCCCAGCCCCACTCCATCACCTGTACATGCAGGTCTTCTTCAGGGAGCACCACCGATTCAGCTCCTTGTCGTCGGCAGCGAGGATCTGCAAGGGAAGGGAGGGTGGGGTCCTGCTAGTGAGCCCCGGGGGGCCCTGACTCTCAGCCTTAGTCACCTCATGGGTCAAAGCAAGGTAATGTTAGTTCCACCAAGCAGCAGTGTCATGATGGTGAGAAAGAGCTGATTTCTGCAGAGGCCAATGGAGGATTTTTTGTTGAGGGCATCAGATGGGAAAACTGAGGCCCAGAGAAGGGGATCCTTACCCCAAGTCACATGGCCAGGAAATGGCTAATGTCAGATTACAATCTGGGCCCTGACTGGTACACTGTGGTCCCAGCAGACTCAAACCAGGGGAGGGGTCTCCATGCCAATGACCAGCTTTGCTAATACAGATGAGACCCAGGTTCCCAACCTTACGACCTTAGTCTCCTCACTTATAAGTTGGGCACCCCACCTCAGAACCTACTGGAGGGTTGTCAGGATGATGAAGCGAATACAAATGGTCTAAGCTCAATCATTATTGGCTATTTTTACAGTCAAGCATCCATAGCCATCATGGCTAGGGCACAATGACATTCAAAGCACATTTGTTTCACATCCACAGTCATAAGGTGGGGCTGTTATAAGGCCCATTTTACAGATGGGGAAACCGAGTTACAGATCCTTAAGTCACGCGTCCAAGGTTATACAGCTGGTGAGTGGCCCGGTCAAGATTTCAACAGGTGCCAAGCCTTAATGGCCACGCTGCTGCCAATATACAGAATTAAAACATATTTACTGGGGCTTCCTGTGGGCAGAGCACTGTTTGAGCCCCTGCCTCACAGAAAACCTTTGTGGCAGGCAATATTACTAGTATTGTTATTAGCACTGTTGGTTCTATTGTTTTGGAGATAAAGAAATAAATAGTCTGTGTCACAACATGGCCAGTTCTGGGCATCCCCGCTTCTGGGGTACCCTGGGGTCCCACCTCCTCAGTGCTAAGTCCAAAGTCGCAGGGCACCACCGTGCGGTACTTGAAGCGACAGGGCAGGTCATCAATGATATCCTCGTAGTCCAGCTGGTAATACTCGTCCAGGTACTCCTCGAATGTCTTGTCCCCTGAGTGGGGACAGAGCCAGGCTGTCGGGGCGTGCAGGGCCCTAGGGAGCTCCTGCCCACCCACGGGCACCCGTCTGGGCCTCACCGGGGTCAAACACAGGTTTCTCCTGTCCCACGGCCGCAGCGAAGGGCGACTTTCGCTTCTTCTTGCCCAACGAAGGGGCCTCTCGCTGCTTCTTCCGGGGCTGGCTGGGGTCATAGTCGGCGTCCATCTGCCGGGACACACAGGTCAGGCCTGCCGGGGGACCCTCTGAGGCGCCCCCCTGGTTCCCACGCCCAGGGCACCTACATTGAAGTCGGGGTCCTCGCAGTGTGGCTCCTGTTGGCTCCAAGCTCCACCTTGCTCCGGCCCAGCCCACGTGTCCCAGTTCCAGTCGTCTGGTTCAGGCCAGACAGGCAGGGGTGAAGAGGGGATCAGTAGGCCAAGCACCCCACCCCCAGCCTGGTACCCCAAGTGACCTCACCTTCCAGCCCTTCTTCTTCCTCAAACTGCGGCTTCTCCTCCTCCATGGCGCCATAGTACTCGTCCCCGAAGCACTTCTACAGGGTCGGGGCCGGGAGGGTCAGCAGGGCCCATTCCCCGCCAGACACTGGTGCTCCTGCACCTTCTGTGGCTCCCCAGCACCGCCCCCCAGGACCCAGCTCCTGACGTGGGGAGAACCACACATAGAACCTGTGTGTCTACGTCCCTCCACACCCACTTCTTAGCTCATCTTGCCCCATCGACCCTCCCGCTCTCTGCCCCCGTTCCACTGGCTAGTAAAGGCAAATGTTGCTAACTGTGCCACTTACAAACACCTTCTACAGGCCCAACACTGGGCTGTGTCTCACTGCATTCTCACAAGCACCCCAAAAGACAGAAACTACTAATACACACAGAACCTGAAGCTCAGGATTACGAAGCTCCTAGAAAGTGAAGGTTTACCTTCAACTACACAGCACCTACCCACTCCACTTTTCACCTGGCCCGTCTACTCATCCTTACTTTCCCTTCCATGAACCCCCAGGCTGAGTCTGGGTCCACTCTGTGGTGCCCGGGGTCCCCACTGCGGCTCCCATCCAGGTCTCATTGCCTGCTTCCATGGTCTGAACGTGTTCCCCCTCCCAATACAACAATCAACACTAATGGCTCAGTAAATGAATTTAAAGAAAATTCAGTGACCCACGTTTCCCTGAGCATTTACCAAGTTAATTAGCATTTAGTATTTCTCACGGACCTGAGGTAAATGCTGCATTTTGGACCCACTTTACAGACAAGAGACACAGGATTAGAGAGGTCAAGTCACTTCTCTGAGCCAGAAAGGGATTGCTCACTCCCGAGCCACACTCAGCTGCAGTCAGGCTGGGGCTCTGGGGTCACACCTGCATGAGCTGGTCGTGCCGGGCAGGGTCGAAGTCATCCTCCAGGTCCTGCTCTTCAAAGCCCAGCGTCTCGTTGCCCGTGACCTGCCGCAGCCTCTCCAGCTTGGCCAGGATCTCCTTCCTCTTCAGGTTCTTCAGCTGCTTGAGCTCCTCCTGCTTCCTCGCTTTCTCCTGCAGGCGGCAGGTCAGGGGGAGAGGCCGCGTGTCAGCAGCCCTCCTAACCCCTGCAGGTGGACAGCCCCCCAAAGGCCGCCCTGAAAGCCACTCACCCTCTTCTTCCGCTCCCGTGTCTCCTCCCTCTTCTCCTTCCTGCGCTCGTCCTTTCGGCGCACGGAGGAGGCGATGCTCCGAGGGTAGGTCTTGACCTGTGGGCACCAGAGATGATTCTGGGTTCCTTCCCCGGCCTGGGACCCTCCGGCCAGGTTCTCCCTGGCCCCCGGCCCCCGACTCCCAGCCCGGCCACCCACCGAGGCAGAGTCTGGCTCCTCAAAGCGGAAGTTGTACTTGAGCTCAAAGTCCTCCTGCTTCTTCAGAAACAGTTCCCCCTCGTCTGAGGAGTCGTCCACAGCTAGCTGGACCGGGGGACCAGGGACCCTGAGGGATGAGATGGGGCGGGGCTGGGAGGTCAGCAGAGCTCCTGTAAGCCTATGTACCAGCGTGTTCACGTGTTTAATCCTCACAAGAACCCTCTGCTAGGGAGCCACTGTTACCCCATTTTACCGATGGGGAAACCGAGGCATGGAAATCCAGGAGCAGGGCCCGCTGGCTCCAGAGCCCACACTCTGGGTCTCTTCCTCAAGAAAGGCCAATTCTGGGGACTTCCCTGGTGGTCCAGTAGTTAAGACCTGCGTGCGCTTCCAGTACAGGGGGCCCAGGTTCAACCCCTGGTCGGGGAACTAAGATCCTCCATACCATAAATGCAGCCAAAAATAAAAGGCTAACTCGGCTGCTGTTGTTCAGTCACTAAGTTGTGTCTGATTCTTTGCGACCTCACGGTCACAAAGCCAGGCTCCTCTGTCCTCCACTATCTCCTGGAATTTGCTCAAACTCACGTCCACTGAGTTAGTGATGTCATTCAACCATCTCATCCTCTGCTGTCCCCTTCTCCTCCTGCCTTCAATCTTTCCCAGCATCAGGGTCTTTTCCAATGAGTCGGCTCTTCAATCAGGTGGCCAAAGTATTGGAGTTTCACCTTTAGCATCAGTCCTTCCAATCAATGTTCAGGGTTAATTTCCTTTAGGATTGATTGGTTTGATCTCCTTGCAGTCCAAGAGACTCTCAAGTCTTCTCCGGCACCCCAGGGGATCTTCCCGACCCAAGGATCGAACCCATGTCTCCTGCATTGGCAGGCGGATTCTTTACCACTGAGCCACCAAGGAAGTCCCTAACTCTGTTACCAACTGTGTGATAAAGTAAACACCCAGTGCCTTTTCCTTTCTGGCCAGTGCTGTCTCTAGGCCCCTGGGGGACAGGAGCACTCACCTTTCCTCCTCTTCGTCTTCCTCCTCCTCTTCCTCCTCCCCTTCTTCCTCATAGCGTTTGTTGAGGATGTAATCTCGCAGGAAGCGCTCTCCCTCGTCCAGCTCTGGGTTGTTCCAGAATTCCCTGAGATGAGTCTAGGGGTGAAGGGTGTGTGATAACACCCAAGTCAGGGACTCAGGGTCAGCAAAGCAGCGGGGTAGGGGCGTAGATTGTGGGCACCCAGTGGGTGTAAGTGAAGACTGCAGCTTCACAGCCAGTCTATGAAGTAAGTGGGATAATCCCTGTGTTATAGATATAGAAGCTGAGGCCCAGAGATGTGGGGCCCCATCCTCAGAGGATGTGCTTCTGGGGACTCCTCTGGGGGTCCAGTGGTTAAGACTCCGTGCTTCCACTGAAGGGGGCACGGGTTCAATCCCTGGTTGGGGAACTTAAGATCCCAAAGGCCGCATGGTGCAAGGGGAAAAAAGAAAAGGAAGAGATTATGTGCTCCCGGCTGGCCATTCAAGGGTCAGTTTCCAGGAAAAGGCTGAATGCAGGCAGACCTGGAAGTTTAGGGAGTCAGTAACAAGGGATGGGAACTCACCAGTTCTTTCAGGGTGTCAGGGTTCTGAATCTCCTTCTGCCCCTTCAGCCACTCAATGTAGTCGGCATCCTCCTGGGCCTGAGGGGTGGCCAGTGATGAGGATCTGCAGGACACCCCTGGTGCCCCCTCTCTGCCACCACCCCCCATCCCCCTGGGACCCAGCACCCACCTTCTCCTCTTTGCTTTTTGCACGTTTCTGCAACAACCCGGAGCCACCTTCCTCGGCACTGTCTTCATCCTCACTGTCCTCCACGAATGCCCGGAAACTGCCCAAGTGAGAAACAAGCTTCAGGATGGGTGTGCTGGCCCTGCCCGCTGCCCCAAAGATAAGCCCTATCTACTAATAAGCCCTGAGCTCCTCCTGACCAGCCCAGAGCGGTGCTGTGACATACAGCCCATGATCAACCCCATTTCACAGATATAGAAACTGAGGCCCAGAGACAGCAAATGACAGGCCCAAGGGCACACAAGTGCCCATTAAGTGGGCACATTAAGTGACAGAGCTGGATTTGAACCTGGGCCTGCCAAGCTCAGAGCCTCAACTCTTTTCTACTTGGCTGCTCAACCGGCCCCAGGGCTCACCTTTCCTTCAGCTGTTTCTGTTCTTCCACATAACTCTTTGACGAGGTCTCCTGCAGAGAGAGTGACAGGGGCCTCAGACCCAGCCACGGGCCCCTCAGCCCCCCAACCCTCCCACCCAGCCTCCATCCCACACACCTGGAGTCTCTGATCAGAGGTTTCCCCATCTGAATTCTCCTCGTCGACATATTTGCTGGGCAAGGAAGGATGAAGGTTTCAGAACAGACTCCCCCTGGCCTGTCTGTCACCGTGGGGTGGGAGGCTCTTAAGAGCAACAGCCGGGGCCTCCCTGGTGGCTCAGTGGTAAAGAATCCGCCTTCCAATGCAGCAGGAGACACAGGTTCGATCCCTGATCCAGGAAGACCCCACATGCCTTGGAGCAACTGAGCCCTTATGCCACAATTATTGAGCATGTGCTCTAGAGCCCAGGAGCCACAACTACGGAGCCCACATGTCGAAACTACTGAAGCCCAGATGCCCTAGAGCCTGTGCTCCACAAGAAGAGAAGCCACTGCAATAAGCCCCCACACCACAACTAGAGAGTAGCCCCTGCTTGCTGTAACTAAAGAAAATCCCTCGCAGCAATGAAGACCCAGCACAGCCAAAGATAAATAAATAAATAAAAATTATTAAAAGAGACAAAAATTCAAAAACAGAGCAACAGCTGGGGGGCGGGGGTAGTGGGATGTAGGCAGGTCACCAAGCCACCTGCTCTCTGAGGTTCTCCCAACTCTGGTGAGTCATTGGCTTCTTCCCACGCCTGCCCCTAAGTCCCCCACGTGTCCACCTGCCCTGGGAAGGTAGAAGCGGAGGAGTCAGGCTGTCTCCTCACCCTCCTTTCTCCAGGATAACCTTCCTCTCGTAGTCCTTCAGGTACATGGGCTGCACCTTCTTTCTCTTCTCAGCTGCTGGCTCCTCTTCGCTGTCTGAGGACGATGCTGCAGGGCCACCACAAGACACCTGTCATCACCCACACCCACAACCCCCTTCCTCCCCCAGGCAGAGAATAACTGCTGGGCCAGAGTCAGATGGAGGTTTCAAATCCCCAAGCCACCAGTTCCCAGCTATCAAACAGGCATCACACTTGCTACTACCTGGTAATAGCTGGTGGTGATCACTCAGTGAGTAATTCACACTCAGAACAGTGCCAGACACACAGCCATTATTAGTGACAACAGGTCATAACCCTGGACACTCTTAGCTGATTAGTAATCAGTTTTTTGGTTTTTTTTTTGGCTGTGCTGCGTGGCATGTGGGATCTTAGTTGCCCCACCAGGGATGGACGTGTAGAGTCTTAACCTCTGGACGACCAAGGAAGTCCCTCTGCTAATCAAGTCTGACTTGTAGGTGAAATAAAAGTGAAAGTGCTGGTCGCTCAGTTGTGTCTGACTCTTTGCATCCTATGGACTGTAGCTTGCCAGACTCCTCTGTCCATGGGATTTCCCAGGCAAGAATACTGGAGTGGGTAGCCATTCCCTTCTCCAGGGGATCTTCCTGACCCAAGGACTGAACCCAGGTCTTCTGCATTGCAGGCAGACTCTTTACTGTCTGAGCGACCACGGAAAGATCCATTAAATAGCCACAACAGCTTCTAAGGCAATGAGGACCCAGGGTTTCATGAGAAGCAACCCCAGACCTGTTCGCTGATAGAAGGTGGCATCTTTCTGATAAATGCGGGGGTCCTTCTTCTTCAACAAGGAGAGAGTTCTGTAAAAGTCACGCTCTTGCTGGGGGTCAAATTCCTAGAGCAGAAAAAGGGGGTGGGGACAGACTTCAGAAGGGGGCTGTGATGGGGGCAGTAAGCAACAGGGGCAGGAAGGCTGAGAAGGTGTGGGAATTAGGGTGCAGGGAGGGGTACAAGTTAGAAGAAGGGAGAATCCAGCTGGGTAGAGGCAGGTGGGGGGAGGGCTGGAGGGCTGGATATGAGTGGGAGGGGGGTCAAATAGGTGGGAGAGGGGACCCCGTGGGGGTGGACCACACATGAGCAGAGAATAGGAAGCAAAAAAAGGTAGCAGGCAAGGGGGTGGTGGTACTTCCCGGAATCAATAAGCGATGAATGATACAGGGGCAGGTGGGCAGAGAAGGCATATGAAGAACAGAATGGGAAAGCTGGATGGCTCAGTGAGTCTAGGAAGATCAGGGCTGGTGTGGGGAAAAGCTGGGTGCTCCACGTGGCAGAGGGATGCCCCATTTTGGGGACAGAGGCAGACAGGGAGAAATGGTTAGACTGTCAGGGATGAAGGCGCGATGGGGTTGGACGTTAGCTGCCCCCTGTAAGTCCGGGCCAGGATGCGACAGGGCCCTTGGACACCTCTCGCAACTCCGGGACGGAGGCGGAGAAGCTCACCACGTGCTCGTCGCTGGAATCAGACTCGGAGCTGGAGTCGCTGCCGCTGTGCTGGTCCCCGTAGCGATCTTTCACTGTGGGACAAAGATGCGAGCCCCCCACCCAGGTGAGCCTGGGGGACCAGATCAAGCCCCACCTGCGGACCGCCCAACACGCGCCGGCGCCCCACGCGCATGCGCCCCGCACTCACGCCGCTGCAGCTCCTCTCGCTCACGGTAGCGACCGTACCGCGCCGCGAACGCCGCGTTCACCCGCAGGGGCGACGACCCGCGAGGCTCCGGCATGGCTGCCCTCCGACCCACTGCGCATGCGTCAGGAAAGCACCGCCTCCCCGCAGGCGGGGCTACGCACAGTTGCCTTTAAATAGGGGCGGAGCTTCCTGGGCCGCAAAGAACCCTGCCTTGGGCCCTTCCGGGATCCCTGGCCCTGGGACTGCAGTCTCCGCCCACGAGCCACGCCTCTGCGGGCAAGGCTGCAGCCACCGCCCATCCCACTCCCCCACCCTCGGGGCTCCCGGCACCCAGCTGACATCTGGGGGCCCTTTCTCCACTCGCGGTTTCCTGCCTCCCTTCCGTTCCGACAGCGTAAACCGCTGCCCCACCCAGCTCACTCACCCCTGGCGCCCTGGGAATTACCACTCTCTCCCCTCCTCCAAAGCATCCACGATCCGCGACCCCCAAGGCCCATCCCCATAAACATCCTGGACGCGCGACTCTCCATCGCGGCCTCGAAAATGACAAGCCACCCGCGCTGTGGTCATGCACAAGTCTTAATTTAATGGGTAAAAACATTAAATTACACACACAATATTTTCCATAAAGCTTAATAAATAGACTTCTTTTTTAAACGCTGTACAAGGGACTGGAAATGAAGCTTTCAACAAAATATGAATGAACTCATACTCCCCTTTTATCGATTTGGAACACTCCCCCCTCCCCCATGCCGGAAAGCAGTGTGCACACTTGAGGTCTCTCTCTGTAAGCCGGCCAAGGTCGACAGGTTCCAAGAGCCTTGGAAGAGATGACCTCACTCGAGGGTTGGGGTTTTAAACGCTCTGCCCTTGGGACTCTAGGCGTGTAGGAAACTGAACCGTTTAGGTGGCTGTTGCCTGTAGGAGCCCTTCTCTGCCCAACACACCGAAAGGGGTGAGAAAAAAAAAACGAGAAATGCACGTCAAACACACACACCCCAGAAATCAACACCAACAAGCCACAAAACCGGTGCCCCTCGGCAGCGGGCAGGAGGAGCCAAGGGAGAAAGTGTTTCTTCCCTCTTCTGACACAGAACTCAGCTGGGTCCTGCTGCCGGAGTGGGTGGCCCCAGGTCACAGGGGTGCCACCGTGTGCCGCTGCAGTATGTCCATGAGCTCTTGGGCCCCTCGCCCCCGTGCCAGCTCTAGGGGTGTGAGCCCCCTGGCGTCCCTGTGATGGAGATCAGACTCGGCAGCCAGGAAGCTGACCACAGGGGTGTGGCCCTCGCTCACTGCCAGGTGGATGGGGAGCGCCCCGGTGCCATCGGGTGCGTTGACATCGGCACCGTGCTCCACCAGAACTTTTAGGGTGTCAAGGAATCCAGTGCGGGCTGCATCGTGGGCCGGAGTGGTGCCTGAGGCGTCCTGGACATTGGGGCTGGCGCCTTGCTTCAGGAGTTCCAGGGCAATGGTGGGACTGCCAAACATCATGACCTGGTGGGGGGATGGGGGGGTAGAGAAGGGTCAGGGAGTCTCCAAAGGAGGAAGTCCAGGGAAACGGGTGACTGGAGAGAGAGGTCATTCAGGAGTTGACAATGCCAGATATAAGGTTCTCAAGAGAAGGAGAAACTCCGGGGAACATAAACTTCTAGGCAGCTGTTGAGATCCCAGAGAACAAGATCTCCTGGGAATAAGGACCTTCAAAAAAGTGGTCACCCCCCACTTGGCTATAGCCCCCATGGAAAATTTCAAGGAACCTAAGACCATCCCCCAAGGAACCAGAGACACTTCTCCCCACAGATGGGAAATCATCAGGAAATATGAACCCCACCAGGAAACAGACCTCAGAGAACAGTCCGCTCCAGGAAATGGAGATGGCCAGGGAATTTAAAACCCCTTCTCCAAGGAATCTCCCCCTCCATAGTAGGGATCCTTTCTGATGAAATGGGGTTCCCCTTTTGTAAATGTCCCCAAGGGAACAGGGACTCCCATGTAATCTGTGACTATTCCCTTATTGGTATCCCCCTTCCCATATGCCAATATGAAAACCCCGCAGGAATAGAGATTCTCCCCCACAAGAAACTGGATACCTCTCAGAGAACCCCCAGAAAATGGGTACACCTCGGAAACAGGAATCCTTCCTTCCTGCGGTCGGATCGTCCATAGATGCTCCAAGACATTGGAGCCGCCCTCGTGAAACTAGGATCCAAAGAAGCTGCACTCTCACTCAGGGAATAAGAACTTCTCCAGGGAAACTGAATCCATCGCCATCAGAGAACAAGGAATCCTCCAAAGATGGAAAGCTCTCCCCTCCCCCAACCTAACCCCATCCACCACCCACCTAAGAAAGGGGACATCAGGGAGCCAAGTCAGCCCAGAGATGCAGGAACAGACCTCAGTCGGCTACCAACGGGAACAAGGAGAGAAGAGGGAAGGGGTCTGAGGGCCGGCCCGGGCTCACCTGCAGCGCCGTCTTGCCAAAGCGATTCAGAACGTCTGGGTGCACCAGCTCGCGGTGCAGAAGGCGGCGCACCTCCTGCACGTCTCCTCGGGCCGCCGCCCCGCTCAGCCGGTCGCCGGCGTGGACCTCTTCCAGCAGCATGTCGACCCTGGCGGCCTGTGAAGCCCCCCGCCCCACCCCGCGGCGGTCAGTGCGGGGGAGCCCACGGCGCTGGCCCAGACAGCCCTCCCGCAGCGTCCCCGGCCTGCAACGAGGCTCCGGGTCGGACTCTCCTGTCCGGGTCTCGGGCGCGACCCCCGCCCTCCCGGCCGGCTCCTCCCCCTGTCACCCGGTGGGTAGAGAGGGACTGAGAGCCCGGGCCCAACCCTCCGCTAGCCCGCAGGGCCCTGCCCGGCGCCCGCCCCTTGGGGGCCGGGTCTCCCCCCAACTCACCCTCCCTCCTCCTCGACGGGCGGGGTCTGTTCTGAGCCTGCGTCTCCGCCGCTGTGGAGCAGGCCGCTAGGGGGCGGGGCTGCGAGAGCTCTGGCTCCGCCCCCAAACGCCGCGGATTTGTTTTCTTATGAACTTGCTACGTTGTAGCCCAGCCGAGTTGCCCGGCTCCCGACCCTGTAGTGCTCCGCCCTCCTGGCCAGCGCAGCCAATGGCCACGCGTCGCCAGGGAGGCTTTGGGCGCCGGCGTGGGCGGGCCCGCTCCTGATTGGACGAACTGCGGCGACCGGTGGACCGCGGACAATGGCGGGGTTTTCGGTTTTTCAAAAGCGACCGGTGGGCGGGAAAGAGGGCCCGTTTAACTGACCCAGGGGAGAAAGGTCAGGAGCAGGGTAGCGCGGGCTGCTCCGCGACCTCGGCACCTCCGAGGGAAAGGGAGGCAGGGCTGGGGCCGCCCAGCTTGGAGTTATGCGGTGCGATATTTGTTAGTTCTTACTGTGCAGAGCGCTTTATTTCATTCATTCACTGTGTGCCGAAGCCGTTCCTAGCGCTGGGGGGCCTGCATTCGAGCTACTAAGTAATTTTAGTGTTAAGCACCGTGAGCAAAATAAAGCATAGATATGGGGTGAGTGAGAAAGGAATCACGTTTGGCTCAGATTGCGCCAGCCCTGGCACAGCAAATGCAAGGGCGTGGAAGAAAGTTCATTCTCCAGCTGCCACGTGGGTGAGCCTGAGAGGCGAGAGTCGCGTCGGAGGCCCTTAACAGAGGCCTTCAACAGCGGGGCCTTCACACATTTACTGACCCCCTACTGTGTACTAGGCATCCCAGTGGAGTGCAAGCCGGGTGCCTCCTGGCTGCTGGATGCTTACCTTTTAGAGCTGGAGACGACAATAAATATTTTCAGAGTGGTAAACACTGTGGAGCTGACAAAACGAGATAAATAATAGTGTCTTGGGAAAAGAAGGCTTTGAAATAGAGAGGTCGGGGATGGCCGCCCTGAGAAGGTGACATTTGATTTGAGAACTGAAGGTGAGGGAAGGAGCCATGTGGCTCTCGGGAAAAACATACCAGATGGAGGTGCTACAGATTCAAAGGCAGAGGTGGAAACATGTCTAGTAAGTCCAGGAAGAGTGAGGTATAAAGGGAGAGAAGGGGGAGGAGGTGAGAGCTGAACAGGCTTGTGGGCTGCGGTGAGCACTTTTACTTTCGAAAAAGAATGGGGAATTTCCCTGGCGGTCCAGTGGTTAAGACTCCGCGCATCCGCTGCAGGGGGGTCCAGGTTCAGTCCCTGGTCGGGAACTACAGTCCCGCATGCTGCCCAGAACGACAAAAATCAGAGCGGAAAACCCTGGGAAGCTTCTGTATTGAGGAGCCACGATCTGGTTTAGGAGTTATAGGCGCCCTCTGGTGGCTGTGATGGGAACTGGCTGTCATGAGAAGGGGAACGTGACTGTCATGGGAGAGGGAAGCCCAGAGCCTGGGAGACCAAGGTGGAGGCAAACGCGAGGGCTCAGTTGAGAGATGACCAGGGCTGAGAAATGGATATATGTTGTCCACTCTTATCCCAGCACTCCAGGGACACCCCTGGCATCCCCATCCCCCAGCCAAGAAGTACATAACAGCAGCTAGATTCATCTTTTTAATGTCATCCTAAAACTCAGAAATGGGCCAGCGGAGCCTCTGGGCTCAGCAGCTGTGGAGGAGGGACTCCCCACACCTCCTAAGGCAGGTCACTGCAAGAAGGCACTCATGAGGGGGACTTCAAGCCCCTCTTCTATTTCTTCATATAAAATTGGAGGAGGGGGAGGGGTTAGAGTCTGAGAGCTGGAGACTATCACTCCCAGCCTACCAGTAAGGGAAAAAGGAAGGAGCAAGTCAGGTGCTGGGAGTAACAAACCGATAATTCAAGGGCTGCACGAACACACACACACACACACACACACACACCCATCTTCCCTCCTTCTCTAGTGGAGTCTGCAGTTGGGGCCTGGGGAGAAGACAGCCCAGGTTCAAGCCCCCACTTCTCCCTTCTAGCTGGTACGAAGTTGATAATCTGCAGGGAATCAATGAGCAGGGACCATCTCAGAATTGGGGGAAGGAGACAGAAGGACAGCACCCCCACCCACAGCCCATCCCCTTCCCCAGTGCTCGTGATCAACCCCACAGGTAGGTAACAGGGCTAAGGATGGGCTTAAACATGGGGACTGTAACCTCAGCAACATGCCTGTTTCCAGGCAATAGATGGGGCTGCTGTGTGTTCAGTTGCTTATCCAAACCCCACCTCCACTACCCTGGAATTGGCAACTGTGCCCCTTTTAAAGATAGGGAAACTGAGACTCGGGAGGGCACACTGACAAAGACAGGATAGACCTGGGGGCCACGCCTGTCGGTTTTGGAGCCCTCTGAGACAAGATGTTTCAAAGCCCCAAGACCGTCCCCATTCATCTCCTTGTCCCTGTCATTTCAGGGAGCCGGGCTGCCTTACCGCCACTCTGGGTGATATAGCGGACCCAGGGCAGGGCCTGGTAACCGCTCTTCTCAATGATCTTCATGTATCGGACCTGGAAAGGGATGAAAGGAGGTGACCTAGGGTAGGGGGAGAGAGCAGGCTGGGGCCAGGGGAACATAAATAACACAACTTCTGGGAATAAGAAAGCACAGCCTGGGAGGAATGAAGTAACGAGGCTCAGGGCAAAGATGTGACCAGGACAGTGTATGTGTGCGGGGGAGATCAGGTGGTCCAGGACAGTGGGAAAGACGGCACATTCTAAGAGAATTGACAAAATACAGTTTAGGCACAGGGCAAAGTTAGCGGGGAGGGGAAGGGGACCCAGGCTGAGAGCAGAAAAGGCAACACCGTGAGACTTCCCTGATGGTTCCGTGGTTAAGAATCTGCCTGCCAACGCAGGAGACCCGGGTTCAATCCCTGATCTGGGAAGATCCCACATGCCCTGGAGCAACGAAACCCATGCACCACAACTACTGAGCCTGTGCTCTAGAGCCCAGGAGCCACAATTAGTGAGGCCACGTGCTGCAACTACTGAAACCTGTGTGCCCTAGAGCCCGTGCTCCACAAGAGCAGCCACCAGTGAGAAGCCCACACACCACAACTAGAGAAAAGTCTGTGCAGCAATGAAGACCCAGCACAGCCAAAAATAAATAAATAAAATCACTTTTGAAAAAAAGAATCTGCCTGCCAATGCAGGGGACATGGGTTTGATCCTTGGTCCAGGAAGATCCCACATGCCAAGGAACAACTAAGCCTGCATTAAAAACCCTCGGGCTCTAGAGCCCATGCTCTGCAATGAGAAGCCACCGCAATTGAAAAAATAGCCCCTAGTCACTGCAACTAGAGAAAGCTCACACACAACAATGAAGACCCAACACACCCAAAAGTTAAAATTAAAATGTTTGTTTAAAGAAAAAGTAACACTGTTCCAGGAAAAGACAAGAATGATTGTATAGGAGGAGATAAGCCAAGCCAGGGAACGGAGGTGGTCCGAGCCAAGAGATGTGAGAAAGGGGGACCCACCAAGGTCAAGGAGAGGAACTACCCTGCCCCCTTCCCTCACCTGGATCCCGGAGACAGTGAAATAGGGAATCTCAAACTTCACCCCAATGGGGGGCCGGCCCTCTACTTCCTCCTTCTCCACGCTGGGGAGGCCAAAGTGGGCACGCATCAGGTACTCCTTGCCCCCCTGAGGGAACATGGGGGTATCAGACACATTGAGGGTCCCTATACCCCAGACCACTCCTCATGGCAGCCCCCTGGGGGCAGGCTTTGCTCTCAGCCCATTTGACAGACCAGAAAGTAAAGGCTCCTGGCCCAAACTTGCAGATGAAGCATCTGACAGCAAAGCCTAGTTGGGGGCCTTCTGGTGATCATCTCCCATCTTCCAGGGGCTGATGAACATCGCCCAACCAAGATCCCAAAATGAGACCAAATCCTCCAGCAGCCCAAGGATATGGGTAGCATGATTCTATCTATTTCACAGATGGATACATTGAGGCTTCATGAGGCGAAGTGGGATCCCCAAGGCTGGGTAGCTCAGAGAAGCAAGGGTGAGGAAACTGAACCCAGGGCTGGTTTCCTCAAGACCTAGGACAGGGAGAGCTTAACCATCATCCAGTTTTATCATCTGCAAAGGACAGCCACGTGCATGCGTATGTGGCTCTGATTTATTCTCTGCTTTGCCCTCACTCATCAAGGGCTGGTCCTCCAGTTCCCTGTCCCGTCCCCGGGGCTCACCGGGAAAGACTTGATGCTCCAAATAACCATGTTCTTCTCTGGCACATACTTGGCGCTGCCCACACTGGTCTTGAAGCGAGGGGAGTCGGCATCGCTGGGTACGGGCACAGATATCTCTACACCGTTAGCCACCGACTGCTTTTTAAATTGCCCCTTGGCCTGTCGGTGAAGAGAATGTGGGGTGTGAAGAGTGCATTCATGCAAATGGGGACCAAGCCCTTTCCACGTGCCATTTCAAGAGCCCAGAAGTGGGGACCATGATCCTGTCCATTTTCCAGATGAGGGAACAGAGGCACAGAGAAATTAAGGCATTTCTCTGGACATACACAGCCAACAAGGGGCAGAGTCACACCCACAAGAGACTCCAGCGGTTCTGCTTTTGGTGCCTTCTGTTTGGAAAGTATCATATACCTTTTCTCGCTTCAAAATGTAATCCCTCATTTGAGCAGCTCCTAGGGCAGGCTCACCTCTCAGCCCATTTCACAGACAAGTAATAAAGGCTCCTGGTCAAGACTCACACACTCACACCTGCAAAGTCAGGATGGGACCCTCAGTCTATCAGAATTTTCCTTTTTTTTTTTTTTTTTGGCAGTGTTGCAACCTGCAGATCTTAGTTCCCCAGTCTGGGATTGAATCCATGTCCCCAGTAGTGGAAGCTCAGAGTCCTAACCAATAGACCACCAGGGACTTTCCAAGTTTTCATTTGAAAGCTGGCATCTACAGAGCCCCTACCATGTGCAGGGCCCTGTGCCAAGTACTTAACCCTCTCACTAATTCTCTAAAGTAGGAAATTCCAAAGGTCCATTTTACAGATGAAGAAACTGAGGCCCAGAGAGAAAGAGCACTTGGCCTGAGTTGTGTAGCTGGCAGCCGGCACAGCACAGAGATTTGACTTGAGCCTGTGTTCTCAATCCTCACATGCTCTCCTTACAGATAATAAGTTATTGCATTATAGCTAGATTCAGATCCATTTTGACATGGGCAAGCTTTTAACACAAGGACTCTAAGTGTCCATGTGCAGTAGCTAGCACTATGATAACTGCTCTTACTTAATCATCTGGTGCCAAGGGGTGGGGATATATGGGAGGTAGGATTGATGCAGAGGACCTGGAGGTAAATCAGGGCAGGGGATGTTCTTTCTGAAAGGCACCAACTTTTTAATATTTATTTTTATTTGGCTGTGCCAGGGCTTAGTTGCAGCATGTGGGATCTAGCTCTCTGACCAGGGATCAAACCCTTCTACACTGGAATTTCAGAGTCTTCACTGGACCACCAGGGAAGCCCCAGGAAGGCACTAGCTTTAGTGGCCCCTTCTCCTTTCCCTGCCTATAGAGACAGGGACATTGGGGAGCACCAACACCATCCCCCCCACCGTGACTGTCCACATCACAAAAGAGTTCCCCTGAGACTCTAAGACTGGGGAACAAAGTTAAATCTGAGAACACAGACTCTTGAGCCAGGCAGACCCAAGTTCAACGTGCCCCCTCCCTTCCTAGATGAATGACATCTTAGTTCTTCCGGCCTCTTTCCCCATCTGTAAATGGGGCTAAGGACTTCCCTGGTGGTCCAGTGGTTAAGACTCTGCACTCCCAATGCACAGGGCACAAGTTAAATCCCTGGTCAGGGAACTAAAATCCAGCATGCAGTATGGCGTGCCCTCCCATGACCCTCCCCCCCAACTTTTTTAATTAAAAAAGAGACTGGGGAAAAAAATTTTTTTAAGGGAGGGGAGGGACTAATTATATGTTCTGGAGAAGCTCTTGTTTGGGGGACTGGGGACATGCCCAGGGCTATCCGTGGCAATGTGAACCGGAGAAGCCAAGAACTGAAGACAACCCATGCAAGACGCAGGACAGAAGATTCTCATTCTACAGTCACCGAGATGGATGCCCTACGCTACAGGTCCTGGGATTCCTCTTAAAAGTCAACATTACATGAAGAAGGCAAATTATACAAAAAAGTCATGCAGCAAGAGTTCACGGATATAAAGGTCAGAGACCGGTAGAATGAAGTATTTGCGGTTACAGATGAGGGTGGCAAAATTACAAACAAAAGCAAAGAAACGATTCACATGAAATTCAAAATTGTGATCACCTGTGGGCAAGGGTGAGGGGAGCCATGATTGGGCAAGGGACAGGTGGGGGTTCAGAGGTGCTGGGTGAGCCAGGCACACTCAATTAAGCTGGTGGTATGATATGATGATACGGTATGACAATAATAACATTGATCTTTAACACACTCAATGGTTTATATACATATATGAATTCATATGAATATGACTATAAATGTAAATTCATAAAGTAAATTTAAATGTAAATTTAAATTTATAAAGTAGTATAAATGTATATTTTTAAAGTAAATTAAGTAAGTAAAACAGATCGTGTGTCACACATGGTGGTTCAGTAATAAGGGAAAAAAACAGCAAAGAAGGGAGGTGGAGAAATCAGGGAAGGCTCCTTTGAGGAGGTGACACTGCAGCAAAGAACTGAAGGAGGTGAGGGAAAGAGCCAGGGGGATGTCTGGGTGGCTGGGGGCAGAGTGCTCCAGGGAGAGGCGATAGTCAGGGACCATGCCTGGCATGTTTGAGAACCAGCCAGAAGACCTACGTGGCTGGAAGGAAATGATGACTGGGGAGGGAGGTGGGAGATATGGTTAGCCTGCTGATGGGGTAGGAGGGGCGATCTGAGCACTGTAATTATTACCCCGGGGGCCCACCTTGACCATGATCTCCACGCGGCTGTGTGAGAATTTCTCAATGACAGATTCGATCCAGATCAGCGGCTTGACCTGCAGACAGAGGAAGAGGGAGTTCTCCAAGGCTCTGGGGTCAACCCTCACCCCCAGCCAGGGGCTCGACCCTGCCTCACCTGGGTGCTAAGGCGGTAGGACATGAGCTCAAAGTCACCGTCAGGCGGGATGAAGGAGATGGTGCGGTCATTGTCAAAACGAGAGAGCCGCACACACTGGTGGAATTTCACATCCTCCAGCTCCACAGACTTGTTCTTGCTCCCTGAAACTCAGAGCCAAGTTAGCGGATGATACTGGAACCCACGGCAGGGTCCTCATCTTTACCTTCCCTGTCTATTGCTACGATCACCCCCATATTACAGATGAAGAAACTGAGGCCCAGAGAGGATGAGTATCTTGCTCGCGGTCACCCAGCTGGCCAGGAACAGAGCTGGGATCCCCAGGGAATCAGGCCCTTGCTATCAGGATGTTATCCTGTGAGTATTAGTCGCTCAGTTGTGTCCGAATCTTTGTGATCCCATAGACTGTAGCCTGCCAGGCTCCTCTCTCCATGGAATTCTCTAGGCAAGAATACTGGAGTGGGTAGCCATTCCCCTCTCCAGGGGATCTTCCCGACCCAAGGATCGAACCCGGGTCTCCTGCATTGCAGGCAGAGTCTTTATTGTCTGAGTCACCAGGGAAGAAATGTAATGCTATTCTGTCTCCTACTCCCACTAGAATGTCAGCTCCGTGAGGGCAGGGATTATTTTTTCTTTTCTGCCATGTCCTTGTGCCCGGCCCTCAATAATGAAGCAAAGTTGTTAGCATTAAGGCACAAGCAGCTGCAGTACTGGTCAAGACCAGTAGAGGGCAGGCGAGTATTATTTCAGAATTGACTGCAGGTCCCTCGGTACCACCCACCCCAGATGAGGCGAGGTCTCAGGCTCCCCCTTGCGCCCCGCTTCCAGAAACTTACGGCCAGTGAGCTCGAAGAGTACACGGTCATTGAGGCCCAGCCGCAGCTCTGGCATTCCCGACAGAAACACCTTGAGCTTGATAGTGCCCACGATCTCACTCAGCAGGACACTGCCGTTGGCATTGACCTGAGGATGCAAACACTGGTGATGTGGGAGGCGGTTAACAAGCACAGGGCTCCCTCTCCCGGGCCTTGGCTGTAGCGAGGGTGGGGCAGAGGTGTGGAGGCTCACCAGCAGGTTAACGGACTCTATGACATCGATGAAGACCTCATTCTTCTTGTACTTAATGCCCTCCGAGCGCCAGGACACAGCATTGGTGACAGTGGGTGGCACTCGTGACTTGCCCGTCTCCAGCTTGTTGCCCTGCTGCGTGATGTACCTGGCACGGCGGGCAGGGAGATGAGCAGATAGGCCCAAGGATACTTCCCCGACCCTCCCCGGGTTTCTTCCACCCACGGCCCACTCACTCCTGCAGGATTTTGCTGTCTGTGGTCTGTGGGTAGCCGAAGTCCATAAGCTCATCCAGCAGTTCGTAGACGATGACAAAGTTGTCTCGGATGCTCTCCTCCTCCAGCTCCTTGAAGTATTCGGAGAATACCTGGGGGTGCGAGGAGACCAACACCCACAGAGATGTGGCTGGTGTTGCTCTTGGGCTGGGTTCCCACTCATCCAGCCAGCCACCCAATAAGCAACTATTGAGTACCTACTGTGTACCAGTATCAGTACATTAATGGTGAACAAAGCCAACAAGGTCTCTGCCCTCCTGGAACAGTCATGAGGGGGAATGGACAGGAAGTGGGACTAATATCATCCAACATGTAGAGTGCAATAATGAGGAAAACAAGTGAAGTAGGAACCCAGAGGCAGGGAGGTCCAAGAGGACTTCCTGGAGGAGGGACTGGAAGGACTCAGAATGTTTGTTTTTTCGTGAATCATGGATTGCCGTGTATCTGGTGATATTAATGGACCCACCTCAGAATAAGGTTTGTTAATGCATGAAATAAAAGAAAAACGTGTACACACAACACAAAAGACAGAATATGGGAATTCTCTGGCACTCCAGTGGGTAGGACTCTGTGCTTCCACTGCTGAGGGCCCAGGTTCAATCCCTGGTTGGGGAACTAAGATCCCACAAGCCAAGCCATGCAGCAAGAGCAAAACAAAAACCAACCAAAATAACTCCATAAGATGGCAAAGGAAAACTGTTACACTACACAGAAATACATCTAAGTTCATGGATTCCTTGAATTCCATCCAGGGGCCCTTGGGACTTGGAGGACCCCCCAGATGGGAGCCCCTGGGAATTAGTAAGTATCTCCTTAGCAGAGACTCTGTCATGCACCCAACACTGGAAACCCCATCCCTTATCCTGCTCCAGCTTCTCTGGCCTTTTTTCTGTTCCCACCTCAGGACCTTTGCACATGCTATGCTCACTGCTTAGGATACTCTCCTCACACAGGCTCATTGAGACAGGCCTTAACTCCTTGGTAAAGCCACCACTATCCCTTGACCCCTGTGAGTATCAGGGTGAGAGTAGCACCCACCCAGTCACTGGTTACCACAATGTCCCCTTGAATATCCTTCATGCCCTTTAACTCCTGAGCACAGGCCAGGACTGTGCCTGCCTTATACACAGCTGTGTGCCCCTCCTCTGCCTGGCAGAGAGGAGACAAATCAATACAGATCTCTTATTTGCTGAAAAGTATCCCAAAAATCCCTCTGGGAATTCCCCAGCGGCCCAGTGGTTAGGACTCAACCCTTTCATTGCCAAGAGCGTGAGTTCAATCCCTGGTCAGGGAACTAAGATCCTGTAAGCCAGGAGGTGACCCCAAAAAAAAAAAGTACTTTCTCAGCCACTTCTTCAGGGTCAGCCTGCCCTCACCCCTTGGGGGTGTACTATCCTTTGTTTACCAAATAAAATTCTGAGCGGTTAAAAAAAGTACTTTCTCAATCATTGAGGATGGCATATAGTAAGTGCTCAAAAGATTACTATGTGATCATATGATATGACATTAGTAGGAATGCTAGCAATACCAAACCTTTATTAAGCACTTACTGTATACTAGGCACTGTTTTCAGTGCTCTAGAGGTATGAATTGGATTGAATTATTTTGTACAACAACCCTGAGGCAGGACTAAATCCAGTTTATAGTATTTCTTTCTTTTTTTTTTCAGTTGTACCTTGCAGCAGGTGGGATCCTAGTTTCCTGAGCAGGGAATTCACGCCCCTTGCAGTAGAAGCATGGGGTCTTAACCACTGGACCGTCTGGATTAAACCCAGCCAGGCTTCAGCAATACATGAACCGTGAACTTCCAGATGTTCAAGCTGGTTTTAGAAAAGGCAGAAGAACCAGAGATCAAATTGCCAACATCCGCTGGATCATCGAAAAAGCAAGAGAGTTCCAGAAAAACCTATTCCTGCTTTATTGACTATGCCAAAGCCTTCGACTGTGTGGATCACAATAAACTGTGGAAAATTCTGAAAGAGATGGGAATACCAGACCACCTGACCTGCCTCTTGAGAAACCTTTATGCAGGTCAGGAAGCAACAGTTAGAACTGGACATGGAACAACAGACTGGTTCCAAATAGGAAAAGGAGTATGTCAAGGCTGTATATTGTCACCCTGCTTATTTAACTTATACACAGAGTACATCATGAGAAACGCTGGGCTGAAAGAAGCACAAGTTGGAATCAAGACTGCCGGGAGAAATATCAATAACCTCAGATATGCAGATGACACCACCCTTATGGCAGAAAGTGAAGAGGAACTAAAAAGCCTCTTGATGAAAGTGAAAGAGAGTGGAAAAGTTGGCTTAAAGCTCAACATTCAGAAAACTAAGATCAAGGCATCTGGTCCCATCACTTCGTGGGAAATAGATGGGGAGACAGTGGAAACAGTGTCAGACTTCATTTTTTTGGGCTCCAAAATCACTGCAGATGGTGACTGCAGCCATGAAATTAAAAGACGCTTACTCCTTGGAAGGGAAGTTATGACCAACCTAGATAGCATATTAAAAAGCAGAGACATTACTTTGCCAACAAAGGTCCGTCTAGTCAAGGCTATGGTTTTTCCAGTGGTCATGTATGGATGTGAGAATTGGACTGTGAGGAAAGCTGAGCACTGAAAAACTGATGCTTTTGAACTATGGTGTTGGAGAAGACTCTTAAGAGTCCTTGGACTGCAAGAATATCCAACCAGTCCATCCTAAAGGAGATCAGTCCTGGATGTTCATTGGAAGGACTGATGCTGAAGCTGAAACTCCAATACTTTGGCCACCTCATGCAAAGACTTGACGCATTGGAAAAGACCCTGATGCTGGGAGGGATTGGGGGCAGGAGGAGAAGGGGACGACAGAGGATGAGATGGCTGGATGGCATCACTGACTCAATGGACATGAGTTTGAGTAAACTCCGGGAGTTGGTGATGGACAGGGAGGCCTGGCGTGCTGCGATTCACGGGGTTGCAAAGAGTCGGACACGACTGAGCGACTGAACTGAGCTGAACTGAGAGGCACAGGGAGAAGTAACTTGTCCAAGGTCACACAGCCAGTAAGCAGCGGAGCTGGGTCTGGAACCCAGTATCCTCGGGTTCAGATTTGAGCAGTACACCCTCTCGGAGACTTCTTTGCTTCCTGCCCCATAGAGAGAGTTGATCCCACAACAGCTGATGAGAACAGAGTGATGGGGCTTTGATGGTGGCACCCCCTGGGAAGTCAGGGAAGGCTTCCTAGGTGGGATGGATCTCGAAAGAGGCAGGCAAGACAGGTGGACGGACAGACGAGGCGGCCAATAGAAGGCCAGAACCCACCTCCACTATCTTGTAGAGGAAGGAATACACCAGGGAGGCGTTGGCATTCTTCAGTGTGGTGGCCACCACTGCGGCAGCGAGGTTAAGGAAAGGCAGCCTTTTGGAGAGTTCCAATGGAGCGTAGACCCGGAAACGCCGCCCTGTCCGCTCCCACTCTCCAACCTGAGCCACGGCTGTGTCGTGCACCTCTCGTCCCAGCCCATCATCTCCAGGCCTGAGATGCCACCACCCCAGGCCCCCAGGGACCCACCCATGGCCGGATACAGTAGAGGTTGCTGTATTTGATCCACAGGAAGTGGACCCGTCCGTGACTCAGTAGTGGGGTCAGCGCGCCTTCCTCCTCCCGCTGCATTAGCAAAGGCATGAAGTGATCGATCTCACTCATGGCCACATCACCCTTGTAGTTGCGGCTGATCAGGGGCTGAGGATAAGCAGAGAAAGTCTGGTCATTGCTGGGATCCAGGGACCTCCCCCCTGGGGGCATCAGAGTGCCAGGTTCTGACCCTACTTTCTGGTTGAGGGGACACGGACAAGGCTCTGCCTCTCGGCATGTCGGTTTCCTCCTCTGTAAAATGGGCTCATGATAGCGACAGTCAGAGCGTCTAGAGCCCTCACTGACACCTCAGCTGTGCTCTGCTAAAGCCTGGATGTTTGCTTACTTAGGTCGTTGTCACCACAACCCTGTGAGGTAGGTGGTCTCACCATCTCCATTTTACACATGGAGAAACTGAGGTATGGACCCGGTCCATAGCCCGCGAGGAAGCTGGGAATTGAGCCAAGACGCCCTGGCTCCAGAATTCCTGCTCTTGAGCAAGGTTTCACAGGCACCAAATCAGCGAGGTAGGGGTGATGAAAGAAAAGAGAGAGGAAAAAAGGAAAGAAATACGATTATATCCATTTATCACTCATAGCTCATATAGCTCTGCCTGGCAGGCAGTGGTTAATTTTAATAATATTTACTTGAGGAGGTTGTTTAGTCCAGTGTTTAGAACGAAGAGGGTACCCAGCAAGTCCTCACACATCTTAGCCCTCACTATGATTATTATCAGGAATATTATTCTCATCACCACCGTTACTATTGCTGGGTTTCCCAGGTGGCATTACTGGTAAAGAACCCACTTGGCAACGCAGGAGACCAAAGAGATGGCAGGTTCAACCCCTGGGCCCGGAAGATCTCCTGGGGGAGAGCAAAGCAACCACCCCAGACAGAAGAAGATGAATGGGAGGGGGCGCCAGAAAGAGACAAGGCAGCCCCACAGGGGAAATACGGTCTTCTGCCCCGGCTTTCTTCCCCAAATATCAGTACAGTGGATGATGACGGTGATAGAAATAATAATTTCAATTGATTGAACGCCTAATGTTTGTAGTAGGGCCCCTGTACTAAGTAGTACACACTGCATACGGCTGTATTAATTCTTCTTGGGTGGGGACCTCTGTTATTCCCATCTGTACAGACAGGGAGACTGAGGCTGAGAGAGGCGAAGCCCCTTCCCTCAGACACGCCGCTAGTAAACAGTGGAGGTGGGGTTCGACGCCAGAGTCCCAGGAATTGGGGGAGGGGTGTTCCCACGCCCCCAGGGCTTTCCGGAATCTCGCTGCCTGCAAGGAGGGGCCGCACGCTGGGTCCGAGAGGGAGCAACCTCCAGCTGTCGGTCTCCCATTCCCTGCACCCAGCCTCACCTTGCCCTTGACGTCGAGGATGAAGACAGCCGAGGCGGACATGGTGGCGGCTGGCGGACCTGGGGGGTGGGGAGGGAGCGCCGGGAGGCGACGGTGGCGCCGCTTCCTTCTTCCTGCGGAAGCACCCGCGCGCAGGTGAGCACCAGGTGAACGCGTCTTAAAGGGGAGGGCCACCAGGTGAGCGGCGCGGTCGGCCGACAGGAAGACGCTGCGGGGGCGGGGCGGGGCGGGGCGGAGCTTAAGACGTGACAAAATGCCCCGCCTCACTTTCCCTTTGCTCTCTGGAGTGAGGATGGGCGGAGACCCCAGACCAACCTGTTCTCCCTCCAAGGAACCGAATATCTATCCATCCATCCATTCATCCATCCAACCACCCAACCATTCATTCATCCACCCATCCACTCATCTTGTTTCTCCTGTCTCTCTGACACTCACGTCCGCCCCAATAGAGCAGGGACTTAGTTCATGTCTGTGTCCCCAGGGCCCAGTGCTGGGTGCTCAATGTGTGTATAATTTATTAATTAATACATGCCATAAATATTTGCTAATTAATTTATTCTTTCGTTCAGTGACAAGAACTATGAGTTACACTCTCAGCAGGAAAAACGTAGCTGCCTTTTTTTTTTTTTTGGTGGGCCAAGTGGGGTCTTAGTTCCCTGACCAGGAATCGAACCCATTCCCCCTGCAGTGGAAGCACAGAGGTTTAACCACTGGGCCGCCAGGGAATTCCCCAAGTAGTTTTTTTTGTTTGTTTTTTTGTTTTTTTCCCAAGTAGTTTTTATTGTTATTCCTAATGTTATTCTTTCAAAACTTTTTTTAAACTTTAAAATTTTTATACAGTTTCTAAAGGTCACACTCCCTGGTTGCTCAGACGGTAAAGAATCTGCCTGCAGTGTGTGAGACCTGGGTTCAATCCCTGAGTCGGGAAGATCCGCTGGAGAAGGGAGTGACAACCCACTCCAGTATCTTGCCTGGAGGATCCCATGGACAGGGGAACCTGGTGGGCTACAGTCCATAGGGTCACAAAGAGTCAGACAGGACTGAGCAACTAACACTTTCACTCCATTTACAGTTATTGCAAAATATTGGCTATATTTCCTGTGTTGTACAATACATCCTTGTGACTTATGTTACACCTAATGGTGGCTCCCCTTTCACCCTATGTTGCCCCTTTTCTCCCCACTGGTAACCACTAGTTTGTTCTCTATATCTGTGAGTCTGCTTCTTTTTTTGTTGTACTCATTAGTTTGTTGTATTTTTCAGATTATACATATAAGTGATATTATACAGTATTTGTCTTTCTCTGTCTGACTTCTTTCACTTAGCATAATGCCCTTCAAGTCCATACATGTTGCTGCAAATGGCAACATTTCATTCTTTTTTTTACTGCTAAATAGTATTCCATTTTGTATATATCACATCGTCTGTATTCATTCATCTGTTGATGGACACTCTAATATTATCTTTTTTTAATATTTGTTTTTATTTATTTCTTTGACTGTGTTGGGTCTTAGTTGCAGCATGTGGGATCTACTTCCCTGACCAGGGATCAAACCCCGGGCCCCCTGCATTGGGAACATGGAGCTTTAGCCACTGGACCACCAGGGAAGTCCCTCTAATATTATTTTTTAAAAATTTTTATTTATTTATTTTGGCTGTGTTGCAAAGCATGTGGGATCTTAGTTCCCTAATCAAGGATTGAACTCTCAGCCCCTGCATTGGAAGTGCAGAGTCATAACCACTGGACTGCCAGGGAAGTCCCTAATGTTTTTCTTTCTAAAAATTTTTATTTTATTGAAATATAGTTGATTACAACTTTGTGTTAATTTCTGCTGTAGAGCAAAGTGATTCAGTTTTATATGTTATATATATATATTCAGACTATATATATTCTTTTTCATATACTTTCTATGATGGTTTATCATAGGATATTGAATATAGCCCTCTGTGCTACACAGTAGGAGCTTGTTTATCCATTCTAAATATAACAGTTCGCTTCTGGTAATCCCTAACTCCCATTACTTCCTCTCCCTCCCCTTCTTCCCCTTTGCAACCGCAACACCATTCTCTATGTGAGTCTGTTTCTGTTTCATGTTTATTTATGTCGTATTTTAGCTTCCACATATAAGTGATATCGTATGCCATTTGTCTTTCACTATCTGACTTACTTCATTTAATATGATAATCTCTAGGTCAATCCATGTTGCCGCAAATGGCATTATTTCATACTTTTTTATGGGTGAGTAGTATTCCATTGCGGAGAAGGCAATGGCACCCCGCTCCAGTACTCTTGCCTGGAAAATCCCATGGATGGAGGAGCCTGGTAGGCTGCAGTCCATGGGGTCGCGAAGAGTCGGACACGACTGAGCTACTTCACTTTCACTTTTCACTTTCATGCATTGGAGAAGGAAATAGCAACCCACTCCAGTATTCTTGCCTGGAGAATCCCAGAGACAGGGGAGCCTGGTGGGCTGCCGTCTATGGGGTCGCACAGAGTCGGACACGACTGAAGTGACTTAGCTGCAGCAGTATTCCATTTTACATATGGACCACATCTTTTCTATCCCCTATTGTTACTCTTATTCATTCCAAAATATTTATAAGCTCCTACTATGTGACATTAAGATACTGATAGCAAAAAAAAAAAAAAAAGATACTGATAGCATGCTGCAGTCCATAGGGTCACAAAGAGTCAGACTTGACTAAGTGCCTGTAACAACAGCAAAATGTTGAAAAGATAAATGGTCATTATTAGTATGACTATAATTGTTATATTATTCACTCAACCAACATTTATTGAGCACTTACTATGTGCTGGACTGGACATATGGAAGCTGCTTTCATTATGGTGATAATGGTTCACTCAGTGAGTGACTATTTATGGAGTGGAGAATTCCATGGACTGGCCATGGGCTGCAAAGAGTCAGACACAACTGAGCGACTTTCACTTCACCTGTGGCACTAGGTGAGCAGACAAAGCCTCTCCACTGCTCTCTATCTAGGAAAAGCAAGAGCTACACAACTTGAAAAAAAAAACAAAACAGGTGATCCCTGGGACTTCCCTGGTGGTTCACTGGTTAAGACTTTGTGCTTTATTGCCAAAGGCCTAGGTTTGATCCCTGGTCAGGGAACTAGGATCCCACAAGCTGCATGATGCAGCCAAAAAAAAGTGATTCCTGATGAGAATGGGTACCCTTAAAGTGAGGAGTTGGCATGTGTTTGTGTGTGTTGGAGAATGGATGGGGGGCTGTGTGGTGGGGAGATCAGAGAAGGAGCTGACGTTTGAGAAAGGTCTGAGGGTCTGAGGGTAAATGGTGACATGAAAAGATCACATTACTGGCAGCAACTATTTGCCGAGCAGTTAAGTGTGTTAAGGGTTTCATGGGCTCCCCATCCCTAAATTTCCAGAATGATCTTAAGAGCAGGGGGAACCCAAGAGGAAGTCCCATTGAAGAGCCTGGCACAAAGCTAGTGCTAATATTGTTTCTGTTGGTGGTGGTGCTGTGTGTGCATGTGAGGGCATGGGCTCTGGAGCCTGCCACTTGGGCTCTCCTGCTGGGTATGCAAGCAGCCAGCTGGGTGGCCTCAGGCACCTGGCTTCCCCTCCCTGGATCTCGGTTTACACGTCTGTGAAATGTGGTTAAAGCTGTACTTTCCACAGGAACCTACTGGATAACACAGGGAACTTTATTCAATATTTTGTAGTAATCGACAAGGGGAAAGAATCTGAAATTATATATATATATAAAATGACTGAATCACTGTGCTATACACCTGAAACTAACATGATATTGGAAATCAACTATACTTCTATCAACACACACACAAATACATAAAAAAAGAGAAAAAAATAGGGAGGGATAAATCAGGAACTTGGGATTAACATACACACACTACTATATATAAAATAGAAAACCAACAATCAGTTCTACTGATTAACACAGGAAACTTTACTCAATATTCTGTGATAACCTACATGAGAAATAAATCTGAAAAAAAAATTGAATATATATATATGAACAACTGAATCACTTCGTTGTATACCTGAAACTAACACAGTATTGTAAGTCAACTATACACCAATAAAATTTTTAAAAGTCTTGAAAAGAAGAGGACCAAAAGAAAAAATAAAACACAATGAAAAAACCACAGTAGAAAAAAAATGCTTTTTACTAATAAGATTAGAGTTAGCCTCGACTGAGTGATGGCATGCAATGTGATGCTTGGAACTGTGCCTAGGATACAGCCAACGCTCAATCATGTTATTATCATCTATTATTTGCTGTTATTACTGTTTACTGTATGGCAGGTAAGGGTACAGGGGCTGGGTTTGTATCCTGACTCTGCCGTTGGCTGTAAGGCATTGGGCTAGTAATGGCACCTCTTGTGTCTCAGTCTCCCCTTCTTTTAAACGGGTATAAAAGCCATAGTGCGGCTTCCTCAGGCGGCACAGGACGGAGTTTCAGGGCATAACTCCACGCCTGGCACACCACCTATGCTACCCCCGCTCATCAGCTATTGCAGACCCTGGGTTCCACCCCAAGATGGTTGGTAGGGAAGGTGAGGCTGGGGGTGAGGAGGAGAAGGAAAATAAATCTCAGGCTGGCTGGAGTGATCTTGCTCTACAGAGAGTCCCTTGGACAGCAAGGAGATCAAACCAGTCCATCCTAAAGGAAATCAACCTGAATATTCTTTGGAAGGACTGATCCTGAGGCTGAAGCTCCAATACTTTGGCCACCTGATGTGAAGAGCTGACTCATGAGAAAAACCCTGATGCTGGGAAAGATTGAGGGCAGGAGGAGAAGGGGGCGACAGATGATGAGGTGGTTGGATGGCATCACCGGCTCAACGGACATGAGACTGAGCAAACTCTGGGAGATAGAGAAGGACAGGGAAGCCTGGTGCGCTGCCGTCCAGGGGGTGGCAAAGAGTAGGACGCGGCTGAGCAGCTGAACCACCACAGAGGGAAGGAGAGTCCTGCAAGGCCACAAGGGGGCGACATTCAGCTCTCCCAGGCGTAATGCTTCCTTCGCCAAACCCAGCCCCTGGGCTTTGTGAGCCCCTGAGGGTGGGATGAGGGCCTTGAGGAAGGGAGGAGAGAGGACAGCCGCCGTCAGAGCCATCCACTGCTTCTGGCGTCATTCGCGGAGCACTGATCTTCATGTCCCCTCACAGAGAAAGAAGCAGAGGCACAGAGAGTTGAAGCCACTCGCCCAAGGCCACACACGAGTTGAGCCAGAATTTGAACCTGAGTTGTGGAGCTGGAGAGCTGAGTCCCAGTCCTCATCCAGTGGCTCTGTGATGTGTGACAGACACAAGCATTACTGTTACTAACAATAGCTAACCCCTATGTGGCGCTCACTTTACCCAGGGGCTGATTTCCTCTCTGACTCAGTCAGTAAAGAATCTGCCTGCAATGCAGGAGGCATGGGAGTGCAGGTTGATCCCTGGGTGGGGAAGATTTCCCTGGAGGAGGAAATAGCAACTCACTCCAGTATTCATGCCTGGGAGATCACAGGGACAGAGGAGCCTGGTGGGCTACAGCCCATGGGGTCGCAGAGAGTCCGACACACCTGAGAGGCTAAGCACACGGGCATGCACAGCCAGGGGCTCCCCTAAAAGTCTCCCGAGTGGGAGGTCATGTTTTGAGTTCAGGAACCTGGTGTCGCCATTTGACAGATAAGAAACCCGAGGCTCAGGAAGAGTGAATGATTTGTACAAAAGTCACCCCAGCAAGCAGAGACAGAACTGGAAGTTCTGCCCTTGCAAAGGCCCAAGGTTTTATGTCACCTCTGCTCAAAGGAAAGGTGTCCTTTCTGTACCTGATAGGGCCAGAGAAAAGAGACAAAGTGCATGCATGCTTTGTCACTCAATCTTCCCGACCTGGGGCTTGAACCAGCATCTCTTGAGTCTCCTACATTGGCGGGCAGGTTCTCTACCACCAGCACCACCTGGGAAGCCAAAGGGACAAAGTAGATGATTAAATAGTTAATCCCACTGGAGGATTATAAACAGAAAAATATGGGAGACTCCTGTAAATTAATGATTACTCAAAAAATCAGGTTTGCTTAACCACCAAGTCAAGTGGGCTTGCTTAGCGACAAAACCCGCTTATGCAACAGAAGGACGAGACATGTCCACAAACAATAAAACAATGGTGGCCTGAGCCCCACATCCTGCCCAGTGAGCTCAGTAAGTTAGTGATCCCTCAGACACGCTCTCTGCACAAATAAACAAAAATTTGTGGGCCTAGCTTGACCCTGTCTTTGTGTGCATGCTCAGTCATCAGTCATGTCCAACTCTTCGGGACCCATGGACTGTAGCCAGCCAGGATCCTCTGTCCATGGGATTCTCCAGTCAACAATACTGGGATGGGTAGCCATTCCTCCTCCAGGGGATCTTCCCAACCCAGAGATTGAACCTCTTATATCTCCTGCACTGGCAGGAGGATTCTTTACCACTGAGCCACCTGGGAAGCCCGACTTGACCGTGTAGGGACAAAAAAACCCCCAAGCTCAACCTGAAGGAGGAACTGATGATAGAAGCATGACATTTACTCAAGAAAGACAAAGAAATTCTTCTCCATGTCCCCACTTTTCCTTTGATTATAAAACGGTAGCCCAGTAAGTTCTCAGGGCATGGCACCCCCTCACCCACCTTGCTTGTAAACCTCACAAGTATCCTATTCTAATAAATCCCTAATCTATCACTTTGCCACTCGCTGAATTCTTTCTGTGCTGAGACATAAAGGACCATGGTACCAGAGCTCTTCGGAGTCCCCCCTACCCCAAAACGACACCAATCGGTTTCACTCCTACCAGCCCTTTGCTCCAGTGTTCTTGCCAGGGAAATCCCATGGACAGAGAAGCCTGGAGAGACACAGTCCATGGGGTCACAAAGAGTCGGACATGACTGAACCAACAGAGCACACAGCCCCTTGCTCAGAAGGTGACCTCGGTAGGTTGAGGACTTGTCAGGCCCTCACCCCAGCCCAGGCATCATTGAACCTTGCAGGGCCCTTCTCCTAGGGCCCTCAGATGTTTTCAAGCAATAAACAGAACCCGGAAGCCTGAGCCCAGTGCCCTGGAATCTGAAACTCAAGGTCTGTTTGGCTGAAAAATTCATGAGCCCAAAAGCCTCAGTGGAGTCAGAGAACAGAGCAGCTCTGTTTCCCGAACCAGCCTGCAGCAGCTGCAACCTCCGCTGTCCCCAGAGCCTGGGGCCCTGCCCCAGTTCCTTCTAAAAGCCTACAGGGATCCTGCCTCTTTGTTGTTCAGTCACTAATTTGTGTCTGACTCTTTGTGACCCCATGGATAGCAGCACGCTAGGCTCCTCTGTCCTCCACTATCTCCTGGAGTTTGCTCAGTCTCATGTCCATTGAGTCTGTGATGCCATCCATCCATCTCATCCTCTGTCACCCCCTTCTCCTGCCCTCAATCTTTCCCAGCATCAGGATCTTTCCAATGATCGGCTTTTCACATGAGGTGGCCAAAGTATTGGAGCTTCAGCTTCAGGATCACTCCTTCCAATGAATATTCAGGGTTGATTTCCTTTAGGATTGACTGGTTTAATCTCCTTGCTGTCCAAGGGACTCTCTAGAGTCTTCTCCAGCACCGCAGTTTAAAAGCATCAATTTTTCGGTGCTCAACTTTCTTTATGGTCCAACTCTCACATCCATAAATGACTACTGGAAAAACCATAGCTTTAGCTACGCGGATCTTTGTCAGCATAGTGACGTCTCTCATTTTTAGGTCTGTCGTAACATTATCCAGTCACCCCCTTAACTCCTTATCCACCGCACTAACGGGATCTCCCTGATACTCACAGCTTCTTTGGCCCTCCCTCACCCTCGCATCAGCCATGGCTCCCCATTGCCCTCAAGCTGGCCTGTGTGGCAAGATTTGACCCCTGTTGACCTCTCCCACAAAGCATGCTTGAACTCACAGTCTCAGACACACTGACGTCCTTAATTTCATTTCCCCTCTTTCTCTTCCTCTAGCCCATGACAGCTTAATGCATGATGCCTACCCATCTTGCTTTCTCCACTTGGTTCTCACTCAGCTCTTAGGTCTTCTCTTCAGAAGCCCTTCCTGACCTTCTCCCCCAACCCCATCTAGGTCAGGTTCCTCCCTTGCACTTTTCTAAGTCTCCCATGACTCTCCCAGCATAGCCGTGTCACACTGTATTCTTTTTTTTTTTTTAATTTTATTTTATTTATTTATTTTTTTCACACTGTATTCTTAAAAATCTGTTTAAAAACTTTTATTGTGGGGCGTCCCTGGTGGCTCGGTGGTAAAGAATCCACCTCCCAATGCAGGAGACGTGGGTTCCATCCCTGATTCAGGAAGACCTCACATGCGACGAGCAACTAAGCCAGCGTGCCAGGGCTATTGAGCCTGTTCTCCAGTGTCCAGAGCTGTAAGAACCCACACAATGAATGAGAAGCCCCATGTGCGAAACAAGAGCAAACCCCCGCTCACCACAAGCCCACACAGCCAAAATAAATAAGTAAATAAATGAAATTATAAAACAAAAAAAACTTCTATGGTGGTTTTATATATATATATCTCACATAAAATCTCATACCTTCTGATTCCACCTACAGGCTGTCCCAAGAGGAGTCAAATTCCTAGAGACAGAATGTAGAATGGTGAGTGCCAGGGATGGCTGAAGGGGGTGGGGAATTATTGCTTATGGGGTCAGGTGGGGCGGGGTAGAGTTTCCATTTCAAAAAAGGAAAAAAGTTCAGGAAATGGACGGCGGTGATGTTGTTGCAACAGGTGAATATACTTAATCCCACTGGACTGGACACTTCAAATGATAGATCAGGAAAAAATCCCTTTTGCCTCCTCCTTCCCATCCTGATCCTTCTGATAACCTCTATCTTGTTAAAATTTCTTTCTGTTATTACCTGCACGTGTATCTGTTTGAGGTATCTCTATTTCTTTCTCCACATACCATATAGCATACTAAAACTCACATACCATATTAAAATCCACATACCATACTAAAAACAACTTGGTATTTATGCTCTCTGATAGGACCTGAAACCCTCCCGAATACTCTGCAGGGTTACAGTTGAGGGGTGTGGAGTGTGTGGACTGAAATTCTTGTTCAGCTCAGGGCTCACTAACTTTGTGTCTGTGGGAAAATCACTTACCCTCTCTGTGTCATTTTCTGCAACTGGAAAATGATTGCAAGGAGTAACAAAACACTTCATAAACAGATTAACCTCTCTCTGTCACTTTCCCCTGTCACTTTTCCATCAGGCTTCCCTGATGGCTTAGATGGTAAGGCATCCACCTGCCACGCGGGAGACCCGGGTTTGACCCCTGAGTTGGGAAGATCCCCTGAAGAAGGAAATGGCAACCCACTCCAGTACTCTTACCTGTAAAATCCCATGGACAGAGGAGCCTGGTAGGTTACAGTCCATGGGATTGCAAAGAGTCAGACCTGACTGAACGACTTCACATGGTCACTTTCCCCAACTGGAAAAAGGTGATAAAGATTTCATGCAATACCATGCCTGATACTGACTAAGTGCCACTCTTGTACTAATCTGCAGGGCCACCTCCTTCTTTCTTAAACTGCTGAGATATTTTCCACTTTTAAAATGTGACATCTATTAAGAAAGGGCAAACGTCAAGTAACTGTGAAGAACTGAACCCACCTGGTAAACCGCAGTCCTGTTTCTGACTCCCCAGGAAGTCACCCTTTGACCCTTTCTGCCAGTCACTAACAACCACGAAGGCCACCTCTGGTCCATGTTCTGTAGCCATAGGTCGATTAGCTGTGCCTGTTCTAGGACTTCATAGCAAAGTCTCTGGCCTTTTTCACTGGGGCATAATAGTTTTATATATGTGTGTGCATGTATTATGTACACATACAATTTTATTCATCTATTTATTTTTGGTTGTTCCGGGTCTTCTTTGCTGTGCAGACTTTTCTCTAGTTGTGGCAAGCAGGAGCCACTCCCCAGTTGTGGTGCATGGGCTTCTCACTGTGGTGGCTTCTCTTGTTGTGGAACACAGGCTCTAGGGGCACAGGCTGCAGTAGTTGGGGCACATGGGCTCATGTGGCTCCCCAGCTCTAGAACACAGGCTCAGTAGTTGAGGCGCACAGGCTTTGTTGCTTCACAGCTTGTGGGATATTCCCTGGCCAGAGATTGAACCTGTGTCTCTTGCATTGGCAGGCAAATTCTTTACCACTGAGCCACCAGGAAAGCCCCTCTCCCCTGCCCTTTTTAAAAAATTTATCCTTGCTATTGCACTTTCCAATAATAATTCATTCCTTTTTCTTGCTGAGGAGTCTTCTGTGGTATGGACCATTGGGTTGCTTTAAGCTAGGGGCCATTATGAATAAAGCTGTTACAGAGCTGCGGTGAACATTTGCATACACAGTTTTGCAGGTCTAGTCTTTCTTATGTTAGTGGTTTCAGTTTTATTTTTCTTGGGTAAATACTTAGGAGTAGAATGTGTGGATCATACTGTAGGTGCTCATTTATAAGAAACCACCAGGTCTCTTCCCAAGTGGTTGTGCCATTTTATGCCCCCACCAGTAGTGTAGGAGAGCCACCATTTGCTTCAGATACTCACCAACACTTGGTACCTACCGTCTGTCTTTTGAGTTTTAGCTATTCTGGTGGGTGTGTAGTTGTGTATTATCAAGTTTTAATTTGCATTTCCCTGATGACCTCTTCCCTTTTTTTTTTTTTTTGCTGCTTTTTTTTTTTTTTTAGATCTGTTTATTTATTTTTGACTGTGCTGGTTAGTTGCTGCTGCATGCAGCCGTTCTCTAGTTGCCCCACACAGGCTTCACATGAGGTGGATTCTCTTGTTGCAGAGCATGGGCTCTAGATGCTCAGGCTTCAGCAGTTGCAGCGTGTGGGCTCAGTATAGTTGTGGTTCCAGGGCTCTAGAGCACTGGCTCAGTAGTTGTGCACGGGATTAGCTGCTCCACAACATGTGGGACCTTCCAGGACCAGGGATTGAACTGGGTGTCCCTTGCATTGCAAGGTGGATTCTTAACCACTTGAGCCACCAGGGAAGCCCAACTGCATTGTTTTTATCCGTTTAATGCTGTCCACTTCTGTGAGTGCACCATGGGGTTGCATGCTCTGCTCTACTGGTGGACATACACATTCTCCCCCATTTTATACAAGAACTTTCAAAGCTGCAGGTGATACCTTCTGGCATTAACTGCCTGTGCACATACATTCTATGGTTTGTCTAGGGTCAGTGACAGAGAGGAATTGTACAGGGTGAGCACAGTCGGGATTTAATCTTTTTGCTAGGGAACATTCAGACCCACAGCATCAGATCACCTTCCTTGATGTTGTCTCTCAGCCATGTCTGACTCTTTTCAACCCCATGGATGCCAGGCTTCCCTGTCCTTCACGATCCCTGGGAGCTTGCTCAAACTCATGTCCATTGAGTCTGTGAGATGCTTTCCAACCATCTTGTCCTCTTCTCCTCCTGCCCTCAATCTTTCCCAGCATCAGGGTCTTTTCCAACGAGTCGGCTCTTCGCATCAGGTGGCCAAAGTATTGGAGCTTCAGCTTCAGCATCAGTCCTTCCGATGAATAGTCAGTGTTGATTTCCTTTAGGATGGACTGGTTGGATCTCCTTGCAGTCCAAGGGACTCTCAAGAGTCTTCTCCAACACCACAGTTCAAAAGCATCAATTCTTTGGCTCTCGGCCTTCTTGATGGTCCAACTCTCAACATCCATACATGACTACTGGAAAAAGCATGGCTTTGACTATTCACTTGATGTTGTCAAACTCTAAAGTTCTTGCCAATCTGATGGATGAAAAACATGCATCTTTTCGTCTGTTCACTGGCACACAGCTGATGCTCGGTATCTATTTGGCGACTGAATGGTTGGATAGGTGATTGCATGAATGACATCTACCCCTGGCCCACTAAAGGGACCAAGAGGGTCTCGCAGGATCCCAGATGGAAAACAAAGGTTGGGGCCCCACCCCTTCTCGATCCCGCCCCCGCCCCGCCCCGGGTCCCGCCCCCTCCCGCTCGGTGCTCCCATTGGTGGGAGTGAGAGGGGCTGACCGACGGGAGGGGCGGGGCCGGGCCCGGGGCGGGGAGCTGCAGCCCGCGGAGCCTCCCGCCGGGCCGGGCTGGGGTCGCGCTGGCCCGGACACCCCTCCCCGCCCGCCGCGGCCATGGTGGACGAGCGGAAGGACGGATCCTATGGTAGGAGTTGCCTCTGGCCCGCGTCCGCTTCTGATGAGTTGGGGGGCCTTGGGAAAGGGACATCCGAGATCTTAAACACCCGCGCTGCAGCTAAGGGCCTCCTCCTGCTTCCCGGCCTTGCATGCAGCTCTGCGCCGAGCCCACACCCTCTGCTCCCGCCTGGTCGCCCCGCGTCCCCTCTCGGGAGCCCCTGCTACCCCTCCGGGTGATCGGCGGGGAGGCATGGCGCATGCTCCGTCCGGGGAGGTCCCGTTATCTGGGCGGCTCGGATGCAGGGCGGGGGAGGGGAGGCACGGCGATCGGGGCTCAGAAAATGACCAGGCCCCCAGCCTCCCCCCAGATCCTCCTCCTCTTCCAATTCCCTTCCTCCACTTCTTCCTCCGGCTCATACGCCCTTAGAAGTAGCCGTCTTGGGCTTTCGGTCAGATGGGGAAACTGAGGCAGGGCTCGGCGGACCCAATCCTGGGATGGGAACATATCGGGTCTCGCCCGCCGTCTGGGAAGGGCGGAAACAGGGGCGCCACCGGCGAAGGGGCAGGAAGGAAGCAGGAAACAATTGAGAAACTTTCCCCGCCCTGTGCCAGCGGCCGGGGGGGTCTTGCTTGCCTTTGGAGGGGGTCCCCGAGACAAGTACCCGCTCCCGTCAACCTCTGAGAGCGGCCTTAGCCTCTGGGTCCGTGGGATGGGGTAATGATGAGGCTTCCTCCCCACCTACGCCCTGTGGTGCTTCCCTTCCCCGGTTTCCCACGGAGGGGTGGGTAGTCCTCAGTTTCTCTTTTCTCTTCTCCATTTTTGGGTCCCCAGGGCCCAGCTGGTCACACGCCCCACGTGGCACTGCCCTGGGGTAAAGGGGCCCTGCCACCTCTCGTGTGACTGAAACTTCCTGGAAACTGTGAGACCCAAGGGCCTTGGGGAGGGGGCCGGAAACCACTCAAAAATAATCAAGAAAAACAAGCAGAATAGAGCTGTGCCTCCCTCCCCTCAGGGACTGTGGCCTCCAGAGGCTGCAAAGACAGACAGATAGAAGAGGCTCTCCCTGCCTAGCCCAGCCAAGAGCCTGGCAGCTGCCCAGCCCCTCCCTCCCCTGCTTGAAGCTGGCAGCCCCGACCTCCTGAGGGGCCCCCTCACTCTTGGTTTTGGCCCAAGCCCCAGACCCCATGGCTGCCCAGTGCTGTGCGTCCCTTGGGTGTGGCTGGCGTTTTCTGATCTGGAATTCTCCACCTGGGGTCCTGCCTGACTGTGGGCAGCACCTTTGGTATCTTTGGTCTCTGGGAGGCGAGCCTGGGGACAGAGGGGACAATAATGTGATTCACTCGGTATTTGGCCAAAGGGAGCCAGCCATAGACCTGCCAGGACCACACTGGAGACAGGGGACTTATGTGTCCAGCAGACCTTGTGCTGGGCATTAGAAGCACATTCCATTGACAAGTATGTATTGAGCATCCTTTTTTCAGGCAGTGTCTAGACACATAATACAGCAGTGAACAGAGTGGAAAAATTCTTGAATAAATAAGTAATTTTAGGTTGTTGTATGCGTTGTGAGGCAATGAACGGATATTGTGTGTGTGTGTCTATCTTGGTGTGTACGTCTGTGTGTGTGTGTCTGTGTGTATTGGGGGCAGAATCACCTGGGATTATTTTAGGTGACCAACGGCTGGAGATTGAGCCAGCCATGGGAAGATTTAAGCAAAGTGTGGTCCAGGCAGAGGGAACAGCAAACTAACCACACAGTTGCTTCATGATTTCTCTCTATGAGGTCCAGGAAAGTATGAGATGGAGACTTCAGAATGAGAGACAGGTCTTGCAGCCAGGCCTGCACCTCCTCCAGAGGGGCCACAGGGTTTGACTCCTTGAAGTGGCTGCGAAGGGTGGGGGTGATGATGGGGATATCTTGCTTAGTTTGTAAGTAGTTCATTCTCATCAGAACCAAAAATCTAGGGTCCTCGCACTGCCCTGTGAAGTCCCTGCCAGAAAACAGGGAGATTTATTTCCCTTGGGAAAGTGTGCTTTGGAAAGAGCGGGTCCCCTATACTTCCCTTGTACTCTGACGTCTTCCTATCAGTCACTGTGAATTTAGGGGGTGATGTCAGACCGACGGAGGCTCCAATCCTGGTTGGTTCTAATACATACAAGCTGTGGGGCTGTAGGTGAGTTGGTGACCTCTCTGAGACTAGGTATTTTCATCAGTAGGGCTGGGCAGACTGTACCGGCAGGTGAAAAGCGCTTTTCACAGTGGCTGGTTATCTGGAGAAACTCAGGAGGCCTCTGGGACTGGTGATCCTGAGGACGTGGATTTTCTACGAGCTGATGTGGAAGCAACCCTCTTTGTCAGGATATATACTTGGATAAGACTGGGCAGGACAGAAAACTTCCTCTCTATTACACATCATATCTAGAGGAAGGCAGCATCTCTGAGGAAGCCAGGAAATGGCTCCTGGCCCTGACGGATGTCAGCAAGGCTCACTGCCATCCTTTCCAACTCACTCTTGGCATGAGCAGCCTGGAAAAATATTCTAGAACCTAAAACAATAGACTCTGATGGGGGTGCGGGACTGAGAAAGAAGTCACAGGGCTTGTTTTTTTGTTTGTTTGTTTTGTTTGGCCACGCCGCAAGGCAGGTGGGATTTTAGTTCCCTGACCAAGGATTGAACCTATGCCCCCTGCATTAGAAGCACAGAATTTTGACCACTGAACTGCCAAGGAAGGCTGCCCATGGTATTTGTTTTAAAAGCAGATTCCAAGGCCCCATTCGCTAGAGAGTTCAACTCAGCCAGCAGCAGGGCTCTGGCATCTGAACTTTTAAAAATATTGTTGGGAGAGGTTATTGTTAATTACAACTTTTTTGGAGGAAGTGATAATACATTCACATGGTTCAAAAGACAAAAGATGCAAGCTTTATTAAGAAAAATATTCCTCTTCTCCATTCCCCCCATATCACACTTCCTTCATGCATCCGTGTTACAAAATCTTGTGTTTTCTTCCAGACAGAGTCTAGGCTTAGGACTTCACATGCGGTTATATACAAATTCTTTAATTAGTGTTTTTTTTAATCCCTTTTTACAGAAATGTCAGCTAGCTTCATGAGTCAGGAAGACATGTCTGTTTGATTTGAAAGTATCCACGGTGTCTGGCACATAGCACATACTAGGTGCTCAACAAATATTTGTTGAATGAAAGGTGTTTTACATTGTGTTCCTGTTCTACATTGTGTTCCTAGAAATCCTGCTTAATTGTTGTTGATGGTGGCAACAAGTTGTGTATTTGTGGGTGGACCCCTTATATTGAACAAATCAAGGGGATTATTTTAAACTCTTTTTTTTAAGATGAAATTTTATTTTTATTTATTTATATTTGGGCCATGTCTACAGCTTGCAGGATCTCAGTTCCCAGACCATGGACTGAACTCGGGCCGTGGCACTGTCAGCACTGAATCTTAACCACTAGGACATCAGGGCACTCCCTAAAATTTTATTGAGGTTGAAAATCCATACCTAATAGGGTACAGATCCTAAATGTATGAGGCTCCAGGAGTCTTCACAGGTAACCAGCACCCAGATCAGGTGAAAAATATGATCATCTCCCAGAATCTCCTCATGCCCAAGGAAGGCTTATCATCATTAATTTAAAAAAACTTTTTAGTAAAATACATAGCATGAAATTTACAATCAAAACCATTTTTAAGGGTTCAGCTCAGTAGTGTTAAGTATTGTTATTTATATTGTTGACTGTGACCTGTTTATGTAAAGCGAATGGACTAAGAGTGGTGGTGGTTTAGTCTCTAAGTCGTGTCCAGTGCTTGCAACCCCATAGACTATAGCCAGCCAGGCTCTTCTGTCCATGGGATTCTCCAGGCAAGAGTACTGGAGTGGGGACCTTCCTGGTGGTCCAGAGGCTCAGACTCCATGTTCCCAGTTTAGGAGGCCTGTGTTCAATCCCTGGTCAGGGAACTAGATCCCACATGCTGCAACTAAGAGTTCATAAGCCCCAACTAAAGATCTTGCCTGCTGCAATGAAGATCAAAGATCTTGCAACTAAGAGCCAGCACAACCAAATAAATAAATATTTAAAAAATAATAAAAGAATACTGGAGTGGATTGCCATTTCCTCCTCCAAGGTATCTTCCCAACCAGGAATCAAACCCTGCCTTGCTGGCAGATTCTTTACAAACTGAGCTACAAGGGAAGCCTAAGGACTAAGAATGGCTCTTACATTTTGAAATGGTTCTTCAAAGAAGAAGAATATGTTAGAGAGGTGATATACAAACCAAAAAGACTAAAATCTTTAAAACCTTGCCTTAGGAAAAAATGTGCAGATCTCTGATAAGAACCTTCTTTCAAAAAAAAAAAAAAGAAGAAGAACCTTTCCTGAGAAGGAAGTTTTCTCCTGCCCCTTCCCAGTCAGTCCCCAATGGGAGAATTTTCATTATTTTGACCACACCAGGTGGCCTGTGGGATCTTAGTTCCCTGACCAGGGAATAGAACCTAGGGCCCTGCAGTGAAAATGCCAAGTCCTAACCACTGGACTGCCAGGAAACTCCCAAGGAAGATTATTTAAAAATAGGATTTAAAAGTCATATAACAAAATTAATGTATTCTCTCTACTGGGGTGGGGAGGGCTGAAAATTTAAAATAAGCCCTTAACCACACAGAATATTTTAGGTTTCTAAGTGAAAGAACTCTTCATATCCTCTCAGCTCACTGTCCTTGCCCGGGAGGCAAGGCAGCCAGAAAGACTTTCCAGAGCTTAGACTGTTTATTTCTGTGTGTATGTGTGGCATCTGTATCTTTTTAAAGCTCCTCAGGCTGGTTTCATGAGAAAAGGCACCCTTCCTAGGATGGGCTACTATGTTGCCTGGTAAGATGAAGTAGGTCTAACCTTGCTGATGGGGTAACAATGTCTAAATATGTTAGGTTGTGAAACAGCAAAGTGGGGAAGGGGGTGTGTAAGGAAACAAGGGGAGTGAAGAATAAGGGATAAATATAGCTAGAAATCTGCTTGGGTATGTGGCCTGTGGACAGTGTCCAGAAGGGAAGCCAGTGAGAGGAACTGCCCTCTGTCCCCCCCAGAGAGGAAGTAATGGCTCTAGGCCAGGGATAAGAGGGAGAGTGGTTTTCCGTTTTTTTTTTTTTCCTTTTTTTTTTTTTTTAATGATTTATTTATTAAAAAAAAAATTGTGCTGGGTCTTTATCGCTGCACACTGGCTTTCTTGAGTTGTAGCAAATGGGCACTACTCTTCGTGGTGGTGCATGGCCTTCTCAGTGCGGCGGCTTCTCGTGCTACGGGGCTCAGGCTGTAGTGTAGAGGCTTCAGGAGTTGCAGCACGTGGGCTCGGTAGTCAGGCATGTGGGATCTTCCTGGACCAGGGATCGAACCTGTGTCTCCTGCATTGGGAGGCGGGTTCTAATCCACTGTACCACCCGGGAAGTCCAAGAGTGATTTTTCTTAGTCTAAAGGCTCCCTGAAGTTTTTTTTTTTAATCTTGATAAACATACAGGTTCGAAACTTCCTTCAGCAAACATGTATTGTGCAGGGACCGTGGGCCAGGTTTTGTCCTAGACTCTGGAGACCCAGCCCTTGTCCAGCTGACCTTGTCAAGGTACCCGCAGATACAACACTAAGACAATGGAGAAAATTCTCCATTCAGAGAAGGGCTCTGGAGAAAAGTTTATCAGGAAGGAGGGAGGGCAGTGATCTATTGGGCCTGGAGGCAGGGTTTAAAATTTCAAAAAGAAACAGGTCATTCTTCAGAGGTCACCAGAGGCATAAGAAAGGGAGCCCTGTAGAATTTCTCAGGCCATCTCAGGCCATAGGCAAGGCTTATGCAAAGGCCCTAGGGCTGGTCTCATGTGTCTAGAAGGAGCAATCAAGAGGGCCTGTGGCTGGAGTGAACAGATAAAAGGGTAGCATAGGAAAAGGTGAAGGAAGAGAGGGAGTGGGCCGAGTGTATAGGGCTTTGTGGACCATGGGGGGAGTTGGGCCTCTGTTTCCATTTGTTTGTATTTATTTATTTATTTTTGGCTGTGCTGGGTCTTTGTTGCTGTGCGGGCTTTTCTCTAGTTGCTGTCGTTGCAGGACAGGGGCTTCTCACTGCAAAGGCTTCTCTTGTTGCAGAACACGGGCTCTAGGGCTCAGATTTCAGTAGTTGTGGCGTACGGGCTCACTAGTTGCCGTTTCTGGGCTGTAAAGCACAGGCTCGGTAGTTGCGGCTCTGAGGCTCAGTTGCTCTGTGACATGTGGGATCCTCCTGGATCAGGGATTGAACCCAGCCGCCAGGGAAGCCCTGTTTGTTTCTGCTGTTACTGTTGTTTTTGGCTGCACGGCGTAGCTTGAGGGCTTCCCTGGTAGCTCAGTGGTAAAGAATCCACCTGCCAATGCAAAAAGACCTTCTTTCAAGGTCTTTCAGGTTCAATCCCTGGGTTGGGAAGATCCCCTGGAGAAGGAAATGGTAGCCCACCCCAGTATTCTTGCCTGGGAAATCCCATGGACAGAGGAGCCTGGCGGGCTACAGTCCACGGGGTCACAAAGAGTCAGACATGACTTAGCCGACTAAACCATATATGTACAACTGAATCACTCTTCTGTACACCTAAAAATAACACAGCATTGTAAATCAACTATATGCCAATATAAAATAAAAATTGAGGGAATTGCTTGGTACTATTGTTGTGAATGGAGCACAGGCTCTAAGCGCACAGGCTTCAGTAGTTACAGCACATAGGCTCAATAGTTAGGACTCCACATTTTCATTGCCAAGGGCCTGGTTTCCATTCCCTGGTCAGGGAACTAAGATCCCACCAGCCTCAAGGTGCGACAAAAAGAAAAAAAAAAATTGAAAAAGGTTTAAAGGAAAAGAAAGAAGAGCATGGTATCAGGAGCGGAGCTCAAAATTTCAGTTCTTGCTGGCTCTGTGTCCCTTGGACAAGTCAGGAAGCATCATTGTGTCTGCTTCATTGTACAGTATGCCCTCGGGTCAGGAAGATCCCCTGGAGGAAGGCACGGCAAACCTTTCCAGTAGTCTTGCCTGGAGAATCCCATGATCAGAGGAGCCTGACCGGCTACAGTCCATGGGATCGCAAAACAGAGACAATTGAGCAACTAAGACCAGCATTGCACATGCCCTCAGAGCCTTGCTATAAGGATTTCTTTTTTTTTTTTGACCACAAGGCATGTGGGATCCTAGTTTCCCTACCAGGAATCAAACCCACACCCCCTGCAGTGGAAGCACAGAGTCTCAACCAATGAGCCACCAGGAAAGTCCTTCATCATAAGGATTAAATGAGTTCCTAAGGCTTCGCTGCTGGCTCACTGGTAAAGAATTCACCTGTCAATGCAGGAGACACAGGTTCAATCCCTGATCCGGGAGGACCCCACGTACTGAGGACCAACTCAACCCATGTGTCACAACTGTTGAGCCTGTGCTCTCGTCCCCGGGAGCCACAACTATCGTGAAGCTTGTGCTCCACCAGAGAAGCCACTGCAATGAGAAGCCCATAGCACAGCAACTAGAGAGTAGCTCTCACTCACTGCAACTAGAGAAAAGCCCGTGCAGCAACGAAGACCCAGCATAGCTAAAAATAAATAAATAAAATATTAAAGTGAGTTCCTAGAAGGAAATTTCTGTTTTGATGCCTAGCACACAGTAGGTGCTCAGTCTTTTGCTCCTAGCATTGTGGTCAGTAGAATCACTTCTAGTTTTCCTACCCAGCTGCTGTCTTGAAATATTTGTCATGGGGACTTGTCTGGGCAGCTGGGATGTCCATTACCCAGGCGGAGGTTTCTGGGAAGGCAGGGGAGGGCTGGCCTGGCTGTGTGGGTGAGGCCTTGGGGACTTGGCTTGTCTCCAGAAGCTACAAGGGCTGGGTGGCACTTGATGTCCTGGCACTAGAATTGTGGCTGGGCAGTCTGTTCCCTTATCTCCTACACCCACTGAACTGGGTGGGTTGGCCCTTATGCCCAGCAAGGGAGGGACCCAACAGCCGCTTCTCCTCCCGGAGCCTGATCTAACGGTTTGACTTTCCCATGCCTTCTCCCCCACCACAGTCGCATTTTTAGCTCTGCCTCTCCCAGTACCTGCCCCCAAAAGGCCTGGGTTGGAGCCAGAGGAGCCTTGGTTTGATTCCGAGTCCTGTTCCTCATCAGCTATGCAGTCTGAGCACATGGCCTCTGTTTGCCCCCTCTGTCAAATAGTACCACGTTCCTGGTTAGCAACTTTTTGGGGGCCATGTGGCATGTGGGATCTTAGTTCCCTGACCAGAGATCGAATCTGTGCCCCCCTGCAGTGGAAGCTCAGAATCTTAACCACTGGGCCACCAGGCAAGTCCCTAGTTAGCATTTCTTTTCTTTTTTTTAATATGAATTTTTAAAGTTATTTTTGGCTGTCCTGGGTCCTCATTGCTGAGTGGGCCTTCTCTAGTTGCGGTGAGCGGGGGCCACTGTGCTGTGGTGCTGCGACTTCTTTTGCAGTGACTTTTCTTGCTGCAGAACACAGACCTGTAGGCAGGAGGACTTCAGTAGGTGCAGTGCACGGGCTTAGTTGCTCTGCAACATGTGGGATCCTCCTGGATCAGAGATCGAACCCGTGTCTCCTGCACTGGCAGGTAGATTCTTTACCACTGAGCCACCAGGGAAGCCCCTGCTAAGTGCTTTTTGACCATCATGCCCTGGCCACACCTACCAGCAAATGCACGTATGAGCCCCATTCTCTACACAGGAAAACAGCAGACTGCAAAGGGAAAGGGCTTGTCAATTTCCCCACCTGTATTGCCGGGGAATGAATGATGTGCCTTTACCACTGTCTACCATTATAAGCAGAGCACACACAACACATGTTGGACCTAGAGTTCAGGGGGCAGTGAACTTCTGTAAAGGTCCAGAGAGTGAATGTTTTCACATGCAGTCTATGACTGCTACTCTAGTCTGCCATAGATAGCAGACAACATGAAGGCAAGCAGCCACTGGCCATATGAAAATGAAAGAGAATGGCCGTGTGCCAAGCAAACTTGATTTGTAGTTGGTGACATTTTAATTTTTAAAAATTTTCTTTCTTTCTTTACTTTTGGTTGTGCTGGGTCCTTATAGCTGCCCTCGGGCTTTCTCTAATTGTGGCCACTGGGGGCTACTCTTCTGTGTGGTGTTTGGGCTTCTCATTGTGATAGCTCCTCTTGTTTTGGAGTCAGGGCTTTAGAGCTGGGGGCCTTCAGCAGTTGTGGCTCCCAGACTCTAGAGCACAGGCTCAGTAGTTATGGAGCTCAGGCTTAGGTGCTCTGAGGCATGTGAGATCTTCCCTGACCAGGGATTGCACTTGTGTCCCCTGCATTGGCAGATGGATTCTTCTCCACCGTACCACCAGGAAAATCTGCTGATTTTCAAATTTAATGTGACAAAGTAGTCTCCTTGTGATGTTTGTCAGCCACTTGAAAACAAAAAGACCATTCCTAGCCCTGAACCATAGGAAAACACGGTGAACTGATTTGCCCAATGAGGGACGGATGGTTTGACAATTCCTGCCCTAAACGGTTAAGACATGAGGACTTCCCTGGCAGTCCAGTGGTCAAGACTCCACGCTTCCACTACAGGGGGCTTGGGTTCCATCGCTGGTTGGGGAACGCAGATCCCGCATGCAGCATGTGTGACAAAAAGATAGTAAATATTATTCTTTTTAAAGTGTGAAAAAAATCGCTTCTCGGCCTTTTGGCTAAAAAATAAAGTGTGAAAAAAAAATAAAATAAAGTGTGAAAAAAATGGTTAAGATGCCATAGTAGACAGAATAATAGCTCCCCACTACCCCGAAGATGTCCATGGGCTTCCTAGGTGGCGCTAGTGGTAAAGAACCTGCCTGCCAATGCCAGAACCCTGAATCGACAAGATCCCTAGGTTGGGAAGATCCCCAGGTGGGGAAGATCCCCTGGAAAATGAAATGACAACCCTCTCTAGTATTCTTGCCTGGAGGATCCCATGAACAGTGGAGTCTGGTGGGCTATAGTCCATGGAGTCACAAAGGGTTGGATATGTCTGAAGCAACCTAGCACACATGCAAAGATGTCCATGTCCTAATTCCTGGAACCCTGTGGGCTTCCCTTGTGGCTCAGTGGTAAAGAATCTGCTTGCCAATGCAGGAGACTCGGGTTTGATCCCTGGGCCAGGAAGAACCCCCTTGAGAAGGGAATGGCAACCTGAAGAATCCCATGCCCAGAGCAGTCTGGGCAGGCTACAGTACGTAGGGTCACAAAGAATCTGACATGACTGAGCAGCTAAACAACATGAATGTGTTACCTTTCACAGCAAAAGGGACTTTGCAGATGGGATTAAGTTTAGGATCTTGAGATGGGGAGATTATTCTCAGTTATCCAAATGGGCCCAAGGACAACAGTCCTCATAAAGAAAAGATGGAGGCAGGGGAGTCAGGGGAGGAGCTGCAGCAATGGAAATAGATGTAGGCTTGATGGGAATGCTGGCTTTGAGGATGGAGGAGGAGGACATGAGCCAAAAAGCTGGAAAGAAGTGAGGAAACAGATTCTGAGGAACTGCAGAAGGAACATAGCCTGGCCAACACCCTGATTTTAGCTTAGTGAGATGCACTTTGAACATCTGATCTCTAGAACTGTGATAATAAATTTGTGTGTGTTTTGTTTCCAAAACAAATCAAACAAATGATCCAAATGATCCAAATAATGAAGAAACAAACAAATGATCCAAAAAATGTGGATCATTTTTAAAGTCTTTATTAAATTTGTTACAATATTGCTTCTGTTTTATGTTTTGGTTTTTTTGACTGTGAAGCCTGCCGGGTCCTAGCTCCCCAACCAGGGATCAAACCTGCACTCGCTGCTCTGGAAGGTGAAGTCTTAACCAATAGACCACCAGGAAAGTCCCATAAATTTGTGTCTTGAGCCACCAAGTTGGTGGTAATTGCTTACAGCATCCAAAGGAAACACTAACTCAGTAGCTGGGTGGCCCAGCTCTGTTGCTCATCGTTTTTGTGGCCACTGACATGTTGTTTTTCTCTGGGCCTCGGTTTCTGCATCTGTCAAATGGGAGTAGTGATGGAATCAACCTCACAGAATTGTTATAAGGGTGAACCGAGGTAAACCGTGTAACATTTTAGAAGACTGCCTGGCACACAGTAATATGGAGGCACTGGGGCATTCTACTGTTCTTATTATCTTGCATCATCCTTGCAAAGATTCAGCAAGTTTCTGTCCTGCAGTGTTTGAATCAGGCTCAATTATCAAACCATTAGTATTCGCCTTGCCCCTCCCTCCACCCCACTTGGCTAATGTTAAAACAAGAGCTAATGGAACAGATCAGACGACAATACCAATTGTGCGTGCTCAGTCGCTTAGTTATGTCTGACTCTTTGTGACCTCGTGGTCTGTGGCCCACCAGGCTCCTCTGTCCATGGAATTTTTCAGGCGAGAATACTGGAGTGGGTTGCCATTTCCTTCTCCAGAGGATCTTCCTGATCCAAGGACTGAACCCATGTCTCCTCCATTTCCTGCCTTGTAGGTGGCTTCTTTACTGCTGAGCCATTGGGGAAGCCCCACTGTACCCATGTTCCCTCTTTTATTTCCTGAGCTGCCCACAAGGCAAGGCCCTGAGCCAAGGCCAAACCAGGTGCCTCTCTCTGCATCTTTAATTCCATCTTGTGGAAGGATAACTCAAGTTGACACTGCAAGGCCATAGCCCACCTGTCCCATCCATGGCTACCGATTTCCCTGAGAGCTGAGACTTGCCCGCCTGTGCATGTTCCCCTCCCTAGCTTGGCCTCATAATGCTCCTGCTCAAACACCCTCAGTGGCTCCCACTCGCCCCTCAAAACTGGAGTAGGAACTGACCACCTGCTTCCCCTGCATAAAGTGGGTTATGGGTGGCACTAGTGGTAAAGAATCAACCTGTCAATGAAAGAGATGCAAGAAATGTGGGTTCCATCCCTAAGTCAGGAAGATCCCATGGAGTAGGAAATGGCAACCTGATCTAGTATTTTTGCTTGGAAAATTTTATGGACAGAGGAACCTGGCAGGCTACCGTCCATGGGGCCACAGACAGTCGGACATGACTGAGCGACTGAACAGCAACATATATATCTGTTGCTTCAGGTCTTAGTTGCAGCATGCAGGATCTTCTTTGTATCATGCTGGATATATTCCTTGTAACTCATGGACTCTCTGGTTGTGGCTCTCTGACTTAGTTGGTGTACATCATGTGGGATCTTAGTTCCCTGACCAGGGATGGAACCCACATCCTTTGCATTGCAAGGCAGATTCTTAGCCACTGGACCACCAGGGAAGTCATACATATATATATATATATTTTTTTTTTTTTTTTTTGGCTGTACCAGGTGGCTTGTGGGATCTTAGTTCCCTGACCAGGAATTGAACCTGTGCCCCCTGCAGTGGAAGTATGCAATCTTAGCCACTGGACTGCCAGGGAAGTCCCAGTACCAGCTGTTCTTATCTCACTGTTTCCACTCTGCCGATCAGGCTGCCATTTGGCTGACTTGAGAAAGCTCCAGTGCTCCTTTCTCTCTCCCCCACCCACCTTACCAGTTTCACCTGCTCTCAGATGGTAGAAATATGCTCTTTCATCTTCCCATCACACTTGTTGAAGTTTTGAGTTTTATATATTTGTATGCATGATTAATCTATGTGGAATTTGTTTTGCTGTGTGGTGGGAGTGGAATTTATTTTCTCCCTAACGCCTAGTCAAGGCAACTGACTGATTCATCCTTTCCCTGCCCATTGGATATTTATCATGTATTCAGTTCTATGTGTAAAATCAGTGAAAATTAATTTTTAAAAATGTATGCATCTGGAAAACTCTAAGCTGTATTTTTTATTCTCAGTCTTAGCTATATGTATGTGAATAATATATTGCGGTTATTCATTGAACAAATCCTGAGTGCGTGTTCCATGCCAGGTGCAATACTGAGTCCTGGGGACAGTGTTATGAAGAAAACAGAAATCCTTGCCCTTGTGCAGCCAGCAGACATGGAGAGAGACAGGACACTGTCAATGTGTAAATACGTGATGTGGCAGGCGGTAAGACACAAAATAAAATAGGGTAACAGGAGCGGGCGAAAGGATGCTGTCTTAGATAGGATCATCAGAGAAAGCCTCTCTAAGGAGGTGATGTTTGAGGTTGAAAGAGGTGGAGTAGGACTTTCCCTGTGGTCCAGTGGCTAAGACTCCACACTCCCAATGTGGGGGTCCTGGGTTTGAGCCCTGGTCAAGGAACTAGATCCCACATGCTGCAACTAAGAGTTCACATGCCTCAATCACGACCTGGCACAGCCAAGTAAATAAATATAAAAAAAAGAAATGTGGGGCCAAGTGGCTTTCTCAGGGAGGAGATCTCCAGGGAGAAGGAACAGCCTGTGCAAAGGCCCTGATGTAAGAACCATGCCCTGTGTTTATAATATAACAGGGGGACGAGGGCTCATGGTGGCCTGGTGTGGGCAAGTCCACCATCCTTGGCAGTAGATACCCAGGCCAACTTCCCTTGGTTTTTCTTGTTGTTGTTTTGCTGGAATATTTTGGGGGTTGAAATTCAAAAAGGAAACAAATATCTATACATGTCAATCTTTTCTCAAAAAATTTTAACTTTCCATATAAAAGCAATTGCTGTACTAGTGTCTGTTCCTATTTAGAAATAGACAGTTCAATAGCAAATAGAGTTTTGTGACATTTTATGAATCCCTCGTGGTCACAACCTTTGATAAAAGTGAAAAAGTTTTAAAAAAAAAGACAGTGTATATTATAGTGTCAGGCTTAGTTACTCAGTCACGTCCAACTTGCAGTCCTGTAGACTGTAGCCCACCAGCCTCCTCTGTTCATGGGATTTTCCAGAATATTGGAGTGGACTGCCATCTGCCATTTCCTCCTCCAGGGGATCTTCCTGACCCAGGAATCGAACCTGGGTCTCTGCATTGGCAGGCGGCTGAGCCACCTGGGATGCTGTAACCAGTGTAACCCACAGTATAACCAGGAGGCCAGTGAATGGAATGGAGAAGGAAAGGGGGGAGTGGGAGGGGCTGAGGGCAGGGAGGGGAGCGCAGAGTGGGCACAGCCTCGTGGGCCACGGGGAGGACTTGGGCTTTGGCTCAGAGTGAGGTGGGAGCCATAGAGGGTTCAGGGCAGAGGAGGGACATACCCTGAATCGGGTGATCACTGCCTCCACTGGGCCCTACCAGGGAATGGGGGCGGGGACAAGTGTGAGAGCTCAGAAACCAGGGTGGAGACACCTGCACTCTTCAGGCAGGAAATGACAGCCATGTGACAGGGTGGGGGGCCGAGGAGTGGGTGAGAAGCTTTTGGATCCTGGAAGCCAAGTGCGAGGTTTCCGGCCTGAGCACCAGGAGGGCAGGGCAGCCTGGGGGACCATGGTGGTTTGATATAGCTGTGCTCAATGGGAGGCACGCCATGAGGCCCCTGTGTGGGGTGCTGAGGGGGGCACGTGTCACAGGGCCGTGCCCACATTTGAGCATCATCAGGGTGGAGCTGGAGTCTGCAGGAGTGTCCCCAGGGGACCTAGCACATCTGAAAGAGAAGAAGCTTCAGCCTGGGCACCGCTTGCCCTGGGCAGGGTGGGACCAGTTTGCCTTTGATTTGGCAGGGACCACGGGAACCACAGGGCTCCTTTGAGAGGCCTGGTCACCCAAGGGCATGGCTTGGCGCCTTGGGCCTCGCCTGTTTGCTGAAGCTTGTGGGCCGGGGGGCAAGTCGGGCCTTGACAGCTAGAAGCCACTGGGGAGGAGGTGACATTTCTTTTTTGTTTGTTTGTTTATTTTTGGCTCCACTGGGTCTTTGTTACTGTGTAGGCTCTTCTCTAGTTGTGGCAGGCAGGGGCTACTCTCTGACTGCAGTGTGCCGGCTTCTCATTGTGGTGACTTCTCTTGTTCTAGAGCATGGGCTCTAGGGTGCACGGGCTTTGGTAGTTGTGGCTCCTGGGCTCTGGAGCACAGGTGCAGAAGTTGTGGTGCTCAGCTTACTTGCTTCGAGGGGTGATCTTCCCAGCCCAGGGATCGAACCTGCATCTCCCTCATTGGCAGGTGGATTATGTTTCTCTAGGGACAAGCTGAGTTGGTGACCAGACTCCCCCCAGGGGGTACCTGACTTGGAGCAACAATTATTGAACACCAATTGTATATGACCACATTGATAACCCCATGCTGACTGTGTGCCCCACACTGGATATCTCTTCCTGTTGCCTACACTCCCATACCAATTGTACCAGGCCATGTCACCTGTAGAGTTGATTGTAGTGTGACGTTTGCAACTGGCCTTAAGGGCTGTTGGGAGAAGCAGTGTGAACAGGAACATGATCAAAGGAGCATACTGCGGATGTGGGGGTGGATGGTTGGGGCAGGGGGGTGTACCCTACCAGCTTTACAACTCCACCCTGGCCCTATACCCCACAATGATTAGATACCCTGATTGTATAGCTCTTGATGGGCTATGTACTCCGTACCACCAGTACCCCATACCTACTGTATACCTCCACATCAGTTGGATACCCCTACACTGGCAATACAGTACATCTATGCCAACTGTATACTTGGTATCTATCCCATGCCTGGTCTTCGGCTGGTTTTTGTTTTATTTATTTATTTGGCTGTATAGAGTTTTAGTTTCAGCACTCAGAATCTTTCATCAGGGCACACAGACTCTCTAGCTGTGGCTCCAGAGTTCAGTAGTTGCAGCCAGTGGGCTTAGTTGCCCCGAGGCATGTGAGATCTTAGTTCTCTGACCAGGGATCAAACCCATGTCCCTTGCATTGCAAGGCAGATTCTTAACATCTGGACTACCAGGGAAGTCCCCATTGTGGCTGGTTTTGGTTTTATTAGTCCCATTTCACAGATGAGGAAGTTGAGGCTCAGAGAATGCAAGGCACTGACCTGAGTATCCTCTGGCTCAGATGGGGCAGGATCATTTGAGTCCAGGGTTACCCTGTATGTGTCAGCTCCCCAAGACTGGGTTACACAAATGCCACTGTACCCAGGAGGTGCTCAATAAATGCATGTTCTTCAAAGCAAATGCTTCAGGATTATCAGCTGTAAGAGGGTGCAGGGATCGCTGAGGTGTGTAGCCTTGGGGGCCACAAAGGAACCAGCAGGGAGCAGTACCAGACAGGGATGTGGCATGCAGAAGGCGAAGGGGCTGTCATTTCTAATTTGGGAGTTCTCAGAAGACATGGGTGTGGATTTCTATATGGACTGTCTCAATATTTAACTGTTGGCACTTACTCTTTAAAAAAATGCACCCACAGGTTGGAGAGCATTCAGCCCAAATACTCTATAATTGGTTGTTTGGATTCAGCCGTCTGCCTGTTTTAGGGTGCTTGGCCAGACACTGATGCCTCAGTTTCCGTATCTGCAGAATGGGACAATTATTAGGTGCCTTCCAGGGTTGAGAGATGTTTTAGGGCTGTGTCGCCTCGTTGGGGGGGGCGGAGGCTAGCCCAGGCTACTGGGTGAAGCCAGAGTTCCCTGGGGGGCGGGGGGTGGTGGTGGAGAGGGCTAAATCGGGCGGCGGTGAGTGGCAGGAGCAGCTGCCGCCCCGCCCCGCTCTCTCCTCCCTCTCTCCCTCCCTCCCTCCGTTTCTGGGTCCAGTCGGTCCGAGGCAGCCGCTCGGCTAGGGCCGGTCTGACCGGTTTGGGCCGTCCCGCCTGGCTCTTTGCTGGGAGGAGCCGCCGCCAGTCGGTCCCTCGGTGCCTCCCCTGGGGACGCCCGCGCGTCCGGACCGGAGGGCAGAGGGGGAGCGGCAGCGGGAGCAGGCGGGCGCCGTCGGGCCGGGCGCCCGCAGGGATGGGGAAGGAGCAGCAGCTTTATTACGGGAAGCACGGTAGGCAGCGCCCCCCTTGGAGGGGCAGCGGGAAGACCCAGGGTAGGGGGGATGAGGGGAGCGCGGAAGGGCAGATCTCAGCCTGTACCTGCCCCGCCTCCGCATCACCTGCCAGCACCCCTCACCCCCGAGGCCCACCCGGAGGTCCCTCCAAAACTCCCGCATCCCAGAGGTCTGTCCTCGTAGCCTCCTTCTCCAGATCCCATTTTTGGATCCTCCCCCTTCCACCGGACTCCCGGGCAGCCCCTTTTTAGCTCCCCTCCCAGTCCTCCCAGTGAGTGGTCGCCAGGTGATAAATCGGACAGTTCACGGAAAATCCACAGTTATCTCTGAATCTTACTCCTCCGTGGCTAGAGACATCTCTGAGGACATCTTGGGAAAGGGTGGTCTGCCAGCTTCATCTTGGACTACTCGGCTCAATCTTTCTGATTTTCAGGAACACCGCAGAAGTATGACCCCGCCTTCAGAGGACCCATTTACAACAGGTAAGGGGTCTGGGTTCCTGGGAGGGGAGGGGTGTCAGCTAACATTGTTTCCGCCCCTGTTTCTTTACACCCACACCCACGTCTGTTCTCCAACAAACTGGTGATAAGTACTTGCAACTTAGAGATAAAAGAGTGGTAAAAGAATGATAAAGGAATTTTCTTCACCTATAGAGAGTCTTTACAAATGCATTTTTTTCAATTCAGGCAAAAGACTGGAACAGACCATTTAATAGAACCAGAAACACCATAGACAGTGGAGTTATGGAGAAATGCTCAAACTCACTGGAAAGTAAAGGAATGTAATGTAAAACAGGAACCAAATAGAGTCCCCCCCCTCACAGGTTAGCAGAGGTTAAAAATAGACACACTAGGGTATGCACAAGTAGGAATATAATATTGTACACATGAAAATTACATAATGTTTTAAAGCAATGTTACTTCAATTAAAAAAAAAAGATTGACACATATTCTGCTCTGAAACTAATTGATACAGTCTTTTTTGGAGGGAATTAGGAAATATGACATTTAAAAAAAATGTACAGCTCTTCATTCCAGAAATTAAAATGATGTGAAAAAATTTCTCTCCGTAAACCTTGCCTATGCTATGCTGTGCTTAGTCGCTCAGTCGTGTCGGACTCTTTTCCACCCCATGGACTGTAGCCCGCCCGGCTCCTCTATCCATGGGGATTCTCCAGGCGGGAAGACTGGAGTGGGTTGCCATGCCCTCCTCCAGGGGATCTTTAGAACCCAGGGATCAAACCCAGGTCTTCCGAATTGCAGGCAGATTCTTTACCAGCTGAGCTACCAGGGAAGCCCAAACCTTACCTGTGTGTGTTAGTTGCTCAGTAGTGTCCGACTTTTTGCGACCCCTTGGACTGGGTCTCACCAGGCTCTTCTGTCCATGGGATTCTCCAGGTAAGAATCCTGGAGTGAGTTGCCATTTCCTTCTCCACAAACCTTGTCTAGATGGGCAAAAACCAGCAATCTGAGTTGCATCTCTGGGAACTAGTTAGATACATTACAGTGCATCCTTAGGTTATTTTATTATATAGCTGCTAAAATGTACAAGAGCCTTTCTGAGTCCTCACATGGATCCCTCTCAATATGATAGTGAAAAAAGCAAGACACAAACTGTGGGTGTATCATAATCATATCTGGGTTAAGCAAAAAAACTTTTTTTGGAAAACATTCGTACCAGTAAATAAAAAACTCACAAGAAATCATTAACAGAGGTTTCTCATGGAGAGGAGGATTATGTGGGAGGTAGTTCTTAATTAACTACATCCCTGTATGGTTTACATTTTATCATGTTCATATTTAATCTTATGATATTAAAAAATAGTTTAAGGTCTACTCTCAACAATTTTCATAATTTATCATGCGACATTATATTTACCATGTTGTACATTATATCACTAGTAGTTATTTATCTTACAAATGGAAGCTTGTACCTTTTGAATGCCTTCATCCAATGCCCCCTTCCACTTCCCAAACCCTACTTCTGGTAACCACATGTCTGATCTCTCTTTCTATGCATTAGTTTCTTTATTTTTGAAGTATAACTGACCTACATCACTTAATTAATTCTGGGTGCATAACATAGTGATTCAGTATTTCTGTAATTGCAAACTGATCACCACAAAATAGCTTAAACTTTAAAAAACATTAATCCATAATGCTGGTAAGGATGTAGCAAAATGGACACTTAATCAAAAGAGAGCTAAACAATGATGCAACCTGCTTTGAGGATAGTGTAGCATTAGGTATTAAAATTATTTTTTATTTTTTGTTTTTTAAAATTGAGTTATAATTAATAGATAATATTATATTAATTTCAGGTGAACAATGTAGTAATTTGATATTTTTATATGTTATGAAATGATCACTGCAATAAGACCAGTTACTATCCATTACCATACAGTGTTGTTAGAATGTTTTTTACTTCATTCCCTATGTGTATTACATTCCCATGACATTTATTTTGTAGTTGGAAGTTTGTACCTTTTCAGAAGTTTGTAACTTTTAATCCCCTTTACCTGTTTTGTCCATTTCCCCCACCCACCTCCACTCTCGAAAACCGCCGGTTTGTGCTCTGCATCTGTGAGTCTGTTTCTGTTTTGTTTTGTTTCTTCATTTGTTTTGTTTTGTAGATTTTACATATAAGTGAAAGCATACATTATTTGTTTTTCTCTGTCTGACTTATTTCACTTAGCAGAATATCCTCCAGGTCTGTTGCATGTTGTGCAAGTGGCAAGATTTCATTCTTTATGGAGGGCTGAGTAATATTCCAGGGCTACCAGATGGCTCAGCAGTAAAGAATGCACCTACAAAAATAACAGATATTAAAAAAAAGATAAGATTTTAAAGAAGAGAGAAAGTATCCACCTACAATGTAGGAGATGTGGGTTCAATCCCTGGGTTGGGAAGATCCCCTACAGAAGGGAATGGCAAGCCTCTCCAGTATTCTTGCCTGGAAAATTCCATGGGCAGAGGAGCCTGGCGGGCTACAATCCATAGGGTCTCCAAGTGTTAGACACAACTGAGCGACTGAATGAGCACACACACAGACATGCACACATGAGTAATAATCCATTGTATACGTATATGCCACATCTTTATCCACTCAGCTACAGATGGGCACTTAGGTTGCTTCCATATCTTGGCTATTGTCAATAGTGCTGCAATGAAAGGTGTTAATAGTTAAAATTCACAGCATTGGTACCACTCAGGAACATGTGTCCCAATAACACATGGATGTGGTACATTTACAAGGCAGGACAGGGCTTCCCAGGTGGCTCAGAGGTAAAGAATCCAGCTGCCAATGCAGGAGACTCGGGTTCAGTCCCTGGGTTGGGCAGATCCCCTGGAGGAAGAAACAGCAAACTATACCAGTATTTTTGCCTGAAAAATCCCATGGACAGAGGAGCCTGGCAGGCTACAGTCCGCAGGGTCCCAAGGGGTCGGACACGACTGATGCCTGAGCATGGACGCGGGCACAAGGCAGGCTGGGTCCATGATATCCAGGGCACCAGTACTCCCACGCTGATCGGTCTCTTCCTCCACAGAGGCTGCACAGATATCATTTGCTGTGTCTTCCTCTTCCTGGCTATTGTGGGTTATGTAGCTGTGGGCATCATAGGTAAGTGAAGGAGGCGATGGGATGGCGGTTCCCGGGTGGGCGGGCAGGCCACAGCCTCTGGGGCAGAAGTGCAGCTGGTGGTGGAGCCCCTTCACCTCAACATTCCTGGATCCCTCCACAGCTTGGACCCATGGAGACCCTCGAAAGGTGATCTACCCCACTGACAGCCGAGGCCAATTCTGCGGGCAGAAGGGCACGAAAAATGAGTGAGTGTGGCTCCTTGGGGGCCTACTGGGTCTGGAGAGAGCTTCCTCAGTACTGGGGAGAAGGTTCTAGGCTTCCCTCACCTCCATCCGTCCACCAGTCCAGTCAACAAGTATTTATAAAACTCCCGCCATCCCCAACCTCTGTTCTAGGCCTCGGGGACAGGGCTCTAATTGAGACATTCAAAGTCTTATCCTCTGGTGGCCCATATATTAGGGGGCAGACAGAAGAGACAGTCCTGGATCTGATGTCAGGTGAGGTAAATGGGCAGGTTCAAAATGAGCTGTGCCATTCCCTGGCTGTGTGACCTATGGCAAGTGTCTCAACCTCTCTGGGCCTCATCTCTGAAATGGGGATCCTGACAGTCCCACTCTCATGGGACTCTTCTGATGGTTAGATGAGCCAGTACATGTCCAGTGCTTATACAGCACCTGGCATGAAGTTATTATGGTTGTTGTTTCTATTTTCATTAAGATATTCTATATAGGCTGATGGAGAAGTCTTGACAGTTTCCGTCTCCCTTCCCCAACCCCAGGAACAAACCCTTCCTGTTTTATTTCAACATTGTGAAGTGTGCTAGCCCCCTGGTCCTGCTGGAATTCCAGTGTCCCACCCCCCAGGTAACTTCTCCCCTCCCCTCCTGTTTCCTGTCCCCCACTTACATCAATCAGGTCCTTTTTTCCTCCTCTAGTAGTAGCTTCTCTCCCAGCCCTTTTTCTCTTCTTGATGAATAAGGGGGAGGAGGGTGGGACCTCTGTCCTAAGAGGGCATCAGGTGTCTGTTCTGACCCCACCCAACCCCTGCCTCCTGTCCTTCCCAAGATTTGTGTGGAGAAATGTCCCAGCCGTTACCTCACCTACCTGAATGCTCATGCGTCTGAGGACTTTGAGTACTACAAGCAGTACTGTTTACCTGGCTTCCAGAAAAACAAGGTGAGTGGATAACTGCCCTGGGAGCCTGGGCAAGGATCCTGGCCTGCAGGATCGACCGCTTGCTCTCTCCTGGCAGGGTGTGGCTGAAGTCCTTCGAGATGGAGACTGCCCCGCTGTCCTCATTCCCAGCAAACCCTGTGAGTCTGGGGTCCCTTGAGCTCCGGAGGGGCCTGAGGAGGTTTCAGGGGTCCACCTGACTGATCCCATCTCCAACTCTGTATAGTTGCCCAGCGATGTTTCCCTGCTGTCCACGCCCACAAGGGGGTCCTCATGGTGGGCAACGAGACGACCTACGAGGATGGGCTTGGCTCTCGGAAAAATGTCACGGAGCTGGTGGAAGGCGCCAAGTGAGGACCTCAACCCACCACGCCAGCACTGTGCTTTCCTGGGGTGGGGTGGGGGTGGGGTAGGGAACAGGGCATCCCCTGGGGCTGGCCCAATCATGGATTGGGGTCCTACCTAAGCCTTGTCTGCCCTCCCCCAGGAAGGCCAATGGAGTCCTGGAGGCCCGGCAGCTGGCCATGAGGATATTTGAAGATTACACAGTCTCCTGGTACTGGATTGTCATGTAAGTTGAGAGGGAAGGTAGGCTACCCTGTCTGAGACTGGTGAGGGGATCAGGATCCACTATGTCCCCGTTTTCTCCCGCAGAGGCCTGATTATCGCCATGGTGTTGAGCCTCCTGTTCATCATCCTGCTCCGATTCTTGGCTGGCATTATGGTCTGGGTGATGATCGTCATGGTGATCCTGGTCCTAGGCTACGGTAAGTCACTCCTTCCCTGTGTCCTCCCCTCCCCACTGTCTGCAAAGTGCCTGTGCCCTTGGAGCTCTCATTGACCCATCAAAAATCTTCTCTTGGGACTTCCCTGGTGGTCCAGTGGTTAAGACCTTATGCATCCAATGCAGGGGGCGTGGGTTCAATCCCTGGTTGGGGAACTAAGATCCCACATGCAGTGCTCAGTTGCTTCTGTTGTGTCCAGCTCTTTGTGACCCTATGGACCATAGCCCACCAGGCTCCTCTGTCCATGGGATTCTCCAAGCAAGAATACTAGAGTGGGTTGCCGGGCCCTCCTTCAAGGGATCTTCCCGACCCAGGGATCGAACCCGCATCTCTTATGTCTCCTGCATTGGCAGGCAGGTTCTTTACCACTAGTGCTACTTGGGAAGCCCAAGATTCCACATATCCCACAGCCAAAAAAAAAAAGAGAATCTTCTCCTGAGGAAATTCCCTGGTGGTCCAGTGGCTAGGACTTGATGCTTTCACTGCTGAGCCCTGGGTTCAATCCCTGATCAGAGAACTAAGATTCTGAAGGCTGCAAGGCGTGACTGGAAAAAAAAAAAAATTCTCCTGAGCCATCAGACATTCTCTATGTCTTTCATTGGGAATATTTGTAAAGATGTTCATCTCGACATTGTTTATGAGAGCAGACACTTGGAAACAACCTCCGTGCTCATTTATGTCTGATGGATTAGATCATAATGTTCCCAAACAGGGCTGGATCTGTATTTTGTTGACAGCAAAGTCATCGTCAAGTAGACCATCTAGCACAGTGGTTAAGGCCACATGCTCTGGCACCAGAAAGCCCAGGGTCTGAATTCAGCCTCTTCCAGTTCCTTGCTCTATGACCTTGGGCAAGTGACTCAACCTCCCCATGCCTCAATGTCCTCCTCCATAAAATGGGGATAATTCGTATTTACCGGTTCAGAGATTTGCTGAGAAGAAGATAGGGTGTGAATGAGATGGGGAAGGGCCCTGTGACTCTGTGACCTGTGGAACTCAGAACACAGTGCTTCATGTTCTGTTTATTCATTTAAACTTTGCCGGATATGCAACCTAAACTGGGGACACAGATATTAAAATGTTCTTTTTTTTTTTTAAATTTTGGCTGCACCGCGCAGCATGCAAGATCTTAGTTCCCCAACCAGAGATCAAACCCATGCCCCCTGAAGTGGAAGCTCAAAGTCTTAACCACTGGGCTGCCAGGGAATTTCCAAAATATCCATGTTAATGAATGGTTTCTAGCTGGGTGCTGGCAGTTTAGGTGGCTAGCTTTTTGTTTTTTAAATAGTTATTTTTATTTCCTTTGTTACTTGGTGACTCCACGGTAAAGAATCCACCTGCAATGCAGGAGACCTGAATTCCATCCCTGGGTTGGGAAGATTCCCCTGGAGAAGGAAATGGCTACCCATTCCAGCATTCTTGTCTGCGAAATCCCATGGACGGAGGAGCCTGGTGGTTGCAAGAGTTGAACACAACTTAGTGACTAAATCACCACCATTACCATTTTGTTACTACCCTTGGCTGTGTTGGGTCTTAGTTGTGGCACAAGGGATGTTTTAGTTGTGGCATGTGGGATCTAGTTTTCCTGACCAGGAACTGAACTTGATCCCCCTGTACTCGGAGCTTGGAATCTTAACCATTGGACCACCAGGGAAATCCCTGGTGACGAGCTTTTTGTACGTTATCTGTACTTTATAATTTTCTTCTACAGAGAGCTAAAGAGAATGCTGAAAATCCCTAATGCTACCCCACTGGATGTTAGCACCCATGTCCTCCCTCCCCACCCATGAATCATCATTACAGGGTGACACAGGGGTCAGGCTGGGGAAGGAAATGGCAACCTACTCCAGTATTCTTGCCTGGAGAATCCCATGGATAGAGGAACCTCAGGGGCTCCAGTCCCTAGGGTCTCAAAGAACTGAAGCAACTGAGCATGCAGAGGGGTCAGGAGAGCTGCAGGTCACACAGCACCCTGATACCTGCTCGCTCATTCATTCATCCATCTTGTATTGAATGACTACGTCCTGGGCAGTCTTCTATGTCCTGGGCTTACAGCAATGAATACACCAGGACAAATCTTACTCTTGTGGAGCTTATATTCCAGGGGCGTATGGGCAAGACGGACAAGAAACAAACTAGATAACCTCTGAGATGTCAAAACAGTGAAGGTGGATAAGAATTTGGAGTGTAAGAGGGTATTATTCTAAAGAGGGGAAGGGATCCTAGAAGGTCGCACGAGAAGGTGACTTTAGAGCAGAGACTAGAGGATGTAAGGGATCCAGTTGGGGAGAGACTGAACCAGGCAGCAGTAACAGTCAGTGCAAAGGCCCTGAGGCAACAGCAGCCCCCTCTCAGCCTTGGTTTTTGTTTTCTGTTAAATGGGCATGATTGTACCTGCTTTGCGGCATTGGGGGAGCGGTGGTTGGGCTGAGGTCAGTGGTAGCACAGTGGTTCCCCCGTGCAGGAATACTGCATTGCTACATGGAATATGCTCGGCTGCGTGGTGAGGCTGGCTCTGACATCTCCCTGGTGGACCTTGGCTTCCAGACGGACTTCCGTGTGTACCTGCACTTGCGGCAGACCTGGGTGGCCTTCAGTGAGTCCCAGCTCCCCACTCGATGAGGCCTGGGTGGGAGTGGGAAGCCCAGGCAGGTGGCAGACTTGAATTCACCCTCTGCCCCCTGCAGTGATCATTCTGAGCATCATCGAGGTTATCATCATCTTGCTACTCATCTTTCTACGGAAGAGAATTCTCATCGCCATCGCGCTCATCAAAGAAGCCAGCAGGTGGGTGCTGGGGTGCCAGAGGGTCAGGCTGGGGCAGTTGCAGGGGCTGCTCGGGCTTTGATGTCTGTGTCTCTGCTCCTTCCAGGGCTGTGGGATACGTGATGTGCTCCTTGCTGTACCCACTGGTCACCTTCTTCCTGCTGTGCCTTTGCATCGCCTACTGGGCTAGCACTGCTATGTATCCACCGGCAGACCCTGGTCTCTGGCCCCGGGGATGGCTCAAAGTGCCCAACTTGCCTGGAGGTGACCCGCAGCCTGGGGGCAAGGCCAGAACCTGGTGTGGGAATGGATTCTTTTTCCATGTGCCCCTGTGGTCCCTAAACCCTGAACTTAGGTTCCTTAACAAGCTTCTAGCTTCCTGTCCACTTCCAACGAAGCTGTCTATAAGATCTTCAATGACACCAGCTGCCCAGTTGCTGGGAAAACCTGCAACCCTGAGGTGAGTGTCCCCAAATAGAGGGGTGTGGCTGTTTCTCTGATAGCCCACAGATGATCTGAAATCTCTTGTTCCCACTTGGGGACCATTGAGCAAACATTTGACGCCTGCTGTATGTCCTGTGCCAGATGCAGGGGGCATGGGGGGGAGGGTGGAGATCCAGCCTGCCCCTCACTCCCCCCTACTCCCTAAATGCTGATCCACTCAACTTCCCCCCACCCTTGACTTCGTCTCCTGCTACTACACCCCTCTCTTCACCCAGTGGTGGTCAGTTCTTGCTTCCAGAATCCTGTCCTTGGTTTTCACAAGCCCCTCACCTGCCCTCTGTGGTCTTCTTAATGATCTCTGCTGCTTGTGATCTGTCCACATGGCCACTCCATTGATCCTCATGATAGTTTCTCCTGTCTCCCTGATGTCCATTGAGACAACCATCTCTGAGCCTGCTTTTAGAACCCCTTTTGCAAGCCCTTCTTGTAAATTCCCAGTTTCTTGACTTAACTCAGTTCCTCATGACTCCTGTCCCACCCCATGGTCCACCTGACCTGGACCTGATGCCCAGAGCCCACTCTGAACCCCAAGGCCCTATGATATGACCAGGCTCTGCATCCCTCCCACAGACCTTCCCCTCCTCCAATGAATCCCGCCTGTGTCCTGGAGCCCACTGCCAGTTCGCCTTCTATGGTGGTGAATCGACCTACCACCGGGCCCTGCTGGGCCTGCAGATCTTCAACGTCTTCATGTTCTTCTGGCTGGCCAACTTCGTGCTGGCACTGGGCCAGGTCACACTAGCCGGGGCATTCGCCTCCTACTACTGGGCCATGAACAAGCCGGATGATCTGCCTGCCTTCCCGCTCTTCTCTGCCTTTGGCCGGGCGCTCAGGTGGGGACCCAGGTGGGCTGGGGGTGGGGGGTGAGATGGAGTGGAAGAAGTTTGACCCGGCTACTGACCACATCCTCGGCTCAAAGGTATCACACAGGCTCCCTGGCCTTTGGCTCCCTCATTCTGGCCATCGTGCAGGTCATCCGAGTGATGCTGGAGTACTTGGATCAGCGCTTGAAAGGTATGGCCCACAGGTGGTTGACATGATTCCCCGGGGGGGCGGGGCTAAGGGGGTAGATTGGGATTGATTCTTGGAGGGAGGTGGGGCTAAATTGCTGGGGCAGGGATTGGTTGCTGCCTGTGGGGCTTTCGTGATTCGTTCCTGTGATGAGGAATGACTGAAAGAGCCCATTGAAAGGAGTTCTTTCCATTGAAGGGGCGGGAACAAGAGGTGGAGCCAAGGAGGGCTCAAGGATTGGCTTCTGCCTGGGAGGCAGGGTCCGGGTAGCCGTGTGGGTTGTCGCTTATTCCTGTCTTAGAGGCTGGGCTGAATTCCTGTTTTGGGGGGACTGGGCTGAGAGTCACTGTTGGTTCCTACCAGCGTGCGGGGCAGGACCCCGAGGGTCCTGAATCAAGTCTCCCTCTCCTTGTCTATTCAAGAAGGGGGCTCTAAAAGTCCTGGACGCTGGCAAGTGTGTGAAAACAAGGAAGTAGGGGCTCCTACCAGGCTGGGTGGGGTTTCCTCTCACCTCTGCATCTCTCTCATCTACCAGCGGCAGAGAACAAGTTTGCCAAGTTCCTCATGAGCTGTCTCAAATGCTGCTTCTGGTGTCTGGAGAAGTTCATCAAATTCCTCAACAGAAATGCCTACATCATGGTGAGTAGGCCCGGGACCATGAACTAACCCACCAGCTGCTGCTAGCTGGAGGAGCCCTCATTCCCCGGCACGGTGGGGCTGATCCATCCCTCCCACCTCCCTCCAGATTGCCATCTACGGCACCAACTTCTGCACCTCAGCCAGAAATGCCTTCTTCCTGCTCATGAGAAACATCATCAGGTCAGGGAAAAACACCCTTCTCTGGCCACCTCCCTCCTCCCCCAGGCCCTGAGCCAGCATTCACGCCTGCTTCTTATGTCCCCTGTAGGGTGGCTGTCCTGGATAAAGTCACCGACTTCCTCTTCCTGTTGGGCAAACTTCTGATAGTCGGTAGCGTGGGTGAGTGCTGTTTGGCTGCAGAGAGACTGTCGGAGGCCCTTTGTGAGCTGCTGTCGGCCCCCCATGCCTTCTATGATAACTGTCTTCTCTGGGGTCTCCTTGGTGCGGGAGGGGGGGTGCATTTCCTTTATCCAGAACCCTCAACCATCTCCATTTCCTTCTGCTTTCCAGGGATCCTGGCTTTCTTCTTCTTCACTCACCGAATCAGGATCGTGCAGGACACAGCACCACCCCTCAATTATTACTGGGTCCCTATAGCGGTATGAACCTTCGGGGGGTGGGCAGGGGTTGGGGAGAAGGAGATGTCGGGACTCACCTGGCCTCCTCTGACTGGACAGAATGGAAGCAGAGTGGGGGAATGGTTGATTAACTCAGGCCACAAACGTTTATTAAGTCCCAGCCATGGTCCGGGGCTTCCCTGGTGACTCAGCAGTAAAGAATCCACCTGCTGCGCAGGAGTCAAAGGAGATGCAGTTTCGATACCTGGGTCAGGAAGATGCCCTGGTGGAAAGTGTTGGCCGCTCAGTCGTGCCCGACTCTGGGGTCCCATGGCCTACAGTCCACCAGGCTCCTCTGTCCATGGCATTTTCCAGGCAACAATACTGAAGTGGTTTGCCATTTCCTTCTCCAGGGGACCTTTCCAACACAGGGATCGAACTCAGGTCTCTTGCACTGCAGGCAGATTGTTTACCAACTGAGCCAGCATGGAGGCCCCACCCTGGAGGAGGGCATGGCAGCCCACTCCAGTCTTCTTGCCTGGAGAATCCCATGGACAGAGGAGTCTGGTGGGCTACAGTCCATGGGGTCACAAAAAGAGTCAGACATGACTGAAATGGCTTAGCACAACCATGTTCCAGGCATGACCTGGGAGGGCTTCCCTTCAAAGGCCTTACAGTTTAGGAGTAAACAGACATGGGACCTCCCTGGTGGCCCCGCGGAGTGGTTAAGACTCCATGCTACCAATGCAGGAGGCGTGGGTTCGATTCCTGCTCAGGGAAGTAAGATCCCACATATTCCACATGCCCATGATGATGCAAATTGGATGTATGCTTGCAAAGTTGTACGTGCCAGAAGAAGAATTACAGGGAACCAAGTTTCAGAGCTTGCATAGAGGATGTGGGCAGGTGTGGGAGTCTAGAGGGCTTCCCCATGGAAGTGATGTCATGTCTAAGATCTGAAAGAGATGCAGGCAATATTGTGGCAGAGGGGACAAACACCTGAGGCCCTGAGGCAGGTCTGTGCCAGAACAATGAGCAAATGAGTGTGGTTGGTGTGGAGGGAGTGAAGTGATGAGGAGGTGGAGATCGGGCAGGCAGACGATGGGCCGTGGTTAGGGATTTAGGTCAACGCCCTAAGAGCAGTACAGTATCTGAGTGTAGGACTTGGAGCCCAGTGACCTCGATTTTTATCTTAGTTCTTTGTTTGCTAGTTCTGAGTGACTCTGGGCAAGTTATTTAATCTGCTCACTTTAGTCAATCAGTGTTTATCAAGTACCTACCAAGGCCCTCTGAGTTTCCAGGTTGCTGGAGGATATAATGGGACAGACACAGTCTAGTAGGGGTGTGGGCATTAAAGCTGTCATGCACTAGGGACTTCCCTGGAGGTCCAGAGGTTAAGACTCTGTGCTTCCAATTTAGGGGGCATGAGTTCGATCCTTGCTCAGGAACTAAGATCCCACACCCCTTGTAGTGCGGCCAAAAAAATTAAAAAGAAAAAAGAATACTGGCAAAACCTATCATTCCCTAAAAAATGCATAAAATTGCAGCCAAAGGCCTTACGTGAGGGGCTAGCTTATCAGCAGGGAAATGGCATGCTGCTAGCTGGGAAGGGATGAGGTGGTGGGTAGAGGTTGCCCTGGGCAGAAGGGTGGAAACAGCTTGTCTGTCCTTTGCCCAGACGGTGGTCATCGGCTCCTACCTGATTGCCCATGGCTTCTTCAGTGTCTATGGCATGTGTGTGGACACACTTTTCCTCTGTTTCTGTGAGTAACCCCTCACCCCCGACCCTTGCTGGGCCCTGACTCCCTTCTCCCCTCTGGGCAGAACATCTCCCTGCGATGGGGCTACACATCTGCCCACCCGGTGCCCGCGGCCTCCCCAGAGCCTGGCTATCCCTAGGACCCCAGGCTACCCCACCTCCCACCCCCCACAGCTTCTCCCCAGCGTTCAGAGCTGCTGCACCCTCTTGTCCCTTGGTCAGGCTGCAGCTGGGACACTGTCCCTTAGGCCCTCGGCTTTAGAGTTTCTGGCTTTTTGGGGGACATCTGTGGCTGCCACTAACTCTGGTCTCTCCGTCTATTTTTTGGTTTTTTGTTTTCTCTTTTCTCTTCCTCTCCTCCATGCCTGCTGGCTTCCCTGAACCCCCCCGCCTCCCTCATCCCCTCCCTGCCTGACCACCCCGTTTTCCCCCTTGCTGGTTCCTGGGGGAGCCCAGGTGAGGACCTGGAAAGAAATGACGGCTCTCAGGAGCGACCCTACTTCATGTCGCCCGAGCTGAGAGACATCCTGTTGAAGGGGAGTGCGGAGGAGGGGAAGCGGGCGGAAGTCGAGGAGTAGAGAGGGAGGCTGGCTTGTAGATCAGGGCGGGTGCATGCGGGGCTTTCGGGCCTGGGAGTGGGGATCAGCGTGTGTGTGTCCCCCGCCCTGTTCCCACCCCGCTCCAGTCCCCCTCCCTCCAGTCCCAGCACCTCTTGCTTCTTAACCCTCTGAGGCTTCTCTGTGGCCCACCCCCTCCCCATCCACCCACCCAATCCCCCGGGGCCCCGCCCGGGGGCTCCCCTCATGCCGCCTGCCCTGGGGCCTCTCTCCGCAGTGGAGGACCTGGAGAGGAATGACGGGACGCCTGAGAGGCCTTACTTCATGTCTCTCACCCTCAAGAAGATCTTGAACAAGACGAACAAGAGGCAGGAGGAGGCCTAGAGTCCCCGCCCCCACCCTCCCTGGAAGTTTCGTGATGGGTGCTGGGCAGCTGGGTCAGAACCCCCAGCCCATCGGGCTGACCTGAAGTCCTGTCACTGCCGCCCCCTTCCTGCCCCACCCATCATCCAGTTACCACCAGGGAACCTGCAGGATTTGGGGCATCGCCTCCCTATGCCAAGGGCCAGTCGGGAGTTTTCTCGGCACCTCCCCCCTCACTACTTTGCACCCCACCAGCCGGGATGAGAGGCCAGGTGGGGCTTCTTAGTATCCGACATGTGAGGGGCCTCTGTGGGCTGCCTTGCGGTTCCTGTCCCCCTCTTATGACAGGACAGTATTTGTGTCTGCAACAGCGGTGGCTGCAACAAGGCCACTGTAACCTGCGTCTGCTCTGGCCAGGATGCCAGAACCCTTTCTCCAGGTTGAACAACTGGCTACTGGCCACTGCAGGCACTTTTTTTTTTTTTAAACCTGGACATGCATTAAAGGGTCTGTTAGCTTTTTCTCTGTCTTCACGGCTGAGATGGGGCCGCTAAAGAATGCTTTCTGATGTCCCCTCCTCAGGTGTTGCTATGTGTCCCCAAGTAGGGGTGTCTCCTGGCCAGGGAGGCAGTAGCTGGGGTGTTGATGGGGTGGAGAAGAGGGAGGTAGGTTGTGGGGGCAGGGAGGCTGGGGGTGGGCTGGTGGGGAGCAGGGAGGAGGTTGGTAATAGCGGCTTAATGGAAACTGGCTGGCTGGCTGAGTCGGGCTGAATTTCCCCTTTTCTCTGCCACTTATTGACACACCTCTCTTTGTAAGAGAGAAAAGAAACTGAATCCACTCAAGGGATGATTTCGAAGAAAGGGGGGATGGGGGGTAGATGCCTTGGGCAAATGGGCACCCCCCACCCCCAGTCTCCTCGCTTTGAGGATCCTTTTGCCAAATGTGTTGAATTCAGGGGAACTGGTGTGCCCGGTCTCCCTTTGCCATATCTCAAGGCCCCCCGATCCGGGATCTGGAGAAACCCCAGCCTGGGGTTTCTGTCTCCTGTGCCTGCCTGCCCCCTTCCCCCATTCTGTCCGCACACCCCTATGTGTAACTGCATTCCAACCACTAATAAAGTGCCTATTGTACAGCGCCTGGGCCTGGAGTGTTTGTGGGGGAGAGTGGGAGGCTGGTGGGGGGAAACCCCAGCTTCAGCCGCCCTGAGATCCTCTGAGCTGGGGCAACTCTCCAGGGGGAAGGAGGGAGGGCAGGAAGCCCGCTGTCTGCTGGCCTCTGACTGAATTCTACCATGTGGCCGTTCAGGTTTCTCCTGAACAAATACCCCTTACTAGGCTCTGACCCCCAGACGCCAGAAGGCGGCAGTGACCTGCCTAACTCCTCGGCACACTGCCCGGACACGTGCCCCCAGGCAGGCTTTGTCCTGGGCCCAGCACTTGGGCACCACCATCTAGTTTAAGTGGCTTCAGACCTGCCAAGCCGCCCCACCCTGCTTGCTGCTGCCCCCTGGTGCCAGCTGTTACTGTCACCTCTGGGCCAACTGCTCCACCTTGCTAATTTTCTCACCCCAGCGCTGCCTTTTTTGTAAATAGCTACCATTTTTGGAGTACTCCTTATCTGCACACATAGTCCCCACTCATTAAGGCAGGGAAGTTGGGCAACGTCTCTGAAGGTTGCCCAGCAGGAAAGGGGCTGAGAAGTTTGTCTCATTGCCTCAAAGCCCTCAGCTTCTATCCTGTACAGACACTCTCTAGGTTTGCTTGTTCACTTCAATCTTTTGGGTTTATTCCTTTCTTACCGCCATCTCGTTAACCCCGCCTCCAAAATAGCTCCTAAACCTGCTTGTGTGTTAACTTGCTTCAGTCATGTTTGATTGAGACCCCATGCCTGCCAGATTCCTCAGTCCATGGAATTCTCCAAGCAAGAATACTGGAGTGGATTGTCATGCCCTTCTCCAGGGGATCTTCCCAACCCAGGGATTGAACCTGAGTCTTATGTCTCCTGCATTGGCAGGCAGGTTCCTTACCACTAGTGCCACCTGGAAAGCCCAAACCACCTTACATCTCTCCATATTTTCAGTTCCCAGCCCTCATTATCAACTCATCTGCCCCCATTCCTTCAGTTTCCCCCACAGGCCCAGAAGGGCGCCTGCACACATCTGAGTTCACACCCTTTCTCTGCTCAAGAACCCTCCACGGATCCCTTTTACTGAGTGAAAGCCAAAGCAACCCACAGGGCCCTGCCGCATCTGCCCCCTTAATGCGCTCAGGCTGCCCTCATCCAGCCACCCTGGCCCCAGGGCTTACGCCAGAAACACACACCACCTGGCTCTTTTCACAGCTAGCTCCTTATCCTCCTGCTTTCAGCTTGGGGGTCGCCTCCAGGAAGTTTCCCTGCTCACTGAAAGCTGTCTTAGCAAACTTGCGGATACCAAGGAGGGAAGTGGGCTAGGATGAATTGGGAGATTGGGACTGACAGTGTTACACTTTATTCAGTTTAGTTCAGTCCAGTCCCTCTGTCGTGTTCGACTCTGCGACCCCAAGGTCTGCTACACACCGGGCTTCCTTGTCCATCACCAACTCCCAGAGCTTGCTCAAACTCATGCCCATCCAGTCGGTGATGCCATCCAACCATCTCATCCTCTGTCGTCCCTTTCTCCTGCCTTCAATCTTTCCCAGCATCAGGGTCTTTTCCAATGAGTCAGTTCTTTGCATCAGGTGGTCAAAGTATTGGAGCTTCAGTTTCAGTCCTTCCAATGAATATTCAGGATTTATTTCCTTTAGGATTGACTGGTTTGATCTTGCAGTCCAAGGGACTCTCAAGAGTCTTCTCCAACACCACAGTTCAAAAGCATCAATTCTTTGGCACTCAGCTTTCTGTATGGTCCAACTCTCACATCCATACATGACTACTGGAAAAACCATAGCTTTGACTATACAGACCTTTGTTGGCAAAGTGATGTCTCTGCTTTTTAATATGCTGTCTAGGTTGGTCATAGCTTTTCTTTCAAGGAGCAAGCATCTTTTAATTTCATGGTTGCAGTCACCATCTGCAGTGATTCTGGAGCCCAGAGAAATAAAGTCTGTCACTGTTTACATTTTTTCCCTATCTATGTGCCATGAAGTGATAGGACCGGATGCCATGATCTTAGTTTTCCGAATGCTGAGTTTAAAGCCAACTTTTTCACTCTCCCCTTTCACTTTCATCAAGAGGCTTTTTAGTTCTTCTTCACTTTCTGCCATAAGGGTGGTGTCATCTGCTTATGAGGTTATTGATATTTTTCCCAGCAATCTTGATTCCAGCTTGTGATTCATCCAGCACTGCATTTTGCATGATGTACTGTCCGTACAAGTTAAATAAGCAGGGTGACAATATACAGCCTTGACATACTCCTTTTCCAATTTGGAACCAGTCTGTTGTTCCATGTCTGGTTCTAACTGTTGGTTCTTGACCTGCATACAGATTCCTCAGGAGGCAGGTCAGGTGGCCTGGTATTTCCATCTCTTGAAGAATTTTCCAGTTTGTTGTGACCCACATAGCCAAAGGCTTTGGCGTAGTAAATAAAGCAGTAGATGTTTTTCTGGCACTCTCGTGCTTTTTTGATGATCCCTGTTTAGCACAGGGAACTCTGCTCTATGCTCTGTGGTGACTTAAATGGGAAGGAAATCTAAACAAGATATATATATATACTTATATACGTACATAACCTCAGATACACAGATAACACTACCCTAGTGGCAGAAATCAAGAGGAACTAAAGAGCCTCTTGATGAAGGTGAAAGAGGAGAGTGAAACAGCTGGCTTAAAACTCAACATTCAAAAAAAAAAAAAAACACTCAACATTCAAAAAACTAAGATCATGGCGTCTGGTCCCATTACTTGATGGCAAATGGTGGGAAAAAATGGAAACAGGTACAAACTTTATTTTCTTGGGCTCCAAAATCACTGCAGATGGTGACTTTAGCCATGAAATTAAAAGATGCTTGCTCCCTGGCAGAAAAGCTATGACAAACCCAGATATCCTATTAAAAAGCAGAGACATCACTTTGCCGACAAGGTCTATATAGTCAAAGCTATGGTTTTTCCAGTAGTCGTGTACCTGAGAGTTGGACCATAAAGGTTGAGTGCTCAAGAACTGATGCTCTCAAACTGTGGTTACAGAGATTCTTGAAAGCCACTTGGAATGCAAGATCAAACCAGTCAATGCTAAAGGAAACCAACCCTGAAGATTCATTGGAGGTATTGACGCTGAAGTTCCAATACTTTGACCACCTGATGCGAAGAACTGACTCATTGGAAAAGACCCTAACGCTGGGAAAGATTGAAGGCGGGAGAAAAGGACGACAGAGGATGAGATGGTTGGATGGCATCACCGACTCGATGGGCATGAGTTTGAGCAAGCTCTGGGAGACAGTGAAGGACAGGGAAGCCTGGTGTGATGCAGTTGATGGGGTTGCAAAGAGTCGGACACGACCAAGTGACTGAACAATACATATGTATGCACATATCACCCTACTGTACAGCAGAAAGTAACACAACACTGTAAAGCAACTGCCGCTGCTTAGTCTCTAAGTTGTGTCTGACTCCTCTGTCCACGGGATTTCCCAGGCAAGAATACTGGAGTGGGTTGCCATTTTCCTTCTCCAGATCTTCCCCACCCAGGTACCGAATCTAAGTCTCCTGCACTGACAGGTGGATTATTCACCACTGAGCCAGCAGGGAAGCCTAGTCATGATCTGATCTGCCCCTATATCAAAGAGATTTAATAGGGGCTGCTTTAGAAGAATGAGATACTCAAAAGCCAGTTTTTCAGAAATGTAATCTTGGGAATACCCTGCCTCGCATGAGTAGTTAGGATTCAGTGCTTTCATTGATGGGGGTCCGGGTTCGATCCCTAGTGAGGGAACTAAAACCCTGCAAGCTGAGTGACTTGGCCAAAAAAGAAAATGTAACCTAGGGATCCTTCCAAGAGAGGTCTAAGGACTTGAGAGTCAGAAAACTAGAACTCTTCCTCGTTCTGCCACTTGGTAGCGCTGTTAGCTTGGTCAAGTTGCCCTACTTCTCTGCATCTTCCCTCAAGTGTCATACAGACGCATAGCTGATCTCTAACTTCTGGCTAAAGCCAAGTTAACAGCTCTATTGTTATGGTGCTCAGGAACAATCTAAGCTTATTTTAGCTAATTATGTATGAACACATGCCCCATTAATTTAACCAAAGCTTTCTTCAACCTTAAGCTTTATTTAAAAAAGATCTCCAAGTTGGGGTGAGGTGGGGAAGGCAAAATGCTGAATGCCTATCGTTTATGTGAAAAACGCTAATAAAAATAAATAAAACATCTCTGTTAAATACACCAATAAACTTTAGTGGTTGCCAAGGAGTGTGTCAGGAAGAGGTAAACGACTCCGTTTTCTTACATTCTTTTGCACATTTGACATTTTGTATCATGTGAATTGGTTTAAGACCTAAGTGTAAATAACAATGAAAAGTAATGGGTACAGCATGCACTCATTCTGTAATCATATTTTTACACCTTACATTTTTAACAATAACTATCATTTTGGGGCATTTGTTCTGCGCAAATAATTGTACCAGGTGCTTCTAAGAAAAATCATCACCATTTTGAAGATAACCATACGAAGGTCCAGGGACGTGTACTATTCTTGGTCACACCCGGAGACTCGAACTTCGGGCTACCCTGGATCTTGCCTTCTGAATAAACTAGCTGCTCCATCCTTACGTTTTTGTAAGGACGATCCAAAATTAGGGCATTAAGTCTTAAACGACTTCTCGCCTTCTCCAGGAAATTTTTTGAACCACTCCTTGTTCCAAATATCAGCAGTGTCTGAAGCAGGGCCTCGCACAAATCAACCTCAATTAACTACGCCTGTTGAGCGCTAGATTGACCCCGACACTGAAGGGAAGCGGGGTTTAGCTTAGGTACATTGTACAACACGGATCTCACAAAGCGCTCGGGAGAAGTCAACGACACCAGGCTTGTAAAGAAAAGGCGCTGGGTCCCGGATAACTTTACTTATGAGGCCCAAGATGTGGTTGGCCGAGCAACCGTTGCAGCCCCTGCTCTCCCACTAAAGACCGGGAAGCCTCCAGTCCGGTCTTTTTCTGGACAGGGCGTCAGTTTGTCCATCTGCGAACAGGGGACTGGAAGATCCCGACCGACTCGGCTTTGCTCTTCGGAGGCTCGACAATCCGGCTGGGCGCTACATAGGATAAAGTTTTAACACCAAAGACCCGAGGTGTTCGCTGGGACCAGTCTAGGGACAGCAACGAGGAGGTCGGGCCGGCCGTTGCTCGCACACGCACCTCGAGTCTGCTCGGCCTCTCGTGAAGATGCGGACAGTGTGGAGAAAGTTTCGCCGGAACGCCTCGGTTGGAAACCATGAAACTGCTACCGAGACTCAGCCACTACGAGGATGCTGACGCGCCTGCCTCTAAGGGTCGTTTCCGCCAACGTACTTCGAGTGTAAGATGGCGTCCGCGCAGGCGCGTAAACTAGCAGCGGCAGGAGGCTCCGCCCCTCAACCTGCATCACCTGGTAATGGCTTATCAAAAACCGCCATTGAAAAAAGAGCGCCGATATTGTCACATGACTCAGGTCTACCAATAAGACCAGGGAAAGGACCAAAAGTTCTTGTCACGTGGCCAAGGAGAACTCAGAATTTGCCACTGTCACATGATCAACCAGAGGCGTGGAAAGGGACGGGGAACCGTTCCGGCTGCACGTAACAGCTACGTTTCTGACACGTGACTAGGGCCCGCCTCCATATCTCTCTTTGTCCCTCCTTCCCTTTCCGGCTGGGCCTGCGTCGAGCGGCAACGCAGCGGCGAAGGGGCGGGGCTCCGGCCGGTCACGTGCTCCCGCACCTCCCCGGCGCGCGCCCGCCCGCTCGCCCCCGGCCCCGGCTCCTCCTCCTCCTCTTCTCGCCATTGCAGTTGGACTCAGCAGCCCGGTGCGCACCGCGTGGCTTTTGGGGGGAGACCCCGGTGGGCTCTGGCAGGAGGGCGGCGGCCGCGGTCGGAGAACGGGACGCGGACGAGGTAAGCGTCAATGTGGCGGCGGCCGGGCCCGCTCCCGCCTCTCCTCCTACCCCCCGTCAGTCCTCTCACTCAGCGCGGGCTCCGCTAAGGAGTAGCCGTGGCATGGCCTGAGGCGCCCCGCACTCCCCGCCTCCGCCGGGTCCTTTCGTCCCGTTGCCTGGCTCATTCCTCCCTTGTCAGCCTCGCTCCCGCGTTCGGCCGTTACTCTCCCCCATTGTGCCGAGGAAACAAAATGGCGGCGGCGGCGGCGAGGGCCCGGTGCGCGCGCATCCGCCCCCCCTCGCGGCCCCTCGGCCGTCGGCGGCGCCTCTCGCGGGGGGTGCGCGCGCACCGGGCCCCCGGCCGCCGCCTCCCCCGGGCCGGGCTTTGTCTGTTGCGGCGCACGCGCGCACGTGCCTGGAGCACACACCCCCTCCGGCCCGGAGCATCCTGACCCGCGATGCAGGGACGACCCCCCTTCCACCTCTCCTTCTCTTTGTCCCAGTCCCGCCCCGAGTTCCAGGAGGGTCCCAGGTTCCCGAGGCGGGAAACATGTCCTCCTTTGTCCTTACGTGGGGCAGAGAGGCAAACCCCTTCCCTGGAACCCCATACTTAGGTGGATTGCAGGGAAAGCTGCTTGGGGTCCTCAAATCTCTGGCTAGCCAGCCCTCCCCTAGATTAGGAACCAAATCTAGCGGAGGATTTACGCTTTCTCTCTCCAGGCGATTCGTTGATGTTGGCCTTTTTTTTCCCAAACTGTTTAGGACGTGCATTCTCTCCCAAAACTGATCTGGTGCGAAATTTGAGTGTCCTGTGATCTGTAAAGTTGGGACCGAAGCATGAGAGCTTGAAACCCGTTTCTGTCTTATTTTCTGAAGTAGTTGAGGGACAGACTCCTGGGGTTGCTCTTGAGTTTCTGTCCTGTAATACTGCACTTGGGGGGGATTATTCGGGGTGTGCAGTCATCTGCATGCTCTCCCCCAGTTATTGTCTAAAAGAGTAAGCCATCTCTTAACATTTCCAGAACTGCTTGAAAGTTGCTTGGGATTCTGCCTAGGGGACTTGATTGATCAGCAAGGAAGCATCAATTAACTTTTAATGGACTCAGGTATTCCAGGGATTCTGACTCTTTTGTTATTGCTTAGGATTGTGATCTCTAAAATGAGTGGTTTGGTGGCATATTTGGAATCCGTGGGAGAACACAAGGTGCTACCTAAGTTGGTTCTCAAAATTTAGGACTTACTCTTTCCCTCAAGTATCTGTGGTTGGGAATCTCCTCAGGTTGCTCCCAGCAGCTGCCACTACGCTTTGTGTGTGGTCTCGTGGGATGTGGCTACAGCAGCCGCTCAGACTGTGAATGAACTGTGGGAACCAGCAGCTCATTCACAGCTGGAATAGCGGTGGAAAAGCCCCAGGGCACGGGCAAGTGCTTCTGTTCAGACAGTAGTCCTGAGTTGTTTCTTGGCCATGTGGACAGCTCTTGGTCCCTGGCTTTGTGAATAGAATCTCTGCAGACCTTAGCGCTGTCTGAGTTGATTGGAGGCTGGCAATTACTGCCAGAGGTGGCCTTGCCAACACTGAACACTGATTTATCAGAGGCTCCCTACCCTGCTGGAACTTGGGCCAGCCTGGGAATCGCCCTCTCTCTGGAGTGGAGTGGTACCTAACCCTTTGCAGTTTTTGTTTCCTTTTCCTGATTGGACTTGTCTAGTGCCTGTAGGGGAAAATTCCTTTATCTTCTTCCAGGGTACTTGAGGAGATGCCCATATTATTGGGAGTGAGAAATCTAAGACTGTCTTTTGTTTTTCTTAAATTTTTCTTATTAAAAAAACTAACATTGGCAAGAGTGGCTGGTAATATTAATATTTTGATGTCACAAATATGGTGTCATGCTCCCCTGGGTAAGTTCACCAGGTAGGGACAAGTGGGGTGAGTCACTGATGAAGAAAGAGCCGTCTCCAAGTCACATAAGCCTCTTCTCTTTGAGTAAATATAGGCAGCATCTTGTCTGTCTTTGGGCTTTAGCAGGATGTGAGAGTTGGAAATGTTCTTGCTTTTGAGAAAGGCTTTAGAAGTTTTCTTTGGGCAGAGGCAGCTCCTTCTTAACTTTTCTCATCTTTCTCCCCAGTTCCTCCAGATTTCACCTTTTACATCTTAGAAGAATGATTCTTTTCCCCCAGAAACTTGGGTTTTTATGTCCTTGGACTTGCCCACGTGCTACATTTTGTCATCAAGTTGCTTTTAACTGTGTGCAGTTCTGAAAGATGTGTAAAATGTCACCTATCTAGTATTAGCAGATGTGGCCCACAAAACGGTGATAATTTTATTTGAATATTGCTTTCATTGAATCTTCTGAAGAATTAGATTTTCTAAGCTTTGTATATTGGCATCTTTTTATTTTAGCAAAGACCTGGGCAAGAAAGATTTGATTTCTGCTTCCAACAGAAGGATTTAGAATTAAAGACAGTTGGTGATATGACGGAGTTTTACTGATGTCTCAGCAGTAAGAATCCACCTGCAGTGCAGGAGACGCGGGTCGGATCCCTGGGTGGGAAAGATACTCTGAAGGAGGAAATGGCAGCCCACTCTGGTGTTCTTGCCTGGAGAATCCCATGAATAGAGGAGCATGGCGGGTTACAGTCTATGGGGTACAAAGAGTCAGGACTTAGCAACTAAATAACAAGTGACTCTACAGGAGTCTGCACACTGTTGGTTAGTGAAATGGGCTCAGGGTCCTAAAAGAGACAAGGCTGGCTTTAGTGTCTTGCCCAGCATTTGACAGTTTTTGGCTGAAACAAGCAGCTCCCCTCTTTGTCACTTAGGGCAGTTTGGTGCTGCCTCCATAGTGCTAGCACCACAGAAATAATAGTGAATGCAGGGTGGCGTGTGTTTGTTGTGGAGCCTTGTGAGTGTGCTGACTTTTTAAAATGAGTTGGTTCTTGCCACCTTATGTTCTGCTAAATCCCTGTGAGATTTTTCCTGGACATCACTTGATAGGTGATCCTGTTACAAATTACAATGGGAAATTCAGCCAGACTTTTCATTAGCTGTTTTCAGATGTTTTGTGAAATAGTGTCTAGTTGAAATTTAATTTTTTTTCTTACCTCACTGAATGTCTGTAGTGAAGAAATTGAAAATGTAGCTACTAGTTTTAATGGGGAAATGAGTTTACTGACCAATGACTTTTTTTGTCTGTATATGATCACAAAGGATCATTTAGTTACAAAGTTGAATGTGTGTCCCTTAGTTGAGTGTGTAAATTTGCTCCAGATTTTTTTTTTTTTTAGTAATCTTAGATGATTCATGAGAAATGGTGTTATTGGCAGTTTGAGGGTCAGGGTAATTTTCCTTGAAAACAGCCATTCATATTATTTCCATTAGGATTGTAGTTCATGCTCAAGGATAAGGTCTTATTGGAATAATATTCCAGGCCACTTGGCTTTTTTGCTGCTTTCTTTTGAACTGATTTCTTCCTCTTATCAGAGTGTACATGAGGTATGTGTATGTCTAAAAGATGAATGTTGCAAGTTGGGCTTGCTTTTCCATGATACATGTAGAGTTTTTGCAGGTTAATAATCGTTACTATGTATTCATAATTCCAAAAGAAACTTTAAATTTCCCTAATAACGGAAATGGCCAGCCTGGCTCCATGGCTTATAGTGGCACTTAATGTTTATAATAACCAAGAATTGGAACCCACCCAGTTGCCCTTTTGTGGGTGAATGGTTCCTTATCATGGAATACTATGTGGCAGTAAAAAAGAACAAGCTGTCAGTACACACACAACTTGGATGAATCTTGAGGCAGTCATTGCATGAGATAAGTCCATCCTAAAAGGCCGTAAGCTCTACAATTCCATTTATATAACATTTTTGGAATGCCAAGATTACAGAAACCTTCAGTGGATTAGTGGTTGCTAGGGGTTAAGCATGGGTGGGGGGCGGTTGGCCATACACAGTGTGTTCACTGTTACACAGTGAGCGTGACTAAACATGGTCAACAGGAGTGGTCCTCGTGACAGCGGCAGTCTGTGACTTATGTCAGCATCAGTGTTACGATTGTGATAGTGCTCCAGCTCTGGCAAGATGCTGCCATCGGGGGAAACTGAGTGGAGAACATGGGAGATGGTTCTGTTCTTAGAGCTGCATAAGAAGCTACAAAATGAAAAGTTTTGTTTAAAAAAGAAACTCTTGGGACTTCCTTGATGGTCCAGTGGTTGGGACTGTGCTTCCACTGCAGGGGGCACAGATTCGATCCCTGTTCAGAGAACTAGCTCTCACATGCCACAGCTAAGACCCTGGGGCAGCCAAATAAAATATTTTAAAAAAGAAACCCTTACCCATTAAAATAATTCACAGTCTGCATGTTATGTTGATATTTAACATCCTTTGAGACGCAGTTATTTTTTTATTTTTCCTCTATTAGAAACTAGTTTTAAAAAATCTGAGACTTTCCCCATGGGGACACGTGGGAAAGTTGTCTCTGTTTTCCCCCTCAGATTTCTAACATGACTGACTTTGCTGCCTGAAGGGCATGTTGCAAAGAAAGTTTGATAATCCCCACTTAGAATCCTGTTAAACCTTTTTGCTGTGACATTATGTCTTCTCATAGGCAGATTTTAAAAAATATTTCTATTGGTTCATCCAAGAGTAGCTGAAATAACTCCTTCAGCATCTTGCATTTGTAGTTTTAGAGCTGAAGGGCTTCCCAGGTGGCACTGGTGGTAAAGAGTCCACCTGTCAACGCAGGAGAGAAGAGTTAGATCACTGGGTTGGAAAGATCCCCTGGAGGAGGAAATGGATACCCGCTACAGTCCATGGGGTGGCAGAGTCAGAATTGACTAAGCAACTGACGGAATTGACAACAACTGGTAGGGCATTTTCCCACCTAGCCTCCTGTAATCCTGTTGTTTGAGAATGGGAGGTGTAGGTGGTGTTTCAATCTCATTTTTGACCCAATTCTGAAAAGATAAAGGGATTTGTTGAAGATTCCACAGTGGCCAGATTGGAAAACCCAAGTGGGCACAAACCTGGGCTTGTGTTTTTAAGACCTTCGGGTGTTCCACAGTGTCACTGGGCCTGGAGGCCTAGGTCTTACAGACCAGTTAAGAGTTCCAGAAACATTTTGGGAAACAACCTGCATCTGCCAGTTAAAACCTTTTTTAATCACTTACGCATTGCCATCACCACCATTTTATAAGCAAAAGGGATGTTTTAACACTGAACATATAGAAAGAAAATAAGATTAAAGGACATGCCTTTAAATGGAAAATGTTTGTGAGATTTCTTTGCCAGTCTAGTGGTTAAGACTCCCAGTCCATTGCAAGGGGCATGGGTTCAGTCCCTGGTTGGGGAACTAAGATCCTGAATGCCATGTTACACTGCCAAAGAGAGAAAATGTTTGAGAAAAATATTTACTCCTGATTTCATACTCCCTCCTGCGCTGTGCTCAGTCATGGCCAACTCTGCGACCCCATGGACTGTAGCCTGCCTGCTAGGCTTCTCTGTCCATGGAATTTTCCAGGCAAGAATCCTGGAGTGGATTGTTATTTCCTACTCCATTATACCTCCCTGTGGACCAGCAAAAACACGTTGCAGACAGAGCTGGAACCATCGCACTGGATTCAAGGTTTGTGTTGAATTTAAAAATTCTCAGAGTGGCATCTGTAATCAGATTTTAGATTGGCCTCTTCTGGCCGGGTTGCTTTGTTCAATAAGTTATTTTCCGTATGTCCCTGTAATAGTTTTTTAAGGAGTCACTGAAAAGTTGCATGTGTATATTATTTCACTTCCAGTGTAGGATTATATCTCCAGAGGTCCGGGAACCAGCAGTTGAGTTGGGTCCTGTGTCTTTCAAAACCTAATTAGGTCTCTTTAAGAGGAGTATCTAGAGAAGGAAATGGCAACCCAATCCACTACTCTTGCCTGGAGAATTCCATGGACAGAGGAGCGGGACAGGCTGTAGTTCATGGAATCACAAAGAGTAGGACACAACTGTGCAACTAACTTAACTTTCAAGAGGAGTATCTAGTTCCAGACCACTCCCCAGAGTGACCAGGACTCTAGTTTTGTGAAATACCCTGGATGGCGGTGAGGGGGTGCGGTTTACTCTGCAAGATAGGTGGGGGCCATACCTGTTAGGGTGTTGTCACCACACCTGTTCATTCAGTTCTACAAATGTTTGTTGATTCACACATGCTGACTTGGGCACATTTCTTTCCCAACTGCCAGCATCATCATTGGGATATCCCAACTAGTGAGAGGTCAGAAAGATGGTCATCTCACTGCAGGTTGTGGTTTAAACCTCTATAACTCTGCATGCTGTTGGGTGGGCTGCTTTTGAGAACAAAAAAAAGAAACCTGATCGCTGTGTGTTAGAACATCCCAAACCACACAGGTAGTTTAAGATCCTGATTCTTCGCTCTTTGCTCATTCCTTTCCTGGATTTCTTTTCAGAGAACCTGGGGGCTGGTAAAAATCAGGCTTCACTTGGACCCGGTTTGAATTCTGACTGAAGTGGCAAGAGCAGTTCAAAGCCTGTCTTTAAATTTAGATTGTCAGGGGGCAGTGGAGTGTTGCTTATGGGTGGGTGTTGTGGTCTTCTTGACAGCACAATTTTGAAAAGGAGAGATGGATTCTCTGGTATTCAGGACCAGAGCAGCTGGCTTCCGATAGGCTGATTTGGATGACAGATCTGGGTTCACACAGAGACAAGTGAGGCCCGTTTTGTTGTTCAGCAAAAAAGCATTGACTCCAGTTTTTTTTTATTTCTATTTATTTAAATATTTTTGCCTACGCCTTGTGGTTTATGGGATCTTGGTTCCCCGACCAGGCCTTGAACCCAGGCCCTCAGTGGTAAAAGCACAGAGTCCTCATCACTGGACCACCAGGGAATTCCCGCCTCCAGTTTTTAAATGTAGTCCAGAATAGGTAGTCTTAGTCGCTTTGTCCCCCTGAATCAGGAGGTATTGCCACTAAGCTGTGGCCTAGAGGGGGAGGCCCGGGGATGAAAGGATCACAGATGGTCCAAGAGTGGCGATCACAGCTGGCCTCAACCCAGTGAGTCTCTTTATGGGTCCTTTCTTGGGCTTACCTCGCAAGGAACGCAGCTACTGGAGCAGAGGCACAGACATGCTCTGAGTTTGAGCGGTGAAGACAGTGGATGGAAACCTCCCTGCAGTATGTTTGCTGAATACAGGAGCATTCAGGGTTGGCCAGATGTCCTTGGGGGCTGATGTTCTACACAGTGACTGTCTTGTTCTCCAGTGGTCCAAGGGTGGTTTTCTCTCCGGGCTGTCTCGATTCATCAGGTAGCATTTTTCGAAGAGATCCCCTGAATCAACTCGGGTGAACCTTGGTCCCTTCGGATGAGGGAGTTGGGCTGTGGATGTCTCCAGTGGTGTCAAATAAGTATCATTGTGGACTCACGTGTACTGTTCCCATGCTGAATCTGTTTTAGTCATATACTTGTAACATTTTCTTAGAAGATTCAAACATACAGAAAAAGGTGACACTACTTTACAGTCAGCGCTTGCCTGTTTGTACGCCCGAGTTCTCCTTTGACTTCAGCTGTGTTTCACGCTTCTCTCCTTCTCTATTCTCGTCTTTCAGCCACTTTATTTTCATTGAAATAGAGCTGATGTGTGTGAGCACATTTGCTCAGTCCTGCCCAACTCTTTGTGACCCTGTGGACTATAGCCCGCCAGACTCCTCTGTCCGTGGGATTTCCAGGCAAAGATACTAGAGTGGGTTGCCATCAAGTGGGGATCTTCCCAACTGAGGGATCTTCCCAACTGAGGGATCAACTCTGTGTCTTCTGCATTGGCAGGTGGATGCTTTACTACTGCGCTACTTGGGAAGCCCTAGAGTTAACAGTATCTATTTTTATGATACTTTTCAAGGTAGCAGAAAGTTGTAGTCTTTCCTCTAGATATTAACTGGAGTCCAGTATTTATTTAGTTTTTTGGTTTTTTTTTCTTTTGAGGTAAATGCACAGATCTTGCATATACCATTCAGTGGATTTTGGTCAGTGCATATCCCCCACAATATTATCAAGGTGCAGACAGTGACCACCACCCCAGAAAGCTCCTGGCACCCTTTCCAGGTGTCCCTGCCACCATCCCATGGAGGCGATTGCAGATTAGTTTGGTTTTTCTGCTGCATTGGAGGACTTCATACAGGCCTTTTTTTGTTTTTGGTACTCGGTTGCCTCAAATATAGCTAGGGGGAGCCCTCACAAGTCAGCTCCTTTGTCCTTTGGACGTGCCAGCAGTAATCACTGAGCACTTCCTTCTCTTTATTTTCTTTTTTTTTCCCAACTCTTATTTTTTGACCATGCGACACAGCATGTGGGATGTTAGTTCCCCTACCAGGGATCAAACCTGCGCCTCCTGCTTTGAAAGCGCAGTCTTAACCACTGGACCACCAGGAAAGTCTCTTCCTGGCTTTCTGATACTGCATTTTGACCCAGGCTCACCCACCGTGGTTCTGCATCAGGTGCTGAATCAACTACTACTTCTGGGAGCTCCTTTTAGAAGATCTTAGACATATCAGTCCTACAAACCCCTTAATAAAAAGGTCTTTGGCCCCTGGACTCTTGGTTTAAACCCTCTGTTACTTTTAAGCCTCTGTATCTGATATCTCTGGTGGAGGAAGACTAAGATGAAGAAGTGGTAAGTATAGAGAGGTGATGCATTGGCTTCTGGCACCATGTTGGATTTGGAGGGAAGGCATTTGTCCTTTAGAGTGGCCAGGTCCACAGGAACGGGGGACTTGCCTACTGTGTTCATCACTGTCCCAGCCTCTGGCTCAGGGCCTGGTCCAGGGGAGGTGCACACAGAATTCTTCTGACTAAGTCAGTGCAGTTGTAAACATCATCCTTCTTTATCAAGTTGATGAAGTTTCAGTGTAGATTTGGCCAGGACTGGTGACTGTTTACTGTGGGCTCCTCATCAGTCAGCTGTCATTTCCGACGGCCTGCTTCTTGTTGGTTTATATTTTCTGAGATTTGGTTTACATTTTAGATTACCTGCCATGGCTGCACTTTTGTAAGAATTCTTCAGTTTGCTATGCACTTAAAAAAGAACTATTAAGGAAATTTTCAGACACGCACAGTGATCCCCATTTTGCCCATCTCCATCTTCAAAAGGTATTAATGTTTTCCAGTGTTGGTTTGTCCTGTTCCCTTCTCCACTCCCCACCTCACCCCTAAATTTTATTTTATTTTTTTTAATATTTATTTCTATTTGACTGCTCCGGGTCTCAGTTGCAGCGTGCGAACTCTTAGTTGTGGCATGTGGGATCTAGATCCCTGACCAGCGATTGAACCCAGGCCCCTTGCATTGGGAGTGCAGGGTTTTACCTCCTGGATCACCAGGGAAGTCCCTCACTGAAGTATTTTAAAACAAGCAAAAACCAGGCGTGTAGTTTAAGCCATAAATTTATCTTTAATGTGTATGTGAGGTAAAGAAGTTCTTTTCAGACACAGCCATAGTGTCATTCATTCCTTATGCAGGATGTGCTTTTGCATGTGCTTATTATTAGCCCCCACAACAACCTGATGAGGTACTTCTTGTCTGTAGTAGTAGTCAGTTCTTTTTTTTTTTTTTTTTTTTTTTGAGGGTTTGTGGGATTTGTGCTCCATGCTTTCCACAGGCCAACTCATCTAATTTTCACATTCCCCTTGAAGAGGTAGAGGGGTAGGTTCCATGTTGCAGGTTGAAGGAAGCTCCAAGAAACTTGAAGGCCACACAGGTAGTGGCAAAAGCTCCCCCTTGGTGACTACTGAGTGGCTTACCAAGGGCTCAGGCACAGCCAGGGCTGAGCCCAGGGACTTGTGGTCCTCTTCCTTCCCTCCCTCCCCTGTCAGGAAGCATTGGACCCCATATGTCCTTTTGCCTGACTCTGCAGGAGTATCACTTCTCATTCTACCTTTAGATTTTCAGGTTTTAGTTGGCAGCCCCTAAGTTTTCAATGACATAGTTAGCTAGTCCTAAAGCATTATGGGAAATTCTCTTTGGGGCTAGTCCTGTCAGAGTTTATCCTTGAAGTGAGTGCCTTTCTGAGATGAACCTGCTGCGCTGGCTGGTAACAACCGGTGTGGATGGAAGGGGCTAGCTGTTATGTGGTTGGAGGGAATGGGTGGAGTCAATCTGTTGCCTACTCTGCTGATGGGGCTTTTTGGGTTGTTTACTCATTTGGAAGATTTCAGTGTGGACCAGACTGTTTGCACAGAGTGGGAATTGAGTAGGTTGTAGTCAGCATGTTATTTAGAGTCGAAAATTGTAATTATAGCTACGTTTGTCTTGGAGACTTGTGTTGTCCTTTTCAGTTGTCTCAACCACTCCAGAGCTGCACGCTGGGGGTGGCCACGTCCCCCCTGGTGCTTCAGAAGGTTCTTGCCGCACCAGTTCACAGCAGCCATCTGGGGCCCTCTGTTTCCTGCTCTTGTTCCATGTCTTCATGACCCTCAAGGGTCAGAGCTCACTCCTTCCTTCCTTCTCTTTTCCTTCTCCAAACATCAAGATTTTGCTGAACATTTTAACCCATACCACTTGGGGGAGGCTTGGTAATAGGTTTATTTGTAAAACTTGGCATACTTCGTATGGAGAAATGTTGAAAGGAGATTTTTTAAAAAGTAAAAATCATCTTGAATGTGGGCCTGAAGTCAAACATGGCTTCTAGAAACCAGCTGTTTTCATTTTTGGGGAGTTTTATAATTAGTTGTTTGTACCTTGGGTTAGTGATTACTTGGAAATAGAGATGTGTCCTGCTGTGTTAACAGAGTCCTTCCTGAGGCAGCACCGCTTTCCACCTGCGAGATTATCTGACTGCTCAGACTCCTCCGCCGATGAAATACATGAAACTAAAAAAGATTTTCTGATCTTATAGATAGTTGAAGTATTGATAACACCAAGGAAATCTGTCACAATTTGAAAAGATAAGCAAAAATTTGATTTCCAGACACTACAGATAAAGAGAAGTAAAAATGGTAAGAAATTTATTTTGTTAATCATAGATACTGTTTCTTCATTCACTTACAAAAATATTTGTGGTGTTGCCCCAAAGCATTTGATTCTTTTTTTTTTCCTGAAGTATAGCTGACTTACAGTATATTAGTTTTAGGTGTACAAGAGTCATTTCATATTTGTGTATGTTATATTCCATATAAAGTTATCATAGAATATTGGCTACATTCCCTATTGTCCTTTTAATTTATTTTATATGTGGTAATTTGTACCTCTCAATCGCCTTCACCTGTCTTGCCTCCCCAAAGCATTTGGTTTTATAATCATTTTTCATTAGACTCTTTGAAGTAGTGTAACAGGTCTAGTAATAGAGAAATGTATAATGTGCCCCCTTCTTCCCGTGGCCTAGAGAAAGCACGACTGTTATGTTTGGTTCTCCTTCTCAGATCTTCAGGTGTGTTCATATAGTCTTCCTTTCATGTGCGTAATTGTGAGCTGTACAACTGAACAGATAAGTGTCAAGCTGCTTGGTCTCTTTACATAGTTTTTAACTAAGTTTTCACATTTCCAGCGTCCAGTGCGAATTTTTGTGAATGATGATCGCCATGTGATGGCAAAGCACTCTTCCGTTTACCCAACACAAGAGGAGCTGGAGGCAGTCCAGAACATGGTGTCCCACACAGAGCGGGCTCTCAAAGCTGTGTCGGACTGGATCGATGAGCAGGAGAAAGGCAGCAGCGATCATGCCGAGTCTGAGAATGTGGATGTGCCTGCGGAAGACGAGGGAAAAGAAGGGGCTGGGTAGGTTGGCTTTGTAGGGTTTTTTCTTATTTCTAGGGAGACTGGCCAGTGCAGGGTTGAGCCTCTCCTTTTTCTAAGAAACTCCAGCCTTTCCGGGGCCCCTGGGTTCTGGCCAGCCTGCACCTCACTGGGCCTGTGTTGCGCTGTTCTCAGGGAGCAGAAGACAGAGCACATGACCAGAACCCTGAGGGGAGTGATGCGTGTTGGCCTCGTGGCAAAGGGCCTTCTGCTCAAGGGGGACTTGGACTTGGAGCTGGTGCTGCTGTGTAAGGAGAAGCCCACAACCGCCCTCCTGGACAAGGTGGCTGACAACCTGGCCATCCAGCTCACTGTGAGTGTGCCCGCTTCCACTGGGGACGCAGGGTGGTCGGGGGCAGACATGGCCAACTGCACTGTGCGCCGGGAGGCGTGTGCACACCCGGCCTGGCCCCTGCTGTTCCCACGTTTCTGTAGCTGCCCGGCAGCCAGGCCAGGCTGGGGGCCCACTGTGTACCAGGTGGCATTGGGCATGACCGTCACATCCAGACTCCAGCAATGGATGGATGGGCGGGTGGCTGCAAAGGATATTCCTCCTTAATGCAAACCTGGACTTCAAAAAAGTTGTTTTTAGCCGATTTATTTACCTCACTACAGAAGTACTATATAGATAGTAACTTCTGGCATTTCTTGAGCATTGACTGAACCAGGCCCTAGGCCAAACAAGCTCTGCACACATATCATTTCATCATGACTGAGGTGGGGCTTGATCATCTTAAGTACTCTAGTAGATTTGACTGATGCGGGGAGCTCAGTAACTGACCCCATGTCCCTGGCTGGTGAGGTGTCTGGGCTTTGGAATGTCTGTGTGTCGCTGCCCCTCGGTGCCTCCTGGGGACACTACCCTGGATTCAGCCACAGGTTAAGAAAAGAAGAAAGTAGAAATTCTCATCCTGTAGATACACTGTTCATTTTCCCATGTAAATCTTGTTCTGTCACGTGTGACTGATCCCTCAGGATTCAGGACAGAGGTCAGAATTGAAATGAGCAGCTAATGCAGTGTGGAAAGGCTTCGGGGGACTGTTGAAAGGGAAGGCAGCCCTGAACTTTTGTTTTAGTGGTAATTTTTTAAGTTGGTTTCCATCTTTGTCTGTTAAAAAGTATATTAAGTGTAGGAAATTAAGTTGACGTAAATGTTTCTAAAGGAAAGACCATTTTCATAGAGTGTTTATAGAGAGATATAAAGAAAGGTGTTTGTTTTTTTTACCCCCGTTTTTCTCTTTTGGCCATACCACACGGCAGGCAGGATCTTAGTCCCCCTACCAAGGATCGAGCCTGTGCCCCCTGCATTGAAAGTGTGGAGTCTCTACTACCAGGGAAGTCCCAGGAAAGTATATTTTTATCATGTAGATGAGTGATTTTTGACTGGGGTACATTTTGAACCCCGGGGGACATGGAGTGAGTTTAGAGGTAGTTTAAGTTATCTTAGCAGAGTAGGTGTGGCGCTATTGGCATCTGTAGGTAGAGGCTGGAGAGGCTTTCCGAGGTCCTCCAGTGCACAGGACGGCCCCGCCACTGTGAGTGATCTGGCTGGCGCGTCTAATAATGCTGAGGTGGAGAAAAGTCAGCTTGGGTCCTCTACAATGCCTTTATTCTCCCCAAAACTTTTTATTTCTTTGACAAAAATCATAAATACTCAAGTTTTCTTGATCAGGGCGTATAGACTGGTATAAAGAAGAAAGCAGAAGTTACAGTCATGAATGTCGTTTTATAGACGCATGTAGCATGCATTTGCAGCAAGTACGTGCTTCCATAGTCGCCTCATGAAGCTGTTTCACCACGCAGTTTTCGTCCCGTGCCCTGTGACAGCGGCTCATCCGTGTGTGGAAGCGGCGGTGGCGGCTGCCCATGCTGTGCTGGGTCCTATGCTTTCCGTGCCGTGTCCTGTTCAGTTCCTTTGCTGCCTTGGGTGTCGGTCGTGTCCCTAAGTCCATTTTACAAATCAGAAATCATAATCTTGATGAAATAGAGTAATCTGTCGAAAGTCATGTGACTCCCGAGTGACACAGTGAGGATTTCACACCACCATCTCCTCCCAGACCCTAAACTCTTAATGTTGTATTACAAAACTTCCTCTCCCTGCTAAGTAGTCATCTCCTCCTCGGAGTACCTGGAAGATGGCCAAAGGCCTGTCCAGTAAGAGGGCGTTCTGACCCCTCGTGGAAGGCGCTGCTGTCAGTCACAACCCAAGAAGTTGGCCTGCAGTCGTAATCAGGAGCTCAAGAGAACTGTTGCTGGTCTTGGGAAGCACGTGTTTGACAGTTGCGTTTTCTTTTATAGGCGGTCACAGATGACAAGTATGAAATACTCCAGTCTGTTGATGACGCTGCGATTGTGATAAAAAACACAAAAGAGCCTCCATTGTCCCTGACCATCCACCTGACCTCCCCTGTTGTCAGAGAAGAAATGGAGAAAGTATTAGCTGGAGGTAGGGAGGCTGAGAAAGGCCAGCAGGGCGTTGGCACTGTGGTATCCCCTCACTGTTAAAATGTGCTATGAAGTTTTAGATTGCTCTGATAAAAGGCTAGCGGTATAGCTTTGACCACCTTTACTTGAGCTCACATCTCCCACTGGGTTTCGGTCCTGGGAGGTTGACAAAACAGTTGCACTAAAAGTGAGTAGTACTTTTCCGAGAGGATTGCACCATCTTTGTCTGTCTTAATCCTTGGATGTTCTCATCGGTATTAAAGGTGTTTTTTCAGTTGAGCCAGTCTCTGGCCTTGGAAAAGCGTGTCCCCAGTGACTGTAGGCTTTAAAGTATGGAAGACAACCAGATGGTTTCTGCATGAGTATCACATTGGACTTGGTGCAGACAGCTTGTGTTGCAGTAGAACCAGGGCCTCTTTGTTTGTCTTCGTCCACTGGCTGCTGTTACCTGTGGCCATGATCGAGAAGCAGAGAGCTGGGGCAGAGTTTTGGATAAAGTTTTTTTTAACAGTGGAGCGATTTTCAGACCAAATCCTGGAACCTCGGACAGTGCTAATGCTCTCACGATTCCGAGTCCGCCCAGGGCCCCTTGTGTATCTCTGGGTGGATGGTTTTCAGTCATGACTGAAAGTCAGGGTGACCGGCCTTATCCAAACCCCTGACGCACAGATGGTGGCAACGACAAACGCCCCGGTTTTGCTGCAGCACAGGCTTACGCACGCCCTTGTTGAGGTTCCTCGGTGCCCTTTGGTTCCGATACCTGGTTCACCACCAGAGCCCTTCTAGTTTATCAATTCAGGGACGCTGGACCTTTGACCAACAGGACTGACTCTGTCAAGGGCTGGGGCTGGGGCAGTCCCGCCTGGTGGGCGGAGGTGGTCCCCTTTGCCGTAGTTGCCTCAGGGGATGACCTGTGGGAGGCAGAGAGGGAGTGCATTTCTACTCCCCCCACCTTCTTTTTTTTTTTTTTTTTTTTCCGGTTTTGGTTTTTGTTTTTTCTTTTTGCTAATGAATTTTTTAGCATAGCTCATTTATTGGGAGATCCTGGGGAGAGGAAGCAAGGTAACCATCTACTAGAAGATAGGGTCCACCTATCTGTCCCCCTCCCCATGGGATTGTTCCTTTTAGAGTACCTTCCCACTTTGTTTTTGTTTTTCTTTTTGTTTTCTTTTTTTCTTTTTTTTTTTTGGAGGGGGCCTCTGATTTTTACAATCTCCTCTCGGGGCTGAGTTCAATGTGCTCGAGCATCTCCCTCCCTGGTCAAGGGTGGAGAGGACTTGAGATTCTGGGAGCCTCAGCTGCCCTTTAGGAAGCTGCCACATCCCCTTTCCACCTGACAGAAACCCCTTGGTCAAACTGTACCTTGTCTTCTTATTCCATCCATGAATAGAAACGCTATCAGTCAACGACCCCCCGGACGTTCTGGACAGGCAGAAATGCCTTGCTGCCTTGGCGTCCCTCCGACACGCCAAGTGGTTCCAGGTTTGCATTTTGTTCTTCTATTTGTCTTTCGGTAGAGAATTCCTAAGTTTTAACTTGGCTAACTTTCACCATAAAGTTGTGGTAACATTGAAGAGCGCCGTGCTGAACTTAGCACCTGCTGGCGTGCGGATGCTAAAGGAGCACGCATAGACAAATTTGACACCCCCCCCCCCCCCAAGGAGGTTTGTGACTGAGTAGGTGGGGAGCTGCTGCTTTGTGCCAAGAGTAATAACGTTATTACCATCCACTCGGTGGAATCGCTGCCGACTGCACACTTGGTGGTCATGCACGCTCACCTTCGTTTACCCTTGACAAAGCAGCGCCCTGAGACTTGTGTGTTTCATGTCTGCCTTGCGTGCAGGGAGCTGCCACGGTGTAAAGAGCCTGTGCTTTATTCCTCTAGGCCAGAGCCAACGGGCTGAAGTCATGTGTCATTGTCATCCGGGTCCTGAGGGACCTGTGCACCCGAGTGCCCACCTGGGGTCCCCTCAGAGGATGGGTAAGGCACCTTGGGTCATGTGTGCAGAGACTTCCCAGATCCCGGGACTGTGTTGCCAATCAGTGGGCTGGAGTGGCCCGTTGGGGTGTGGCCGATGCATCCCGTCACAGCTGCTTGTTGAGCTGCTGAGTGCCACACCCTGGGTGGGGCTAAGAGCCAGACCAGGAACCCAGAGGAGGGTGCACAGCTCAGCTCAGCCGAGGGGGGACCAGCGGCGCACTTACTGGGACAGCTTCTCTGTGTAGAAGCTTTTGTAGCTGCTCTGAGACAAGGGTCAGCAGACTGAGGCCCACAGGCTTGTTTTGGCCAGTTGCCTCTGTCTATAGTCTGTTGTGAAGAATGGCTTTTTTTTTTTTTAACTATTTTTTAACTGGAGGATACTTGCTTTACAGTGTTGCGTGAGCTTCTGCTGTACGCAGCATGAATCAGCTCTAAGTATACACATACCCCCTCCTGGTTTTTATCTTTCTAAATGCTTCACTTTAAGTACCTAAGCACACAGCTTCCGTTCTTGGCCCCTACAGCCTAAGAGGCCAGTCCCTGTCCAGAAAAGTTGGTGGAGCCCCATTCTCGGTGTGCTGTCTTTGGCTTGTGAACTTGGAGGGCCTTGACTCTGATACACACACACACAGGGTGACACTGCCTAGAGTCAGCCTGCTCCCTCCTGGACTTGGTGACTAACTGTCCCTCTTCCCTTTCAGCCCCTCGAGCTTCTCTGTGAGAAGTCCATCGGCACAGCCAACAGACCCATGGGTGCCGGCGAGGCCCTGCGGAGGGTGCTGGAGTGCCTGGCTTCGGGCATCGTCATGCCAGGTTGGGGCCTTGTGCTTTGCAGGTGGTAGGGAAAGGAAAGGACAGGGACTGAGGCCCCGAGGCCACTTCCCGGCGGGTCCCCTGAGTGGGTTAGGGTAGCAGCAGCCCGTGTCCCTCCAGGGGTGAAGCATGTGACTACCCTCTTGCACCATCATATCCAGCCCTGTGCCGGCTCCGCAGCTGTGACTCCGGGCGGATCCGGGGCAGTAGTGACCCACTCCCACGCGAGCTCCTTGCTCTGAGACACAAGTGGCTTATTTCTCTCACGGGCTGGTCGCCGAGTGGGTCACTGAGCCCGGCGTGTTTTCCAGAGCTGGGTGTGGATGGGGCGCGGGGGGTAATGCACTTGGTTCCCTCAGCCCAGCACCACGCTTCCGAGATGCTAAAAGATAATCCTCTGCATATCTTCCTTGTTTCCTGCCTTCAGATGGTTCTGGCATTTATGACCCTTGTGAAAAAGAAGCCACTGATGCTATTGGGCATCTAGACAGACAGCAACGGGAAGATATCACACAGAGTGCGCAGGTATAGTCGTCGCCATTGCCACGTGAGCCCTTACCCAGTCTGTAATCACTGGCTTCCAGTTCCGTTACTGGGTATTCTCAGGGTAGGCTCAGCTTGGGGCCCGAAGGTCAGGGGCTCGGGCCTGATACAGGGAGCCCCAACCTGGGCTGCTTCTTTCCCCTGGCGCCACGCGAGGTTGTCATCTGCCCCCCCCTTGGCCTGCTCGAGTGCCGTTTTCAGACACCCGAGTTCAGCGGGGAGATGTATTTGCTATGTGGACTGCTCAGGGGTCCTTCCCTTGCAGGCCCACCCCGTGGCTCCGTGTGGCAACCAGTCCCCAGGTTGGGGTCTCCTGTATTCTTTTGAGGGGGGTGGTCACAGGCTGGCCTTCCCCCACAGCAAGGCTGGGCCCTGGCAATCAGGCCGTCCCCTGGCTGGCGGAGGACCCCTTGCTGTCATAGGGGAGACCATTAGCAACCCCCTCAGCTCCCACCCCTTCCAGGAGGCATTAGTGAGCGCACACATGAGGGCTGGGAGTGCAGGGCGGCTCAGTCAGATTCCTCTTCCCCTTCTCCAGCACGCGCTGCGACTAGCTGCGTTCGGCCAGCTCCATAAAGTACTTGGTATGGACCCTCTGCCATCTAAGATGCCCAAGAAACCAAAGAATGAAAACCCAGTGGACTATACGGGTAAGGAGGCCGTGGGGCCTGGGCCCAGGCGGCGAAGTCATCATGGGCTCCCGGCAGAGGACAGGCTAGAGTCTCAGCTGCTGCCGTCCTCGTCTTGTTTCAGTTCAAATACCCCCCAGCACCACCTACGCCATTACGCCCATGAAACGCCCGATGGAGGAAGATGGAGAGGAAAAGTCTCCTAGCAAAAAGAAGAAGAAGATTCAGAAAAAAGGTACAAGCATTCACACATACTCCTTGTTTTAAGCCGCCATCTGGCTTCATTGAAGGTTTAGCCCACAGTGGTGACATACCTGCTTTTATTCTATTTTTCTTGGATGTGATGTGGAAGTGCTTTTAAGAATGATTGGTTATGGGGTTCTCACAGCAGGAATACTGGAGTGGTTTGCCAGTCTCTCCACCAGTGGAACACATTTTGTCAGAACTCCAGTATGACCCATCAATCTTGGGTGGCCCTGCATGGCATGGCTCATAGCTTCATTGAGCTATGCAAGCTCCTTCGCCACGACAAGGCTGTGATCCATGAAGGGGATTGATTAAACTTAGCATGGGCATGGAACACAATTAAGATGGATGCACCTCAGCTGGTGACCACAGTCAGGGTATGTGTCTGGATAGCAGGGCAGGCAGGCCCTCAGCACATGTGGCCACCTGGCCTCCTGCCCAGTCCACAACGTGGTGTGTTGCGGGCGGGCAGTCAGGAGAGTGTCCCTGTCGGGGTCAGAATTGACTGGCATTGTAGAGCAGCATTGCTGTGTTCTCTCTAGAGGAGAAGGCAGAGCCTCCACAAGCGATGAATGCCCTGATGAGACTGAACCAGCTCAAACCAGGGCTGCAGTACAAACTGATTTCCCAGACCGGTCCCGTGCACGCCCCCATTTTCACCATGTCAGTGGAGGTGGACGGCAGCTCCTTCGAGGCCTCTGGGCCCTCCAAAAAGACTGCCAAGCTGCACGTGGCTGTGAAGGTGAGTGTGGCCAGCGGTGTGGTGGAATGGTGACGTGCCTCCCTCAGCTTTGTGCCCATTAGGAGCCACTGCCCCCTGTTTAAGCACGAGGCTGAGGGAGGGAATGGGAACACTGAAACAGAGGCCTGACCAGTGGCCGAGTCACACATGGCCAGAATGCCGTCATTGATGGGTGCAGGGCCTCCAAATGTGGGTGGGCATTTGGTGGTCTTGGGAGCTTCAGAAAAGTGCCTCCAGTTGGCTGGATGCTCCCTAAGAGCTGCTGATTCAGGATGCTGGATGTGGGAGAGTGCTTGTCTGGGTGAGGCCTTCCTCACTGGGGACACGGGGTCTCCCCCGCTGCAGGTGTTACAGGACATGGGCTTGCCCACGGGTGCTGAAGGCAGAGACTCCAGCAAGGGGGAGGACTCAGCTGAGGAGGCAGAGGCGAAGCCCGCCGTGGTGGCCCCTCCACCTGTGGTGGAGGCCGTCTCCACCCCCAGTGCCGCCTTCCCCTCGGACCCCACCACCGAGGTGAGCACAGGGTGGGTGCTGTGAGGCCCTGCAGGAGTGACTCAGGGTCCCCTGAACAAGGACAGGCACTGGTCCTCGTTCTCTTCCTCCAGAAGCGTAACAGCCTTCCAGTCCAGGGCCCTGTGGAGGGAGTGGAAGTGTGCGCTGTCGAGGCCTGTGCTGGTGTTGACCCAACGTCGGGGGCGGCGCCTGGGAGGCCTGTAGTCGAGGCTAGGCTGTTTCCCTGAGAGAGACGGTGTGGGTGGAGGTGGTCCCATTGCTGGCAAGCCCACAGGTGATTTCCAGCGGGGCGGGCAGCAGAGAGTGGAGCGGAGGGCCTCAGACCGTTAACGCAGGGGCGGCTGCCGCCTGTGGGAAAGACCTCAGCTGAGTTTGTCGGTGCTCTTTTCTGTTTTCCCTGAGAACGTAAAACAGCAGGGGCCGATCCTGACCAAACATGGCAAGAACCCCGTCATGGAGCTCAACGAGAAGAGGCGCGGCCTCAAGTACGAGCTCATCTCAGAGACGGGCGGCAGCCACGACAAACGCTTCGTCATGGAGGCGAGTGGTCCCGGGCTGCTTCCCGTGGGGGCCTGGGGTCTTAGGAGACGCCCCCACCCCAAAGGCAGTGTTGGGTCACCCCTGACACACATCTGTTCTCCCCAGGTCGAGGTGGATGGGCAGAAGTTTCAGGGTGCTGGCTCAAACAAAAAGGTGGCCAAAGCATATGCCGCCTTGGCTGCACTAGAAAAGCTGTTCCCTGACGCCCCTCTCTCCCTGGAGGCCAACAAGAAGAAGAGAGCCCCTGTGCCTGTGAGAGGTGGCCCAAAGTTTGCTGCTAAGGTGAGTGTTCAGCCCTGAGCTCTCGGGTGCGCTCTCCTTGGTGGGTGCTCTCGGATCGTTTGAATGGGAGAGAAATGTAAGTGGTCTGTCTTCTCTCCCATCCAGCCACATAACCCTGGGTTCGGCATGGGGGGCCCCATGCACAATGAAGTGCCCCCACCCCCCAACCTCCGAGGACGGGGAAGAGGAGGGAACATCCGCGGTCGAGGGAGAGGGAGAGGATTCGGTGGTGCCAACCATGGAGGCTACATGAATGCTGGTGAGGACCCTGTCCTGCACTGTCCCCAGGGGCCTGGCCTGCTCCCTGCAGTGGGTGGGGACCCCCCACCCCCACCCCGCCCCAGGGACTCACTGAGATGCAGAAAGAGGCAGGGGTGGGGCAGACCCATTTCCTATCCTGGTGACCCTGTCCATTCCCTTCCAGGTGCCGGGTATGGCAGCTACGGGTATGGAGGCAACTCAGCGACTGCTGGCTACAGTAAGTGCGTGTTTCTCTTTGTCTGAGCTTGGGAAGAAGCTGCAGTTTAGCTCCCGTGCCCTGAGTTAGAGCAGGGTGGCCCAGCAGCATTAGCAGCAGCAGTCTCCCTGAGATTCATGGGCGGCTGGCACCTGTGTTTGGTGTTAGGGCAAGTGGTCCTCCAGCGCCCCCATGCTGCAGAAGCGTAATTTACTCTCTAAGTGTTAAGGCTCACATTTGTGTAACTGGCAAATTCGTTAAAAGTCAAAATTTTAAATTTCTCTGCTTTAAGCCATGCGAAGCACCAAACCTGTGAATACGCTTTTCCTGACAGTGCACAGCTCTTGTCTTGAGAAGGAGCCTTCATTGGGGGGTTACAGGAGCAGAGAAATCTAAAACATGAATTTCAAATGTGGCGCTCTGTGCCCTTTTTCAAAAGAATTCTAATTTTTTTTCTCTGCTCTGTCTCCCCCTTTTGTAGGTGACTTTTTCACAGACTGCTACGGCTATCATGATTTTGGGTCTTCCTAGAGCATCTAAAAGTATTGCACACAAAATCAACTTTTTACTCCAATTTTCTCGAACTCCAAAACCCAAAGTGTCCGTGCTGTGCCCTGTGCTTCACTGGGTTTCTCAACCGTGGCTTGTCACCGCAGCTTGTCTGAAACTCTTAGCCTGCAGAATTTAAGACAATGGCAGTTTTTATCGTGATTTGCCTTTGAACTTGGTCCTATTGAAGTTCACAATAAGTGGAAAACAATTTTTCAGAGAATGCGTTTTTGTGCAGAACTGCACAGAATTCTAGAGCCAGCGTTGGTCAGCATCAAGGCAAAAGCCCACCTTTGCTTTTTATGGAAAGCATTACTTTATTTAAGAGACAGATAATAATGCATTTTAATCTACCTTTGTCTTAATTTACAGCAGGTTTTGTATGAATTTTTAACCTTTTAACAAATCCCCAAATCTCTTTGATGCCTTTGACAGTAACAGTTTCACCACATCCGAATCCAGAGCAATCTGCTTTTTTTTCCATAAGCATGTGAAACATTGAGAACATTGGGGAATTGTACATTGTGCTAAGTTAACCTCTTCCATATTTTGTAACTGCTCTGGTGGGTTCTTGTTCCGGAGTGCGATATTCTGTGGCTGCTTTAGCTAGAGGTGAACTCTCAAAGGTATCAAAACTGTGCTTCCACTCTTAGTGCAAGAAACAGACAGGCTTTAAGGAAATGAGAACGTAGAATTTTGCAAGTCCTAATCATTGCTGCAAATGCATGGGATTCTTAAGGATTTTTCTTTTTTTCCCTTTTTCTTTTAAATGGGGCTTTAAAAATATCCAAGTAGAAAGAGCCTAATACATAGCGCCTAATTCTCCTGTGAGGAGCCAAGCCCCCAGCAGGCCCTGTGCTGCCAGCCTGCTCCCACGACAGGTTCCAGAAGGCCTGGAAAGCTACTGCCCTCTCCTCTGAAGCTGCAGTCTTGAGCTGGGGGCATCTCCCTGCAAGTAGAGGTGCACCGAGGCGTTCTGGCTCTTGAATGAGACCCTCGTTTCCTGGCGGGAGTCCTTCTTGGGAACCAGTGTAGTTTTGGCTCTGATCAACAGTTCTTGCAGCAAAGCCTGCCTCCACATTGACTTGCAAGATTTTGCGTTTATTCAGGCAAAAAACTGGTCAAAACGGTTACTCCATAGTTTGTTCCCAGGGGTTTGAAACATTCAGTGAAACTTTGATTGCATGATGTATTTTTTTTTTTAGAACGTTATTGTTTGAGAATAATGTCTTTTTATACCAGGAAATAGTTATCCTGAAATGACGTTGAAAACTTTCCCTCCCCTTTATTATTTTTTTTTTAATCAATACATGTTAAAGTAACAAGCCCTCAGTCCTTGGCGTCTTCATTCATCCCCACGCTGGCGGAGGGGTGAGGAGGCGCTCAGTGCAGACCGTGGGCAGCTGAGGTGGTGGGCTTCTGAGAGGAGGGGGGCGTCTCAAGGGGGTACCGCCCCTCCTCCAGGAACCTTCGCGTGTTTTCTCTCTTGCATCAGGGACACAGCCTTCTCCCTGGTGTTTCTGCCTTCTGGTGGGCTGAGTGGAGGGGTCTTAAGGAAATTAACTTACGTGGCAGATTAGCTCTATCCAAATTATTGTCCGAACCACCCAAGACACAGTGGTACGAGGTGTATATCTGCAGTGGGTGGAAGGTCCTTGAGAACTCCCAGATTCACCTCATTCAAAAGACTGGAGACCATTGCTGCTAAATACGGGAAGGAAGGACTGGGTGTGTGGGAACATTCCCTCCTCCGCCTCCCCTATCCCGGGCACACACAATGGCTGGCTGTGTCAGGGGCAGCAGCCAACCAGAAGTAGTGTGCCCGGGTCTGCCTGCCCCAGGGACTCCGCTGCCCCTGCATGAATGTCGGGGATTGCCCGGCTGGGTCGGGGAGCCACCCACATGACCTGACCTCCGCTTTCCATCCCCCATGGGTCCATCTGAGTGTTGGGGTCTGTTAACAAACCAGGGTCTATACCGAGCGACCAGCTTGGGGAGGCGGGTATCCATCGTGACATTCTCTGCTTCAGGGCTTGAGAATGTGGTGGCCTCGCTGCACACTTGTTAGTCCTGCCACTGGGTCCCGCCTGTGCCCGGCAGCTGTGCTGGGAATGAGGGGTGTGCCCTGTGGGAGGCCTCACCTGGGCGTCGGGAACCCAACTCTGGTGTTTCATTTCCCCTCGAGGCTGTGGAAGTCACACCCGGGAGACATCCCAGGTCATTGTTCAGACCAGCTAGTCTTCCATGAATGGCTTTGGCTTTAGGGGCGTCATTACAGAATATCTCCTGAGGTCACCCAGGGCTTGGACTGCAGAGCCTCTTCCCAGCACAGCGGGGAGTTGGGGGGCGAGGGGAGGAGGACAAGGTGGGAGCTGGCTGCTTCTGTGGGGCTTTGCTTTTCCTGTCACTGTTGGGGACATCTGGGTAGCAGCAAGCTAGTCGTGAATGTCATCCCGCGCTTGGAGCCCATCTCACTATAATGTTGACATCTGCCGCAAAAGCTGCTGTCGGCCTGCTGTCGTGCCGCTGCTTGGCAAAGATCCATTGTTGTCATCAGCTGATGGGTGAGTGGAGCTGAAGGCTGGGGCCAGCCCCAACCAGGCTGTCTGATGGACCGGAGCCACCACTCCTCGCTGTCCTGCCTCCGTCCCTCTGTCCCGGCCTGGGCCATGGGCTTGTGGGTCAGCCTTCAGGGCCCACAGCTGCGACCGCCCCCCTCCTGCCCTTCCCCGTCTCCCCCTCCTCCGCCTGACCTGCTGCCTTCCTGTTTAGGTCAGTTCTACAGCAACGGAGGGCACTCGGGGAATGCCGGTGGTGGCGGCGGCGGGGGCGGTGGTGGCTCTTCTGGCTACGGTTCCTACTACCAAGGTGACAACTACAGCTCCCCAGTGCCCCCAAAACACGCCGGGAAGAAGCAGCCGCACGGGGGCCAGCAGAAGCCCTCATATGGCTCAGGCTACCAGCCCCACCAAGGCCAGCAGCAGTCCTACAGCCAGAGCCAGTACAGCAACTACGGGCCCCCGCAGGGCAAGCAGAAAGGCTACAATCATGGACAAGGCAACTATTCCTCATACTCCAACTCGTACGGCTCCCCTGGAGGCGGAGGCGGATCCGACTACAGCTACGAGAGCAAATTCAGTGAGTTGGCTGGCAGAGCACATCCCCAGGCATGGTGGAGAGCTGAGCGATGCTGGCTACAGGGCAGGCATCAGGAAGACCCTGGAAACGAATCTCCCAGTCTGAGTCTTTGCTGTCCCCTCCCTGTTGCCTTCTCCACGGTTCCAGAGGCTGGGTCACCAGAATAGATAAAGCCTGTGAGGCCAGGCCAGCTGCTATGAGCTCGCCTCCAGGGCTAGGCTCTGGAGACAGCCCCCAGCAGATCCTCAGATGAAGAAGATTGCCCCCCTTCTTCATCTCCTGTGCAGACAGCACGACAAGACTCGGGGCATCCTTGGGCTGTCCATAAGGAAGCCGTGCTGTCTGTGAGTGGGCCTGGCAGGGGTCGCTGGGTGCCAAGTGGGAGAAGGGAGGAGGCGTGGAGCAGGCAGGATGGAATTGGGCTTCAGAATGTGGTGACATTTCAGAACTCCAGTGACCCCTGGCACTTCATTGTTGGACTGGTTGCCAGGTTTAAACAGTTAAGACAGGGATTCCTGAGAAGGCCTAGGTTCTCAACCAACGGTCTGCCACTGCCAGGGCCACAGCACAAAGAACCTAGAGTGCCCCAGCCACGTCGTGGCCACAGCCCCTTAACCACACTGTCTTCTCTCCCCCAGATTACAGTGGTAGTGGAGGCAGAAGCGGCGGGAACAGCTACGGCTCAGGCGGATCGTCCTACAACCCAGGGTCACATGGGGGCTACGGAGGCTCTGGGGGTGGCTCCTCATACCAAGGCAAACAAGGTGGGCCTGAGGAAGCAGGTGGTGCAGAGGGGCGAGGGGAGGCTTAAACTCAGAGCCAGCGGGGCCCATGGGGGCCCCATGAGGAGTGGCGTGGCCTGGCGTGTGCGGGGAGCAGCACACATGGGGCTGTGGTGGCAGGTGCCACGTGGCTTCCGTGTGGGGTGAAAACCAGGCATGGGGGTCACCGGCTCTCACACGGGGCTTCTGAGAACCTAGGCTTGGGCACACCTCAAGCATTGGCTTCCAGAGCCAGACAGTTTTGAGACCCAATTTTATTTTACTTCTTAAAACTTATTGGCCACATAGCATGTGGGATCTTAGCTCCCCTACCAGCGATGAAACCTGAGCCCCCTGCCCCCCTCTAGGGAAGTCCAGAAATTGCCCTACTTGTAAATGTTGGCACCAGCAGGGGAAAATGCTGAGAACAGTGAGGGCCAAACAGCCTGCTGTGTGAACTCTGGTTGGGGGTGGTGAGTTCAGCCTTGGCTCAGGCAGCCCCCCATTACAGCTCCCATGGCTAATGCATGTGTGACGGCAGATCCCTACCCCTTGTAAGCCCGGCTTGATGGCCCCACCTCTCAGGGCTCATGTGAGAACCAGACCCATTGACCCTGGAAAGACACTTAACAAAGTGGCGTTTCCAGGGCTTCTCTGCTGCTGTATCTCGTGGACAGACACAGCTCTGTCTAGTGTTGGCTGACGCCTGAGCACTGACCGTGGGGTGGGCCTTGTGCCCCTCACTTCTGACCCATTCCTCTCTCCCTTAGGAGGCTACTCATCACAGTCGAACTACAACTCCCCAGGGTCCGGCCAGAATTACAGCGGTCCTCCCAGCTCCTACCAGTCATCACAAGGGGGCTATGGCAGAAACGCAGACCACAGCATGAACTATCAATACAGATAAAGCCCCCAAGGGGGTGAAGATTTGTACCTTCTGCACTTACCCTCCCATTGTAAGATTCAGTTTTATGCATCACAGTTAACATGTCAGCCGGCCTTTCCAGGCCCCTCCGCCCTCCCCTGTCCACGTTGCCGTGTCGTGAGGTGCAGCTGGTCACCCCCGTGACCCGTCCTGTGACCCATATTTAGCCGTGTTTGGGACTCCGTGTCTTCAATGGTTTGTTAGTTGCCATTACAACTTTGTCTGAGTAGAGTTTTTTGAGTTCTTGCAGTTAAGTATCCCTCTGTCTATTTACGATTGGTGTTAGTGTTAACTCAGTTTGTCTTTAAATAGTCACGGAAGGGATACGTCATCTGTTAATGCTTTTGTGAAGTGAGTTAAACGAGCTTTCTGTATTTTAATGCTTTAGTGTTTCAGTTTTATAAGTGAAGATTTTATTTTAAAAACAAGTGGGAAAGAGTGGGGTTTCTTTTTTTTTTTTTTTGGTATGTCTGCATCATTCAGGCAGTACATCTGAATTGAGCTGAATGTAGACAAATAAAGAAAAAACAAAACTCTGCGCCCGTCGTAGCCCTGGGTGTCTGGCCCACCCGCAGCAGGATGGGCAGGGTGCCGCCACCCTCTTCCCAGCGCAGGAAGGCAGTGTGTGGGGGCAGGGCAGCTCCTGGTCACCAGAGAGGTCCAGGGCCAGTGACCCAGTGTCCTGGGAGCTTGGAGACCCGGTGCTGCAACGGCTCCGTAACCTCCGTTCTCCCGACGGCCTGCAGGGCAGCTTCCGGAGGCCCACACTGCTGTTTAGGTTTTGCTCACACATAATTGGGCAGGGTTTATTTTCTACTCCATGAATTCTAATAGAGTTTTTAAGTGCAATTTCAAATTCACCGTGGAGTAAGGTGATTCCCGTACTTTGGTACACATAGCTGACTTTGAAGAAGCCCAGCTGAATCTGGCTGAAGGTTCCCAAGATCTGGGGAATGCTGCCCCAGAACCATCCCTGCAAGCAGGGCACTTCGTGTCTCCAGCAGCCCCTGCCTGGGGTCTGTTCCACTGAGTACACTTTTGGGATGCCTTTCCATCTTGGGCATTTGCACGGTGTTTGGGAGACATTTGTCACCTAGGGGTTATCAATGTGCAGATGGAGGAGCGGCCACCCCCCTCCCCAAGCAGCCCTTCTCAACTCCGGCCCTGCCCCAGGGAGAGAGTGGTGGTACCTGCCTGTCTGGACGGAGCCCCTCGGTGAGGCCTGGGACTGCCTGTCTGCAGAAACCCATCTAGTCTTGCCTTTCCACTCTTAGACCGTGTACTGTGCAAGTTCTGAGCCCCAGGTGGCAGCCTGGCCTCCCACGCTTGGTTAACCTTGGCCATTGGAAGAAGTGTGAACCATTCTTGACGCAGAATCACTCAACTGAGGCAGAAACCATCCAGCATGCCTTCAGAGGATAAAGATTTGCCTCCTTGGGGAGGTGAAGGAAAGGTGATTGCACTAAATAAAAAAACATCATAAGAATTTTGTCAGCTGCCAGAGCAGAAGAGGCTCTGGATATCAAATGGTCCAGCTTGGGGAATGGGGCCTGAAGTGCCCTGGTATCCCTTCAGCACATGTGCTAGTGGAGATCGATTCAGGGGCTCCACCGAGAGAGACCCACACGAGACCCCTGGGATCCTGTGCTTGAGATGATAAAGATGTGGGCAGAAGCTGTGTCACTCAGAAGTCCGTGGCGAGGAACACTCCTGTACCGCCTGCCACATGACTTTAGCTCTGGACCTGCATTCTCCACACAGGTTTCACCGTGGGTTTCCCAACAGCATCCGCCGCCACCGTTCACGTTTCTGGATGCTGACACCACAAGGGACACCATCTCAAGATCAAAGAAGGCAGCGGAGGAAGATGTCCCTGTGGTGACACATCTTCAGGGACTTGGGACTTGCTGCCATGGCCCTCTCGGGGGAAGGCTGGGGCCCAGGTGGCTTATCTTTGATGGAGGCCTGACCGAGTCCCTCCCACAGTCAGGACAAGTTTATTGGGAAGAAGCAGGATTGCCGTCTTGCCGCCTCCAGCTCCTGGTTGCTCCAGGCATCCCTTGGCTTGTGACAGCATCATGCCAGTCTCCGCCTGTGTCTTCACATGAACTTTTCCTGTGAGTCTTTGCGTAAGGACACCAGTCACTGGATTTGGGCGCACCCTGGTCTAGGATGCATTCTTGCCATGATCCTTTTTGAAAAAAAACCTAAAAAGATGTGTTCCCAGGTAAAGTTAGGTTCACAGGTATTGGTGATTAGGAATTGGACAGACCTATTTGGGGAAACACTTCAACCCAGTACAAGGCTGGGTAAAGGTTCTACCCTCCATTGGTGCCACAGCCCTGGAAGCTCTTCAGCCACAGTTAGGATTACTGTAGTCAGGTGTGGGCAGCACAGAGCATCTTTTCAGCAAGGTGAGTACCTGTCTGAGGAGCCCACTTGTGATCACAGATCCCTCATCACCCTGACTCTGCTCAGGGACCTTGGTGGCGGTGATGCAGCTGACCATGGACAGTATCCCAGCCCTTGGGACCTACCACCGCAGGAAGCTGGATTCAGCAAGCTGTGGCTACACCTTAGCATGGAAAAGGCCTTGCTGCTCACACCTCACCTCTTCAGAGCTGATCCAGGCTTTCCCAGGCCTGTTGCCCTCTAAGCCTTGGAGGCCAGTGTGGAGGAGGTGGTCTCCAGCTCCTCCTCAGCCATGGCCATGGTGGGCAACAGCTGGCTTATGGAGAGACACATTGGCCCACGTCTCGCTGGAGGGTGGTGTCGTGTCCTTGAGCCACCAGCAGACAGCACCAGGAGCCTCAGCACAAGGACCGATCGGTGGCCCACACCCTTAGCGAGTTGATCAGGACAGGGTGCTTGGTGGATAGGCCATGGGGGTCAGTGACCTGGGACCGGACACCACCCTGAAGGGTGCTTTTGGAGGGAAGGTAGGAAGGGAGAAAGTATTATGACTTAGCGCCTCATGGTGGAAAGAGATGATGTCACAGGGAACGACAGGGCCTTGCCAGGAATTTGAACTGGTCACAGGGTGTAAGTACTGGGGACTAGTGACCTCTGACGAAAGAGGGCCTTTAGTAGCAATGGTGGAGACAAAAATCAGGGACATACACCTCTCTAGATTTGCAGTCACCGGGGCCCTGGATGTGCCTAGGTGCAGTCTGAGCTGCCCAACTACCCTCTACCCTAACAGGGAAACATTCATTTGTTCTGTCTGACCATTAGCCCGTTCTGGTGTAGTCAGCTGAGTTGTCCAGCCTCAGGATTCAGTGTCCAGGTGTGAGCCTTATGGGGCTCTTCCTTCTCTTCACAGGCCTATTCTAAAACCTCTGGACACAATTTTGGGCAGCAATGCAGCACGCATTTTTGGCTGAAATGCTCATTCTAACCCACTCCAGAATAAATGAAAATTTACTGTGCTCATTTGTTTCATTCACATAACGTATTTTTTGGGTATTGCGTATGTTTCAGCCGTGTACTCAGCGCTGGGAATATGGCAGTGAACCTGGTCCTAGCCCTCAAGGAGCTTCCAGGCACCAAGAGGGCCCCTCCCAGCTTGGGTGGAGTGTTAGGGGAAGGCATTCTATGTCTCGAGTGAGACAATATGGTTGAGTGGGACCAAAAGGTGTGTTGAGGATTAGCCAAGGGACTGACATGCTCAGAAAATTCTGGCAGGTGTGAATGTAATTCAAGGAGCTATACTCGGATGAGTGAGCATTGTGTTCATGAAAAGGGAGAAGTGTGACTTGATGTAAGCCTGGAGCCATCCAGTGCAGGGGCTTGACTGGCAAGCAGAGGAGTTCTCAACTTCATCCTGAGGACGACGGAGAGCCGTGGAAAGATTCTGAGCTAGAAAGAACGTGCTCCAGAGCAATTCTTTCGGATACTGGGCAAAGAACCTGTGGTAGAGGTGAAAACAGAGACTGAGAGACTGACAAAAAGGTCCGTTCTGCAACAACTGAGCTGAGGTTCTGTGGCAAAAGTCCGCTGGACTTTGCGAGGGACCACCTTCCAGACCCAAGAGGGGTTAAAACTGCATATCCTAAACAGCTGACTGGGACAAAGAGTGATGCATTATCTTGGGCCAAGATAAGGAGACGGGTCCAGGCTCACTATTCTGTTCTACTGTGGGGGAGACAGGCTGGAATGTTTAGGCAGTGGCCATAGAGGTCATTCCACACAGGTCAGAAGTCCTAGTCCATGGCCTTTCTGGTGTTTCCCAAAAAGCTGGCCTGGCACCCAGGCTGTGGGGGCTGAGACTAGTACACAAGGACTGCTCCCAACCCTGTCTGAATGAATCAGAGAAAACATCGTCCGGGCTCCTGGGACAATCAACCCGATCCCAAGGCTGCAAGGACTTCTATTACAACGTCAGAGGTACCCCTAACTCCGCTCCAGAGCAAACCCAACTCCTGCCGTTCTGCATCTGAGAACCGTAGTAGCTACCCCGTAAGGAGAACCCCCTACTTCCAGTTTTTGGGGCTCTTCTGCACAGTTGCGTCGACCCCATGGAGGGAAGGGTTGGGAGATTCACTGAGACTTTCAACCTGGGAAAGTACACTGGCTTCACTTGGGTGCAGAAACCATCCAAGGATCGGTTTTTCCAAATTACCCTTTCGAAAATGACCTCTTTCAAGCTCTTGAGCAATGACCGCCTCTTGAGCAAGTCCAACAGGGCCAATCAACAATCCCCGCTCCGCCTAGAGGCTTTCCACAGGCTCTGCCTCTCAACGTCGTTCGGTGCGTCATCGCTCCGACGCTCCCAATTGGACAGTTCCTCAAGCTCCTACCTATTGTGTGAGCCCTTTGTGCGCGGCGCGCGGCTTTTAATAGGCCGCTTCTTCAGGCTCCGCCCCCAGGTCTGCAGCTTCCCTGGCCTCCGGGGGTGGGGGGAGAGGGGGGGGGTGGGGGGAGGAGTGCGTGGCGCTGTCCAGAGTGCTGAAGTCGCGCACCCTGCGCCGGACGGCCTTGTGGCGCCCCCACCAGGCCTCCCTGCTGAACAGCGCTGAAATCTGAAAGCAGGTGCCACTGAGCCTCGGCTGCAACCTACCTCCAGCCCCCGATTTTACCTCTGGGGATAGGAAAACCTCTCTAAACGCTCCGTTAAGAAACCGCCACGCTCCTATCTAGCTCAGAGGAATCCCAAAGTCCCCGCTGCTAACCAGGGGTCTCGCGTGATCTCCACCTTCTGCGCCTTCCCTCACTCCCTGCAGCCACATTGCTCTCCCCGCTGCACCGCAAGTGATCCAGGTACATTCCTACCTCAGCAGAGAATTTGCTCTCATGGTTCCCACTGCCTAAAATGATCTCTCAGATCTCATTTGAGTTCCTCTTCATTTCCTTCAGGCCTTGACTCAAAGCTCACCTTATTGAGGAGGATCTAGACCACTCTACTTAAAATAGTCACCTCCCAACTCCTCTCCTGCCCTCATTATTCCCCCAACACTCTTCACTACCTGAGACTGATATGTTCTACAAATTTTTCTTGTTCATACTTCCAGGGCATGGATTTTTGTCTGCTTGTTTGCTGCTATGTTACCAGCAGTGAGAACAGTGCCTGACACAGAGTTGGTGCTCCCTAATATCCATTGCATGTATATTCACGTGTGTGATTTGGCATTTACTGTTTACCTTCATCATGATCCTCTGCCCCATTTTAAAGATGAAGAAACTGAGGTAGAGTGCCCATGATTTGACCAAAGTCACCTGGTTTCTGAGGGGCAGAGCCTGAATCCCCTTTTCTGGTTCTTCTGGCTGTAACCCTTTTGTCTCTGCCCTTTGCTAAAATCCCTAATACTGCCTTATTCAGGAAAAGAAGATGTATAAGAGGGTGGCTTCATGGGGCTCAGCCAGAGCTAGATTTCCTTCTTTTGAAAAAACTTTCCTTATTTGACTGTGCTGGGTCTTCACTGCTGCTTGGGGTTTTCTCTGGGGCTACTCTCTAGTTGTGGTGTTTGGGCTTTTCACTACAGTGGCTTCTATTGTTGCAGAGCTTGGACTCTCGGACACACAGCTTCAGTAGTTGCAGTTCCTGGGCTCTAGAGCACAGGCTCAGTAGTTGTGGCACATGGGCTTAGTTGCTCCGCAGCACGTGGGATCTTCCCAGATCAGGGATCAAACCCATGTCTCCCGTATTGGCAGGTGGATTCCTTGCCACCAGGGTAGCCCCAAAACTAGATTTCAATTCCTGTTCCTTGATTACTACTCATGTGACCAGGAGTGAGTTAGAAAATATCTCTGCCTCAGTGACTTTATTCATAAAATGGAGATAATAGTACCTGCCTTGTTATACTGTGAGAGTCAAATGAGGCAATGACAGCATATGGCTTAGCAGACACCTGACACACACTGGCACTTGCTCTGTTAGTGCTGGCAATGTTGGTTCTTAAACATCACCATCATATTATTATCTGGCAGAATTAAAAATAAATACTAAAAACTAGGAGATTGAGGCTAGAAAGTCTATAGGAAGACTGTTTCAAGAAGGTGGGAGTGAAGAATAGATGCCAAACCTCACTGGGAATAAGACAAATGCACATTAAAAATGGCACGGAGTTACCAGAGTTCTCCTTTTGATGAAGCAGGTGAGGAGAGAGGTTGGAGAGATTGTGCTTCTGTTCTGTCAGTATAGTTGCCACAAACCCAATAGAGGGCATTTGCTAGGATCTCATTATAGTCTTTGACCTAGTCATCCAGCTGCTAGAAAATTTTCCTGAAGATATACTTGTTGCCCTGTGAAATGGTTTAAGTACAAGATTATTCATTGCAGCCTTGTTTGTAGAAGCAAAAAATTTTACTCACAACCCAAGTGAAAAACAACCTGATAAGCAAGAGGTGGACTATCCATACTCTGGGATACTGGGCAACTTTTAAAAAAATGTAAGAATGGAAATTCCCAGTCAGTCCAATGGTTAGGACTCCGTGCTTTCACTCTGAGGGCCCGGGTTCAATCTCTGGCCAGGAAACTAACATCCCCTCCAAATTTTTGCTCAGTTCAGTTCAGTTGCTCAGTTGTGTCCAACTCTGTGACCCCCATGGACTGGAGCACGCCAGGTCTCCCTGTCCGTCACCAACTCCCGGAGTTTACTCAAACTCATGTCCATTGAGTCGGTGATGCCATCCAACCATCTCATCCTCTGTCATCCCCTTCTCCTCCTGCCTTCAGTCTTTCCCAGCATCAGGGTCTTTTCAAATGAGTCAGCTCTTCGCATCAGGTGGCCAAAGTATCGGAGTTTTTACCCCTTATACAGAGTGAAGTAAGCCAGAAAGATAAAGAACATTACAGCATACTAACACATATATATGGAATTTAGAAAGATGGTAACGATAACCCTATATGCAAAACAGAAAAAGAGACACAGAAATACAGAAAAGACTTTTGAACTCTGTGGGAGAAGGTGAGGGTGGGATGTTTTGAAAGAACAGCATGTATATTATCTACGGTGAAACAGATCACCAGCCCAGGTGGGATGCATGAGACAAGTGCTCCGGCCTGGTGCACTGGGAAGACCCAGAGGAATCGGGTGGAGAGGGAGATGGGAGGGGGGATCGGGATGGGGAATAAGTGTAAATCTATGGCTGATTCATATCAATGTATGACAAAACCCACTGAAATGTTGTGAAGCAATTAGCCTCCAACTAATAAAAAAATAAAAAGAAAAAAAAAAAAGAAAAAGGAGCTTCCCGGCTCCCTTCATACTCCATTTCATATTACTTCTCTAAGTGAGATAAAGAGATATGAGTCAGGTATGTGCTTAAGAGAACTAAAATAAAACATGCTTTAAAAAAAAAAAAAAAAGAACAAGGAGACTATGTACTGACATGAAATAGCCTCCAAGGTGTTCACAAAAAGTGAAGTGCACTCCCTACAGTAACTAGCAAGCCTGCTTTTGTGAACAAAGGGATATATGTAAATAAGTATGTAATAATATTTGTTTCTCTTTGCATGAAAAAAAAACCAAACACTAGAAGGACAAAATAATCTGATAAAACATGTTACTAGGAAAGGCTGAACTGGAAAGTGGGTGGATGTGTTGGAAAGTCTGTGGGGGATGAGGTGGGACTGAGTTTCTTCACCTTTTGTTTTTTGAGTTTTTTAATACACTTGGATATGTGGAATATTAAAAATGCAGAAGTATATAAAATACAAAAGTGCAGTTCAATGAATACTCTTGTATTTACAATCTCCAAAGATCACTATTTTGTATTTTTGTTCCATATGGAGATTTTATATATAAGTGCTCAGCTCAGCTGTGTTGAATCTGCTACCAAATTATCTGAGTAATGAAAGATGTCAAGACCAATACAGTATACTAATGCATATATATGGAATTTAGAAAGATGGTAACGATAACCCTATATGCAAAACAGAAAAAGAGACACAGATGTACAGAGCAGACTTTTGGACTCTGTGGGAGAAGGCGAGGGTGGGATGTTTTGAGAGAACAGCATCGAAACATGTATATTATCAAGGGTGAAACAGATCACCAGCCCAGGTTGGATGCATGAGACAAGTGCTCAGGGCTGGTGCACTGGGAAGACCCAGAGGGATGGGATGGGGAGGGAGGGGGGAGGGGGGATCGGGATGGGGAACACATGTAAATCCATGGCTGATTCATGTCAATGTAGGGCAAAAACCACTACAATATTGTAAAGTAATTAGCCTCCAACTAATAAAAATAAATGGAAAATAATAATAAAAAAAGAAAGATGTCAGTAAATGTCTTAAACATCTGAAAAGGCATTCAACCTCAGTAGCAATCATGGAATGTAAATAAAAGCCAATGGAGAGACCATTTCACAGGCACCTTATTGCAAAATTGAACAGTTCTATAAACATGGTTGGCAATTTGATCTCTGGTTCTTTGCCTTTTCTAAAACCATCTTGAACATCTGGAAGCTCACGGTTCATGTATTGTTGAAGCCTGGCTTGGAGAATTTTGAGCATTACTTTACTAGCATGTGAGATAAGTGCAATTGTGTGGTAGTTTGAGCATTCTTTGGCATGGCATTTCTTTGGGACTGGAATGAAAACTGACCTTTTCCGGTCCTGTGGCCGCTGCTGAATTTTCCAAATTTGCTGGAATATTGAGTGCAGCACTTTCACAGCATCATCTTTTATGATTTGAAATAGCCCAACTGGAATTCCATCACCTCCACTAGTTTTGTTCATAGTTATGCTTCCTAAGGCCCACCTGACTTCACATTCCAGGATGTCTGGCTCTAGATGAGTGATCAAACCATCGTGATTATCTGAGTCATGAAGATATTTTTTCTACAGTTCTTCTGTGTATTCTTGCCACCTCTTCTTAATATCTTCTGCTTCTGTCACGTCCAAACAATTTCTGTCCTTTATTGAGCCCATCTTTGCATGAAATATTCCCTTGGTATCTCTAGTTTTATTGAAGAGATCTCTAGTCTTTCCCATTCTATTGTTTTCCTCTATTTCTTTGCACTGATCACTGAGGAAGGCTTTCTTATCTCTCCTTGCTATTCTTTGGAACTCTGCATTCAAATGGGTATATCTTTCCTTTTCTCCTTTGCTTTTCACTTCTCTTCTTTTCACAGCTATTTGTAAAGCCTTCTCAGGCAGCCATTTTGCTATTTTGCATTTCTTTTTCTTAGGGATGGTCTTGATTCCTGTCTCCTGTACAATGTCATGAACCTCCGTCCATAGTTCATCAGGCATTCTATCAGATTTAGTCCCTTAAATCTATTTCTCACTTCCACTGTATAATTGTAAGGGATTTGAACTTCCAGATGTTCAAGCTGGTTTGAGAAAAAGCAGAGGAACCAGAGATCAAATTGCCAACATCTGCTGGATCATCGAAAAAGCAAGAGAGTTCCAGAAAAACATCTATTTCTGCTTTATTGACTACGCCAAAGCCTTCGACTGTGTGGATCACAATAAACTGTGGAAAATTCTGAAAAACATGGGAATAAACAGACCACCTAACCTGCCTCTTGAGAAACCTGTATGCAGGTCAGGAAGCAACAGTTAGAACTGGACATGGAACAACAGACTGGTTCTAAATAGGGAAAGGAGTACGTGAAGGCTGTATATTGTCACCCTGCTTATTTAACTTATATGCAGAGTACATCATGAGAAATGCTGGGCTGGATGAAGCACAAGCCGGAATCAAGATTGCCAGGAGAAATATCAATAACCTCAGATATGCAGATGACACCACCCTTATGGCAGAGAGTGAAGAGGAACTAAAGAGCCTCTTGACAAAAGTGAAAGAGGAGAGTGAAAAAGTTGGCTTAAAGCTCAACATTCAGAAAACTAAGATCATGGCATCTGGTCCCATCACTTCATGGCAAATAGATGGGGAAACACTGGCAGATTTTATTTTTTGGGGCTCCAAAATCACTGCAGATGGTGACTGCAGCCATGAAATTAAAAGACGCTTACTCCTTGGAAGGAAAGTTATGACCAACCTAGATAACATTGAAAAGCAGAGACATTACTTTGCCAACAAAGGTCCGTCTAGTCAAGGCTATGGTTTTTCCAGTGGTCATGTATGGATGTGAGAGTTGGACTATAAAGAAAGCTGAGTGCCGAAGAATTGATGCTTTTTGAACTGTGCTGTTGGAGAAGACTCTTGAAAGTCCCTTGGACTGCAAGGAGATCCAACTAGTCCATCCTAAAGGAGATCAGTCCTGGGCGTTCATTGGAAGGACTGATGCTGAAGCTGAAACTCCAATACTTTGGCCACCTGATGTGAAGAGCTGACTCATTTGAAAAGATCCTGATGCTGGGAAAGATTGAAGGCAGGAGGAGAAGGGGACAACAAATGTAGTATAATATGATTTTATTAGTAGAATAGACAGTAGAATTTCTCCCAGACCTCCTTGGTGCTACTGAGTTCTGGAAAAACTATTATGAAACTTATACTGGAGTGAGTTGTTAAGAGTTTTGAAATATTAGACAATTCCATGGGTCAGTGATCCATGACTAGTGGAAAAGGATAATTCAGAAACATCATCAGTCTAGTATGAAAGATTCCAGAAGATTAAAAAAAAATTATTAGTATACTGAGATGAAATCAACTCCAAACAAAACAACTGCAGAAATAAAGTACATATTTTATTTTATCATGCTGTAAAATATGTCTGTAAGTATACATAAGAATGAATACTAAACATCACTTAATATTAAGAGGTTAAAAAACATTAAGAGGTTAGCACTATTACATGGGACAGGCATGGGAAAGATAATTCACAGTATACATTTTATCCATATTTTTTGAATTATGTATTATCTATTTTAAACACTTAAATAAAAAAACTTAAATAAATCTACTTTAAATAAAATGGAATCATAAGTCAAGTTTATTAAATTCTCGGCTCATTGGAAAAGACCCTGATGCTGGGAAAGATTGAGAACAGGAGGAGAAGGGGAGAACAAAGGATGAGATGGTTGGATGGGGAAGGAAGTAGATTCCATGTAACACAACTAAGAATTTGTATGCCATAACTTAGGCTCCTGCATGCTGCAACAAAGACTGAAGACCCTGCATGCTGCAACTAAGTCGCAGTGTAGCGAAATAAATAGATCAATGTTTGAAAAAAAAAAAAGTGGGCATTGTCAATGTACTGCTGCTGCTGCTGCTAAGTCAAGTCAGTCGTGTCCGACTCTGTGCGACCCCATAGACGGCAGCCCACCAGGCTCCCCCATCCCTGGGATTCTCCAGGCAAGAACACTGGAGTGGGTTGCCATTTCCTTCTCCAATACATGAAAGGAAAAGAGAAAGTGAAGTCACTCAGTCGTGTCCGACTCTTAGCAATCCCACGGACTGCAGCCTACCAGGCTCCTCCATCCATGGGATTTTCCAGGCGAGAGTACTAGAGTGGGTTGCCTTTGGTACAGAAGTCTTTAAACGCATTATATGACTTACAGGCTATGTGATATACACTCATGGGTGATGGAAGGTTCTTTTTAAATTTTTTTTTTTGCTTATCTAGCTGTGGGTTCTTAGTAGCAGCAGGTGGGATCTTTTTAATTGAGGCTTGCTGGTTCTAGTTCCCTGACCAAGGATGGAACCCACGCCTCCTGCATTGGGAGTCTGGAAGTCTTAACCACTGGACCACCGCAGAAGTCCCTGGAAGGTTCTTAAGATTGGGGAAGTCATCCCTGGGGGCTCAGTGGTAAAGAATCTTCCTGTTAATGCAGGAGATACCGGTTTGATCCCTGATCCAGGAGGATCCCACATGCCACGGAGCAAAAAAGCCCATGGGCCACAACTATTGAACCTGTGCTCTAGAGCCCTAAAGCTGCAACTACTAAAGTTTGTGCACCCTAGAGCCTGTGCTCTGCAAGAGAAGCCACCCCCATGAGAAGCCAGCACACCACAACTAGAGAGTGGCCTGAGCAGCAGTGAAAACCCAGGGCAGCCATAAATAAATAAAATTATTTTTTAAAAAGATTGGGGGATTTCCCTGGTGGTACACTGGATAAGAACCTGCCAACGCAGGGGACACGGGCCCAATCCAAAGTCCAGGAAGATTCCACATGCCGCGGAACAACTATGCCCATGTGCCACAATTACTGAAGCCCAAGCACCTAGAGCCCCATGCTCTGCAACAAGAAAAGCCACCAAATGAGAAGCCTGAGCACCAGAATGAAGGGCAGCCCCTGCTTGTTGAAACTAGAGAAAGCCCGAGCACAGCAACGAAAACCCGGTGCAGCCACAAATAAAAATTAGAAAAGAAATTATTAAAAAAAGATTGGGAAGGTCAAGAGGAATGGGGCAGTGAGAATATAACCCAGTCATGGGTGTATCAGATGAATGTTGCTGACAATGGCGATAGCAAATGCAAAGGCCCTAAGGTGGGCTTTATTGGTGGATGTTTTCCAGACGTAGCCTAAGTGAGGACTCCACCACACTGCGAAACCCGAAGCATTAACCCAAGGCTTCTAGATCAGCGTCTTGCTGAGGTGAGTCCAGTTTAGGCCAGTGGTCCTGAAAGGAAGGCTTCTAGGGCAAACGCGCCCTCTGCTGGCAAGAATAGATATCAGCTCCATTTCCAATCCTAAGATTAATAAAATATATATGAGAGTTGGATAGGACTGAGCCACAAACACTTATTGGACTTCCCTGGCTCAGCCAGTAAACAATCTGCTTGCAACGCAGGAGACCCAGGTTTGATTCCTGGGTTGGGCAGATTCACTGGAAAAAGGAATGGCTACCCACTCCAGTATTCTTGCCTGGAGAATTCCATGGACAGAGGAACCTGGTGGGCCACAGTCCACGGGAGATCGCAGAGTTAGACAGCACTGAACGACTAACACTTTCACTTTCACATTGCTGTTATTATTAGTGAAACACAGCCAGTGCTTAATAAATTCGTGACCCATCCTCTCTCACCCATGTGCGACATGGAGGCTGGCACTAGTGGGGATGTATCTATAGATACAAGCTGAATGAATGGTCGAACAGTCTCCCCATCTGTAAATCTGTCTTCTTTCATTGCATAAACTGATGCTTATTGAGTATGTACTACGTGCTATGTCCTGTTCTAAGCCCTTGGAGCAAGGCAATAATCAAGATAGACAAAACAGAGAATCCCCTGGTTGTCCAGTGGTTAGGACTCTGACCAGGATTGAGTCCTGGTTGGGGAACTAGGATCCCGCAAACTGTGAGGCGCGACCAGAAAAAGACAAAAGACTACGTAAGGCACGGTGTAAAAATCTATAAACTTAGATCTTGTCATTCAACATTCAAGACATCCTTATGTCTAGGTAACAGAATTCGTGCCATTTGATGAAGGATACAATCAGACCGTAGAGAGGCTCTGACCGCGAGGAAGTGGCAGGAATGGGCCTCCAAGCCAAGAAAATTTTAACACTTTGCGGCAGTGCGCCGCCTGTGGGAACAAACTGGGTATCCAGCGGAGAGAAGCGGGACGGCGTCCGTTTCCATGGTTCATCTGACGCTGTCCCCAAGCTTCCGCCCTCATCGCGCGTCACGTGACCTCAGCCAACATGGCGCCGCCCAGGATGTTCCACTGCTCACGTGGTTAAGGCAGGCAAGATGGCGGCAGCCGCCAGCCAGACTTCCCTGGAGTCGGCCCCGCGGATCATGCGATTGGTGGCCGAGTGTAGCCGCTCCAGGGCCCGAGCCGGGGAGCTGCGGCTGCCACACGGACCGGTGGCTACTCCGGTGTTCATGCCAGTGGGCACGCAGGCCACTATGAAGGGCATCACGGCCGAGCAACTGGACGCGCTGGGCTGCCGCATCTGCCTGGGCAACACCTACCATCTGGGTCTGAGGCCGGTGGGTGGGCTACGCCCCAGCGGGGCGGCGGCGGCAGAGCGTGGAGGAGTCCAGGAGATTCCCTAGACCTGAGCACGCCTCCCAAAGTCTATCGACAAACGCGTATCGAGGGTCCCGGGTGGCCCAGGCCTTGTGCTGGGCGTGAGGGACCAGCGAGGATGGAAGCTGGCCAACCTTGTCGCCCCTAACATTTGAACCCAGGGTTGCACTCACCCCTAATCTGACCCTTTCTTCCGCCAAACCAGGGCCCAGAGCTGATCCAGAAGGCCCAAGGTCTCCACGGCTTTATGAATTGGCCCCACAATCTGCTGACGGTAAGGTGGGGTCGAGGCTGGGGTTCTACAGCATTCCTTGAGGGTAGATATTCCCCATCCAGTACCTGACAGCCCTGCGGTGGGATCTCCCTCAGGACAGCGGCGGCTTCCAGATGGTGTCCCTGGTGTCCCTGTCCGAAGTGACGGAGGAGGGCGTCCGCTTCCGTTCCCCTTATGACGGTGATGAGACCCTTCTGAGCCCAGAGAGGTCCGTGGAGATCCAGAACGCGCTAGGTGAGTGGATCCTGGGGAGTCTCTCCTTCCCCTGGTGGAGGTGAAATGGGCCTGCCCCTTTGGTGATGCTGGCTTTGGGCAAGTCGCTCACCCTCAGTTTAATCATCCTGAATGGGGATCGTTTACAAAGATAATGATGTAATTTCGGTAACTCTCTTACCACAGTGCCTGACTTATAGTAGCTTTTAGTGTTACCTTTATTGCTGTTGTTTCTCTTTGTTATTGTTGTTCACTTGCTCAGTCGTTTGCAACTGTGCAACCTCATGGACTGCAACACACCAGGCTTCCCTCTCCTTCACTATCTCCCAGAGTTTGCTCAAACCCAAGTCCACTGAGTTGATGCCATCCAACAGTCTCATCCTCTGTCACCCTCTCCTCCTCCTGCTTTCAATCTTTCCCAGCATAAGGGTTTTTTCCAGTGAGTCAACTGTTCCCATCAGGTGGCCAAAGTATTGGAGCTCCAGCTTCAGCATTGGTCCTTCCAGTGAACAACATCCAGGGTTGATTTCCTTTAGGATTGAGTGATTTGATCTCCTTGCAGTCTGAGGGACTCTCAAGAGTCTTCTCCAGCACCACAGTTTGAAGGCATCAATTCTTCGGCACTCAGCCTTCTTTATGATCCAACTCTCAATATCCATACTTGACTACTGGAAAAACCATAGCTTTGACTATGTGGGACTTTGTCGGTTGTTTCTCTCAGATAGTAAATTAGCTGGGCAAAGATATGTTGAAATAATGGGGGTGACAAGGAGTGTATCTGGGAGGCTTTAGACCCCTACCATTGCCATCAATAACCTACATTTTTTGATATAGACAATTAGCATTTCTCAATCTAAAGTGCTATGAAAACAGGTTCAAAACATTCCATCTTCCAAGCAGATTGATGCTTTTAGACCCCCCTCTATCCAGATATTCCATGGTTTCTGCTCATAGCTATGGGCCTGGGTTCTGGTACCATACTATCTATGGAACTTGCAGTCCAAAAAGGAGACAAGGAATGATGAAAATGTCTTTTTTTTTTTTAATGTCTTAATTAGAAAGACAGAGGGCCTTTCAATCTTTGTTTGGGCATATGCGATCTTTTTTTTTTTTTTTTTTCAGTTGTGACATCCGTAATATTTAGTTATGGCGGGTGAACTCTTAGTTGCAGCATGTGGGATCTAGTTCCCTGATCAGGGATGAAACTCTTGCCCCCTGTATTAGGAGCATGGTGTCCTAGCCACTGGGCCACCAAGGGAAGTCCCTCTTTCTTCATTTATTAGCCAGATTACTTCTGTAAAGAGAAAAGTTTCTCACCTACTCCTGGGAGACCACATATGAATAATTTCAGTCATGTAGGAAGAGTAGGATTCATTCTTTCCCCTCTTACTAGTTTTCATGGGTTGATTACTTAGCATCCTCTCTTGATGACAAACTAATGTTTAGTTTTTAAGGATTGCCCTGAACTCATGCTTTTAAATGTATTTGATACATCTCACTGCACTGCAGTTAAAATCCTTGTTGCTTCTCTCATCGCCCCATCTTTGGCTAGCATGGTTCACTGTGCTTTTTTCCTATAGTGACACATTGTAGCAGTATTTCTTTGAGCTTTTCTGATCTATAAATCCACAGTTTCTAATCTGAAATTCTTGGGGCCAGATAGGTATCAGAATTCCTACATTTTAGAGAGATAATAGAGGGTATATACCATTCATTACATAGTACCTCAGTGAGGCCTGGGGCAGTACCCTGTGGTACATTACACTTCATTTTTTTTTTCTAATTAAAAAATTGTAATAAAATGCACATAACATAAATTTACCATCTTTACCCTTCAGTGTCCAGTTCATTGGTGTTAAGTACATTCACCTTGTTGTCTAACCATCCCCACCATCCATCTTCAGAACTTTTTCATCTTCCCACAGTGAAACTCTTGTCCCCATGGAATACTCACTCCCCATTCTCCTTCCTCCAGTCCCTGGTACCTACCATTCCACTATATGAATTTGACTCCTCTAGGAGCCTTGTATAAATGGAAATATACAGTATTTGTCTTTTTGTGATTGGCTTATTTCACTTGGCATGATGTCCTCAAGGTTCATCCATATTACATCGTGTGGCAGAATTTCCCTTTTAGGGCTCCGTAATATTCCATGGGAGTGTCTCTGTGCCATTTTGTTCATCTGTTCAACTGTTGATGGACACTTGGGTTGCTTTCAGCCTTTAACTCGGGTGAATATTGCTATTGTGAACCTGGCTGTGCAAATATTTCTGAGACCCTGCTTTCAGTCCTTTTGGGTATATACCCAGGAGTGGAATTGCTTGATCATATGGTATATACGCTTTACATTTATTGCATTAACGCTTACGAATCTTCATGGTAAATTGGGTTGTTTAAAAGATGACAACTAAAAAAAAAAAAAATTACAAAAAAAAAAAGATGACAACTGTGTCAAGTTTTGCTACCACATGGGTATCCCATTAACACAAGAAAAATCCTTTGATTTTTGAGACGTTTCTGGGTTTTGGAATTGTGGGAAAGAACCTTAATTTGACCCCTATTGAAGGACGCTTAGACTCCCGACACACTAGGAGGAATTACTTGGTACACACATCGTTTTATTCTTTTTTTTTTTTTTCCTGTAATTTATTTTCTTTATTTTTGGCTATGTTGGGTCTTCGTTGCTGCAAAGGCTTTTCTCTAGTTATTGGGAGCAGAGGGCCCTCCCTAATTGCGGTTCACTAGCTTCTCATTGCAGTGGCTTCTTTTGTTGCGGACAGTGGCCTCCAGAGTGCAGGCTTCAGTAGTTGCAGCACATGGGAGCAGCAGTTGCGACTTTCTGGCTCTGAAAGCCAGAAGCACAGGCTCAGTAGTTGTGGTACATGGGCTTAGTTGCTCCCCAGCATGTAGAATCTTCCCAGACCAGGGATCGAACTTCTATCTCCTGCATTGGCAGGCGGATTCTTTACCCCTGAGCCACCTGGGAAGCTTCTTTTGTTTTTAAAGGATAAATTTGCAGAGGTGGGAATTTTTTTTTTTGTTTTTTGTTTTTGGCCACACCGTGGGGCTTGTGAGATCTAAATTCCCCGACTAGGAATCAAACCTGAGGCCATGGCAGTGAAAGCACGGAGTTCTAACCCTGGACCACCAGGGAATTCCCCAGTTGGGATTTTATTCTGTATCCAGGGCAGGGTTTTAGTTGACAGGTGGCAAAATCAGATGTGGATTTTGTTTTTAAAATTTTATTTATTTGGCTACGTCAAGTCTTAGTTTTAGCAGGCACAGTCTTTGTTGCATCATGTGGGACTTTGCATTGTGGTTCACTAAGTCTCTAGTTGTGGAGCATGGGCTTAGTTGCCCCAAGGCATATGGGATCTTAGTTCCCTGACCAGGGATCAAACCCTCATTCCCTGCTTTGCAAGGCCGATTCTTAACCACTGGACCACCAGGGAAGTTCCCAGGTGTGCATTTGTTTTTTTAACATTTTTGTTTATTTTATTTTTGGCTGCACTGGGTCTTCATCACTGGGCAGGTTTTTCATCTGTGAGCTGGCTTTTCACCGCGGTGGCTTCTCTTGTTGCGGAGCACAGGCTCTGGGGTTCTTAGGCTCCAGGGCAAGGGCTCAGCAGTTGTGACACATGGGCTTACTTGCTCCATGGCATGTGTGGTCTTCCCGGACCAGGGATTGAACCCATGTCTCCTGCATTGGCTTGGCAGGCGGATTCTTCATCACTGAGCCATCAAGGAAGCACCTCCCGTACCCCCCACCCCAGATGTGCATTTCTTTGGCTGCTATATAAACAGATTGGGGTGGTTAAGTGGGAGTCAGCAAGACCTGGAGAGGGACTTGTGGGGTCCTGCTCGTCCTCAGCGTGGGGGCTTTCCCAGTAACTGTGGTCCTATCTCTCCAGGCTCGGACATCATTATGCAGCTGGATGATGTGGTCAGCAGTACTGTGACGGGGCCCCGTGTGGAAGAGGCCATGTACAGGTATGTGTGTGTACAGGGGTGTGTATGTGGGTGTGTTTGGAGGGGGAGGGCCTCCTGGTCCTGCAGCCTATTCTCCCTGCCCCTCACCAGGTCTCTAGGGTTCACGACCAGGGTCCTCTTGCAGATCAATCCGCTGGCTGGACCGTTGCATAGCAGCCCACCGGCGTCCAGACAAGCAGAACCTCTTTGCCATCATCCAGGGGGGGCTGGACGCGGATCTCCGAGCCACTTGCCTTGAAGGTAAAGCCATGTGCCAACAGGACCAGGGCTTTCCTATCACAGAGAGCCCCACATGGGCCTGGCATGCTTAGAGAGTGTTGTTTTTGTTTTTGTTTTAATTTTGATTGCACCCCGGGACTTGTGGGATCTTAGTTCCCTGACCAGGGATCGAACCCTGGCCCTTGGCAGTGAGAGCTCAGAGTCCTAAGCACTGGACTGCCAGGAAATTCCCGAGAGTGGTTGTTACTAGGCGAAAGAGCGTTCTAGGTACAAGGAATGGCTGAAGCAAAGGCCTGAACATCATGTAATAGAGAGTGTTAGGAGAATAATAATCATTAAAAAAAAAAAAAATCATTTCAATAGCTATCAATCTCCCAGGTGGCACAGTGGTAAAGAACTCACCTGCTAATGCAGGAGACATGAGAGACACAGATTCAATCCCTGCATTGGGAGGATCCCCTGGAGGAGTCCATGGCAACCCACTCCAGTATTCTTTCCTGGAGAATCCCATGGACAGAGAAGCCTGGTGGGCTACAGTCCATAGGGTCGCACGGATTCAGACACGACTGAAGCGACTTAGCACACAGAACACATCAGTTTCCAGGTGTTCACCAGGCGTTCTGCCAAATGCTCTTCATGGATTGTTCGGTGGAGTTTTCATAAAGATCCTGTAATGTGGGAACTTGAAGATTCCCAAGGTTACAGAAGGAGAAACTGAGGCACAGAGCTGTTAGGTTCCCGTACTCTCAGCCACACAGCTTGGACGTTTCAGAGCTGGGGTTTGTGCCCAGACTTGGGGCTCTGCAACCTACAGCATTAACTCATACATTGTGCTGCTCCGGCCCTGGGCAGTAGGTCAGGGGCAAAGGGTTGGGCCCGAGGCACTGTGCTGACAGTAGGGGCCTGGGACACCACGCTGAGGTGCTGGGGAGCCGTGGAGGGCTGTTGAGTTGGGAGAAAAACCCCAGTGGGGTGGGAAGCATAAGGTCCAAGGGGAAGCTGGAGTAGTTGCCAGGGGGGCGGGGTGGGCGACAGAGGGCTTGACTAAGGCTGTGGCCATGGAGACGAAGGGGAGGCAGAGATGGGGGCCAGAGGCAGTGAGGTGTCATAGGCAGGACTCTACATTCCGGAGTCCACGGAACTGGATCCAACCCCTTGATCTGTTGCCTCATGACTATGTACCCTTGGGCTAGTGGCTTGACCTCTCTGAGCCTCACTTTCTTCCTCTGTAAAAATGGAAACCCATTCCCAATGGCAAGGGGTCAAAGTAAGGAATAAAGGGGAAATTTTGTTCAAGGTGTCCCGCCTGTACCTGGCATCACTGTGTACTCTTATGAAGATTGTATTTTTTTTTTTTTTAATTTAATTTTTTGGCTGCGCCATGTGGTATGTGGGATCTTAGTTCCCCAACCAGGGATCAAACCTGTGCTCCCTGCATAGGAAGCACAGAGTCTTAACCACTGGACCTCCAAGGAAGTCCCAGTTTGCCCACCTCTCATATCCAAAACCTGCAGGGATTTGCAATTCATTTGGTGGCAAGACCAGACCTCTTGACCCCAGTTATTAGGAGTCTGTACACATTTTGCTGTCGAAACATTACAGCATTCGATGAAAGGCAGTTATTCCTCATGTAGGATGTGCACGGTTGTAAAATCTGGAAAACTCTGAAACATATCTGGCTTCATCTTGGGTTTTGGCTGGGGCAGCGTGGGCCCTGGGCCTCTCCTGAGGAGAGACTGAGATGTCGCAGGCATTCTGTAGACAGTAGCTGACATCACCAGCAGCCCCAGGACACACAGACACATGCACACACCCCTACTCTTTCCTGGGGGTGAAGAGGAGGAGGCTGAGGCCTGATCACCCCTGCTTCTTTCTGCCTGATCACCCCTGCCCTTGCTCCTCCACCTCCAGAGATGACCAAGCGAGATGTGCCAGGCTTCGCCATCGGGGGCCTGAGCGGGGGTGAGAGCAAGGGCGAGTTCTGGAGGATGGTGGCGCTGAGCACGTCGCGGCTGCCTAAGGACAAGCCCCGCTACCTGATGGGCGTCGGGTACGTGGAGGAGAGGGGAGATGCCGCCCCCCGACCCGCCTGTGGGGAGTGAATTCCTGGGAACCCCTGCCCCTGGGTGTCGGGGACCGGGGAAGGACACAGCCCTGTCTGGGAGGGAACTTCGCCCTCTGCTGGGGGTGAGGGTGCCCATGTTGGCGGGGGGGGGGGGGGGTCCCTGGGTGTGTGATCAGGGCTTGAGGTTCTCTGCTACCCACCCCACCCCCCAGCTATGCCACCGATCTGGTGGTCTGCGTGGCTCTCGGATGCGATATGTTTGACTGTGTCTTCCCTACACGGACAGCGGTGAGGCCCTGGGCAGAAATGGGGAGGGATTCGGGGGCGGGGCGGAGGTAGAGGTGAGGCCAGGCAGAGGCAAACCTGATTGACCCCCCTCCCCCTCTCCCTCCCGCCCCTGCCCCCAGCGCTTCGGTTCTGCCCTAGTGCCCACGGGGAACCTGCAACTGAAGAAGAAGCAGTATGAGAAGGACTTCCGCCCCATAGACCCAGAGTGTGACTGTCCCACCTGCCAGAAGTAGGAGAGGATGGAGGATGGAGCCGGGGGAGGCGGGGGCGGGGGCAGGGGCAGGCGTGGGGGCGGGGCGGGGGCGGGGCAGGGGCAGGTGTGGGGGCGGGGCGGGGCGGGGGCAGGCGTGGGGGCGGGGCGGGGGTGGGTAGGACCTGGCCCCACTGAGCGCTCCCTGCCGGCCACCTCCTGTCCGCAGGCACAGCCGGGCCTTCCTGCACTCCCTGCTCCATAGTGACAACACCGCGGCCCTGCATCACCTCACTGTTCACAACATCGCCTATCAGGTGGGCCTGTGGCTGGGAGGAGCAAGACCAGGGGCATTGGGTCGGGGCGGGCGGTCTCCTGGTGGCTGGTGGCTGATGGCTGACCTGCCTCCCGCCTTGCTCCCACCCTGCAGCTGCGGCTGATGAGCGCCGTGCGAGCCAGCATTGTGGAGAAACGCTTTCCGGACTTCGTGAGGGACTTCATGAGCACTATGTATGGGGACCCCACCCTCTGTCCCACCTGGGCCACTGAAGCCCTGGCCTCTGTGGGGATCACACTGGGTTGACCCTGCTTGGGGGTAGGGAGGGGAAAGGAGGGGATGGAATATATTGAAGGACTTTTCCTTTTTTTTTTTTAAATTATAACATAGAATATGTCTGTGTCTTCTTGGGGAAGTGGCCTGTCTAAGTCTCCTTTCTGGTCTGAGTGTCACTGGGGCCCGTCAACTAAAAAAAAGATGCAAAAGGTGAGAGTTGCGAGTTAACCTTTCTTTGGGTCAAAATGAGGACTGCAGCCCAGGAGACAGAACCTCAGATAGCGCTGCGAGACTGCTCCAAAGAGGCAGTGTAGGGGGAGGTCAGTATATGTGATTTTGGTGAAGGAGGAGTTCAAGGCATTCAGGCACTGATTTTACGAAAGGTTTTCTGCAAAATGAGGAGCTGATGTCACCATGAAGGGATTTAGTGCTTTTCCAGATCTGAAGAGGTGCAAGGATTGGCATCATGAAATCAGTTCCTGAAAATATCTGACTAGCCAAAGACCTGTTCCGTGTTTCCCTGGAGCACAGAGTGCCTCATTCTCCGCCCTGAAGGGAGTTCAGGGCAGGTCAAAGGTCAGCAGCTGCAACAGCACAGGATCAGTCTCCACAGAGGCAGATGGCAGATGTCCTTGGCAAGTGACAGTTACAGGGCCCCATCATGGTAACAGATTCGACCATACTTGGGGAGGCACTTCATGACCATTTCGTCCCACACTACTAGGAATGCTCTCTGGAGAAGATTTTATTGATGAGCCACTCAGCATGCCATTACTGGACTAGGTCCTAATAGTCAAAGATCTCTGTATAGCTGTCTTCTAGTTATGGTCCAGGAACATATTCCTTCTTACTGCATCTTCCCATAACTAGAGTTACACTATTCTAATAGTTGATCGTGTACAGAACTGTATGTTTCATCAACTGCTGCAAGTCATCTAGTCGTCATTATTTTCATTGGAGGCTCAGTTACATATTTGATCATTGTAAGAAACAACAATTTTGTAAAACTGGCAGATACAAATAACAAAGCCGGCAGCATTGGGCTTCCCTGGTGGCTCAGTGGGTAAAGAATCCGCCTGCAATGTGGGAAACCTGGGTTTGATCCCTGGGTTGGGAAGATCCCCTTCTGGAGGGCATGGCAAGCCACTCCAATATTCTTGCTGGAGAATTCCATGGACAGAGGAGCCTGGCAGGCTGCAGTCCAGGGGGTCACAAAGAGTCACGACTGAGCTACTAAGCATAGCTAGCAGTATTATCAAAGTCATGAGAGAATTAAGGGCCTGACTTCCTGCACACCCTGAACTTCCATTAGGTGCAACCCAGTATATTCTTGGGCTTTTCCAATGGCTCAGCGGGTAAAGAATACACCTGCAGTGCAAGAGACAGAAGAGACCCAGGTTCGATCCCTAGGTCAGGAAGATCCGCTGGAGAAGGAAATGGCAAGCCACTCCAGTATTTCTGCCTGAAAAATCCCGCGGACAGAAGAGTCTGGTGGTTTATATCCATGGAGTCACAGAGTCAGACACAACTGAGCAACGAAGCACAGTATATTCTTAGGTCATTTTACTTAGTCTGTTCTGTACCCATCTTTATTATTTCTAGGTAAATGACATATTTGCACCGTCCTTAAGATTCTCGGCCCAATTTCCTAGTGTTGCTAGGCTGATTAGTCTGAATTTAAGAATATAATTTACTTGTTCCTAAGATAAAGGGAGACCTTAATACTTAAATGACCCCAGCCTGGTGTTAATGATATAGATCCATCCCATTATGGGAGTTTTCCTGTAAAGATGAGATGTTACAGTTTTTGATTGAGACTCAGGTTTTCATTCTGATAGAGTTTGAGTGTGCCTAAAAGAAAATTTAAATCTATGGCCAGAGCAAGCATTATTAATTGACCAGGTGAGAGGATCCCATCTAGTAGTAATACCATGAGTAGAAAGAACAGGACTGAACTCTCCTGAAATAAATTTCCTAAGGTCTATCTATTCAGAGGCTTGGAGGGGAGAAATCCACTAAGGTAATCCAGAAATACTAGACACAGGTAATTGGCCACAAACCCAACAATTCGATTGATTTTTAAAACTAGCACAGGATCCTATTCATGAGAAAAAACATTTGATTTATATGCAAAAGTCCAAGAAGTCAAGAAAACACTATAAATGAGCATACAAATCAGGTCTAGCATCTTGGGCAAGGTGTCTGCTTCTGATGTTGCCTTCTCATCCTGGTGGAGTGGACCAAAGGACCTTTTTATCCTCTGATAAAAGGTCCTTCCACTCACGTTGGAGACAGTCCCTTAAGTGATGTCTTTTTCCAGTCTTGGTTGCAGGTCATGAGGCATCTGATCTTCATCCAAAGATTACTGAAATCAGCTTCAGAAACAAACTTAGAGTGTCCTTTAATAATTCAATTATTTTACATTAATACAGCATAACACAAAGAACTATCCAGGAGATGAGTCTTAGTAGATACAGGCCTCCAGTAACAAAACTAGGATTTAACATTCATTGAACCATCTTTTTCTCCCTAAGAATACCCTCATTTTTACCAAATATAACCAAATTAAGACTAGTTTGTGAAAAAAGTCTGATTTCAATAAACTTTTCCTGATGATTTATATAAACATAATTAATGATAGACTTTTTTGTTTTTTCCTTGCTGAAACTTATAAAATGAGTCTTGGGCTGAACTTTATTTATTTATTTATTTTTTCAGTCTTGGGCTGAACTTTTAAAAAAACCTCTCAGGGCTAGGAAAGTCAAGCCAAAGGCTTGTCACAGATTTCACCTAACAGGTTTAGGGGATTTCCTCCCTTCTCAAAGTCTCCAAAATTCCTTGAGATTTCTATACTTGTTAGTGATGTAGCTATTCTAACTTACCTGATAAAGCTAACTGGAAACCTAAGAGTTTCCAATCTCTGGAGGGGTCAGATAGAAAGGTAAATGTTTCAATTTTGCTTACATAAGTCATAATTAGTTTGAGGGGGAGATTTTCCTTACACCTGGAAAACAGATTCAAACCAGTCATTTTTCAGATAGACACTATAAAAGTTACAAGCATATTCATGAGCTCATTCAGTCCTTTTGTTAATCTTTGTGAAGCCATCAGGTTTCCCATTAGAATCCTTTAATTTCTTACCCAGTTCAGCATTATGGTTTGAAAGTCAGAAACTTGTATTTATCCAAAGAGGATGCAGTTTTGCAAAAAACATCAGAATAAAACCGTAACTGTCAAAAAGAAAAAAAAAAAACCGTAACTGTCTATAATGGTGAAAGACTTAATAAGGCATGCTTAAAATCTACAATGAAGTTGACAAAGAAACTTGGTTATGGCTGTGACCAACACTTCAAGATAGTAACTAGAATCATGACTGATAACATTCTACCGGGACATATCAGAATTTTACGCACTCCATATAATTTATAAGTTATCTATAACAGTAGCATTTACCATACTATATAACCTGAGGAGATTGATTACTCAATTGATTACTTCCCATGCACTTCAACATACCAGATAAGCCTAATTAGTTTAATACCTCCCTTTGGAATGTTTCAGGGGGCTCTCTGAAGCATGCCAAAGTTACCTAGAAATTAAAATAATTTTAATTAAAATTTGATATATTTGGGAAGCTAGTCAAAAAGTTTTAAAACACTTGGTTAAATGTCACCATGAGACAATACTTATTCCTTAACCAAAGTAACCGGAGATCTCGAAAGCAAATAAAAATCACTTGAAGGCAAAGAAATTCATAAACTCTGTTATCAAAAATGTCACTTCAAGAAAACTTTTCTCTGAACAGAAAGAAAAATTTAAATCCAAGTCTTTAGTATACTCCCAATAAGAGTCATTTTCCCAACTAAATTCAATCTAGTCTTAGGAAATCCTGATCATGTATAACTCTTCAGTATTTTTTTATTCCTCACACCTTCATTTACTGAAAACAAATATCTTAGTTTCCTTAAAGTTTTTTTTCCACTTTGAGTTACTTTTCTTGTGGGCAAATTTGTAACAGGTAGAATAAGGTATTATTTGACCTCCAGTAAACCTAGGTACAACAGGAATATTATACTTAACACTGATAACTCTAGACATGTCTATATTAATCAAAGCAACAAACTTAAGCCATCTTCAGTAGCAAATATCAACTCAGTACTTGATGATTTCCCAGATCATGGATCCTAAAATTTATCTTGTTCAATTTTCTGTAGATTTAATTTGTAAGTACTTACTTTCAAGTCAGTTAAAATGGTTCATTTACAAGTGAACTTTTACATAAAGACAACCAAAAATCTAAGTCTTTTCTTCTTGAATTCAAAAGGCTTTTCCCCTGCTCCCCACTTTCTTTTTTTTCCTTCCCTGAGGGCCTGGGCAAAGGGGAGAGAAATACCATTGCTTTTATTTATTTACTTTTGGCTCTGCTGGGCCTTCACTGCTATGTGAGGGCTTTCTCTAGTTGCAGCAAGTAGGGGCTACTCTTCACTGCAGTACACTGGCTTCTTGTGTTGGCTTCTCTTGTGGAGCAGAGGGGTTTTCATTCCAATCTCAAAGAAAGGCAGTGCCAAAGAATGTTCAAACTACTGTACAATTGCACTCATTTCACGTGCTAGCAAGGTAATGTTCAAAATCCTTCAAGCTAGTCTTCAGAAGTATATGATCTGAGATCTTTCAGTTGTATAAGCTGGATTCAGAAAAGGCAGAGGAACCAGAGATCAAATTGCAAACATCCATTTGATCATAGAAAAAGCAAGGGAATTCCAGAAAATCTACTTTTGCTTCATTGACTATGTTAAAGCCTTTGACTGTGTGGATCACAACGAACTGGAAAACTCTTAAAGAGATGGGAATACCAGACCACCTTACTTGTCTCCTGAGAAACCTGTTTGCAGGTCAAGAAGCCACAGTTAGAACCAGACATGGAACAATGTGAAAGTGAAAAGTGAAGTCGCTCAGTCGTGTCTGACTCTTTGCGACCCCATGGACTGTAGCCCCTCAGGCTCCTCGGTTCATGGGATTTTCCAGGCATGAATACTGGAGTGGGTTGCCATTTCCTTCTCCAGGGGATCTTCCCAACCCAGGGATCAAATCCAGGTCTCCCGCATTATAGGCAGACGCTTTACCGTCTGAGCTACCAGGGAAGCCCAATGGACTGGTTCAAATTTGGGAAAGGAGTACATCAAGGATGTATATTGTCACCATGCTTATTTAACTTATATGCAGAGTACATCATGAGAAATGCTGGCCTGGATGAAGCACAAGCTGGAATCAAGATTGCCAGGAGAAATAGCAACAACCTCAGATATACAAATGATACCACTCTAATGGCAGAAAGTGAAGAGGAGCTAAAGAGCCTCTTGATGAGGGTAAAAGAGGAGAGTGAAAAAGCTGGCTTAAAACTCAACTTGCAAAAATCTAAGATCATGACATCCAGTCCCATCACTTCATGGCAAATCAGTCAGTTCAGTCGCTTAGTCATGTCCAACTCTTTGGCACCCAATGGACTGCAGCACACCAGGCTTCCCTGTCCATCACCAATTCCCAGAGCTTGTTCAAACTCATGTCCATCAAGTCGGTGATGCCATCCAACCATCTCATCATCTGTCATTCCCTTCTCTTCCTGCCTTCAATCTTTCCCAGCATCAGGGTCTTTTCCAATGCGTCAGTTCTTTGTATCAGGTAGCCTGATAAAACTACTAGAAAAATAGATGGGGAAAAAGTGGAAATAGTGACAGATTTTATTTTCTTGGGCTCTAAGATCACTATACACGGTGACCGCAGCCATGAAATTGAAAGACAGTTACTCCCTGGAAGAAAAGCTATGGCAAACCTAGACAGTGTATTAAAAAGCAGAGAGCTAATACCTTTGTATTAGCTGCAAAGGTCTATCTAGACAAAGTTATGTTTTTCCTAGTAATCATGTATGGATGTGAGAGTTGGACCATACAGAAAGCTGAGTGCTGAAGAATTGATGCTTTTGAACTGTGGTGTTGGAGAAGACTCTTGAGTCCCTTGGACTGCAAGGAGATCAAACCAATCAATCCTAAAGGAAATCAGTCCTGAATATTCATTGGAAGGACTGATGCTGAACTGAAGCTTCAATAATTTGGCCACCTGATACGAAGAGCCAGCTCACTGGAAAAGACCCTGATGCTGGGAAAGATTGAGGGCAGGAGGAGAACAGGGCGACAGAGGATGAGATGGTTGGATGGCATCACCAACTCAATGGACGTGGGTTTGAGGAGACTCCGGGAGATGGTGAAGGACAGGGAAGCCTGGTGTGCTGCAGTCCATGAGATCACAAAGGGTCAGCCATAACTTAGCGACTGAACAATAACAACCTAAAGACCTGTTTCACCAGTTTCCCTGGTGCATGAAGGGCCTCATTCTGTACCCTGGATTCCCTTCAGGGCAGATTGAAGGTCAACAGCTGCAGCAGCAAAGATTCAATCTCTGCAGAGGCAGATGATCAATGCCCTTGGCAAAGGCCAGTTTGTAGTTGACAGGCACATGGTCCCCACCCCTACCCCCACTGACAATAATAAGTAACCATAGCAGCACTGGTGTCTGGGAACCCAGCTTGTAGGTAATGCCTAGAGTGGGAGCTGCATCCCTTTCCTGTGACTCAGAACCCCAAGCCATCCTGGCGGGTAGGTGGCATGAGGACTCTTGTCCTCCCCTTTTTATAGATGAGGAAACAAGTCTAGAGAGGCGAAAATCACTTGCCCAAGGTCACCATTAAGGAAGTAGCAGCTTGGCTCCAGAGGTCTGGCTCTTAGCCTTAACTCTTCAGACTTGTGGCTTAATTTCATTGTCAGTAAACACAGTGATGATAATACATGTGATCCAGAAGGTGCTTACAGGGCTTCCTAGGTGGCTCAGTGGTAAATAATCTGCCTGCCAATGCAGGAGACATGGGTTTGATCCCTGGGTCAGGAAGATCCCTGAGGAAGATCTCCAGGAGAGGGAAATGAAAACCCACTACAGTATTCTTTTTTTTTTTTTTAATTTTTTCAGTGGGTTTTGTCATACATTGACATGAATCAGCAATAGATTTACACGTGTTCCCCATCCCGATCCCCCCTCCCACCTCCCTCTCCACCTGATTCCTCTGGGTCTTCCCAGTGCACCAGGCCCGAGCACTTGTCTCATGCATCCCACCTGGGCTGGTGACCTGTTTCACCATAGATAATATACATGCTGTTCTTTCGCAACATCCCACCCTCACCTTCTCCCACAGAGTTCAAAAGTCTGTTCTGTACTTCTGTGTCTCTTTTTCTGTTTTGCATAAAGGGTTGTCGTTACCATCTTTCTAAATTCCATATATATGTGTTAGTATGCTGTAATGTTCTTTATCTTTCTGGCTTACTTCACTCTGTATAATGGGCTCCAGTTTCATCCATCTCATTAGAACTGGTTCAAATGAATTCTTTTTAATGGCTGAGTAATATTCCATGGTGTATATGTACCACAGCTTCCTTATCCATTCATCTGCTGATGGGCATCTAGGTTGCTTCCATGTCCTGGCTATTCCACTACAGTATTCTTGCCTGGAGAATGCCATGGACAGAGGAGCCTAGCAGGCTACAGTCCGTAGGGTCGCAAAAGTCAGATACGACTTGGCCAGTAAACCACCACCACAGTATTCTTGCCTGGGAAACCCCATAGACAGAGGAGGCTGGCAGGTTACAATCCATGGGATCGTGAAAGAGTTGGACATGACTTAGCTGACTAAACAACAACAAAGAAGGTGCTTACACCGTGCCTGGCACTGTTCTAAACAGTTGTCAAATGTATTTAACTTTTGCAACCTTATGGTTTCCCATTTTACAGATAAGGAAACTGAGAAATGAAGTCACTTGGTCATTATCACCCATCAAAGAAACAGACCCAGGATCTAATCCAGATATGGCCAGTTATAGAGCTGGTACTCTGAGCTACAGTGTTTTTAAATTGAAAAGTAACATGTGTAGAAGGATGTACAAATACCATAAAAATGCAACACTTTTTCTCAATTTGTGTATTCTATAAATTTTCCATGTGTACTTTTTTTTTTATGAATGTCAGCATCTTTTACATGCTTTCTGTACCTTGCTTTTTTTTTTTTTTTTTTTGGCCAGTTAACAACTTAGTCTTTTATTTGCCCAAGGTCAGCTGTTACAAGCACTGAGGCCCCAAGACTTCCAGAAGGGATGGGGTGGGGGGAGCCATCCTGCCTCCCAGGTGCTGTCTGCCCCATCCTGCTTCCTGCAGGAGATGGGAGAGTAGATAAAGTGTACCCTGCGCCATCAAGTATCTCCTCAATTTTGTGTGTCAGTCGCTCAGTCATGTCTGACTCTGCGACCCCATGGACTGCGACCCCAAGGACCCCAGGCTCCTCTGTCCAAGGGATTCTCCAGGCAAGAGTACTGGAGTGGGTTGCCATTTCCTTCTTTAACCCCCCTTTCTCTTAGTATACTGTATCTCAAATTATTTACACTTTAGTACATGAAAATTTACTCAATTTTGTTTATGGCTGCTACAACAGTATTTATTTAATGAGCTCCATGGATGAGCAGTTAGTGTATTTCAAGTTTCTGCCACCGTGGTCAAGGCTGCAGTGCCAAACACTGTCAGTCTTTTTGCTTGTCTCTGAGACCTGCAGTTTGGGGTCATGAAGCGGGCAATACCACCCTTGTCATTCTTTTACCCCTTGTTTCTCCATTCCCCTGTTACTGCCTGGCCCAGTCAGACTACTTCCCCACCTCCTTTGCTCCTAACTCCTTACTGAGCTACTTCTCTTTGGCTTGTCTATGCCCAGAATCATCAAATCACTTGTCTTAAAGTTCGGTCCACCTATTATTCCTGGCCTCTCTTCCAGATGATCAAGAGTCCCAGTTCTCAGAACCCTCCATTTTGCCTGCAAAATAACGTGTCTTTTCCTAGGGAGAGGATCCCTTGAGTTTCACTGGGTACTCAAAAAGATCCAAGGTGAGCCAAGGTTGAAGAGGTAGGGGAACAACGTTGGAGCATTAGCCGCATCAAGAAAGGCCTGAGCAGAAGGTATTCCAAGAAGAGAGCACGGCGTTTGCAAGGGCATGGAGACGTGACTTAACAGGAATGAAAGTGGGAGCCACCGTGGCCTCGCTAGACTACCTCTCCGTAGGAACCACTAACCGCTTGACTTTCAAAGTATATTGGGACCTTCAAAATATGTTGGGACCCCGCGCAGGCAGCTGATTTGCAAGCTCGCGGCTGAGATGCATTCTGAGACTTGTAGTTTTCTTTAGAGCCCAGGAACACAAGTGACTGTCAGCACTGAGTCCTACCACGAGGCGGCGCGCGTTGCCGCGTACTGTGGACCTATCCTCTGCTCCAGAAGACCGTACTTGACATACAGCATTCACAAGCAAGAACGGGAGGAGGTTCTTTGATGGACAGATACAGCTTTCAATCAGAGTCAAGATTTGGAAGTTAAATCCCACCCTCTTTGACTTGTGGGGTGATGGAAAGGAGTGATATTTATATAAACCAATGGGAAATTTTTAGGGAACTAGATAGCGTCAAGTGAAGAACCGATCCTTAGTATCATTGGCCAGCCTTGTTGACTGGTGGGTCTGCCTGCCAATAAGACTGGCGGATGTTCCTTCTATCCGGGAACACCCCCTAGTAGGCGGGGCCAGCATGCCTTTTCCCGAAACACCGCCTCCCGGCCGAGGCAACTCGCTTGCCGCTGCTATTGGCTCTTGCACAATAGCGACAGTTCTTGCGCCCAATGAGTCAGAGAATAGGCCCCAGGGGGCGGGCTCATTCAGCCATAGGCCCGTGCCTCACTTTCATTGGCTTGTGTGCAGGAGTGACAGTCAAGACGGCCAATC